>NW_027116802.1:10585000-10906874 GCF_024137725.1 Prorops nasuta
AAAATCTAGTTAATTTTCGCTTTTCTGTATGAAACGGAGCATCTATATCATACATCGAGCACAATTTGTTTGAAATTGCTTTTGGAAATGCAGGAGGCGAAGGTATAAGCCATGGAGTGATCGGAGGCGAGATGCAGTATAGGGTGTGATGCAGGGCGAGGGCAGGGTGTGGAATAAGGGCAAAACGACAAAGCATCAGAGCTATATGTATGCTGTAAAGGGGAAAAACGAGCGAGCAAGTATAGCTATCTTCGAAAAGAAGCCATGAGTTTTCGTTTGCCACCAGTTTGCCCGCTTGCCTCTAACCGTCCGCCATCTTTATGGTTACGTCAGCATGTTTCAGATGTCGAGTCTGAAAGTTTTCGCTCGGCGACAAGATATTTCAAGTGGTCGCACGTAAGCTCGGCTACGATCGTCTTGCGTTAAAATATTGAACGGTTTTTCCAGATTCGTCTCTTTACTGTCTTTTCCACTTTTCATGACTTCTTTTAAATACTACCGTGTAATTTAACCAGTCATCGCTTAAATTGACACAATATTTTTTGTCGTTATGCGAAGTGCTTACACATATAGCACTGATCCTTTTTTTTTATGAATAAAAATATTTTAGTAGATGGAAATGACGAAGATAACAAATAATGTAAAAAAGTGATTGAATTTGTTGGCTTACATAATAGGGATAAAAAGAATATTATAAAAAGAAAGTATAATGATATATGCTGGCAATGTAAGAAATGGGATAAGAGATTTGAAAGAATGCTGCCGTTTTCGTCGAGAGAAACTACATTTGTTACTCTTGGCAAATCTACGAGAGTCGTTCTAATAAATCCAATTAAATAATTATCACCCTTTCCCATTAGACGGAGGCTCAGCACACCAACTAGTTAATCAGCCGAGCTTTTCGCTTGAGCAAGATGCTCGTGCGGAGGAGGGGGACATTTCTAAGGTTTATAGCCGGTTTCAGATTAAGAGGGGCAAGAAGCGAAAGTCGGTTCGTCTTTATATAAAACGAGTTGGTAAGTTTAGTGCAGTCAGCAGAGGCTAACTTATAATGCAATTTGTTTAATCGGCGCCAATTACCTTGTTCCTCTGTCTCGCGTGCTCTTAGCCCTTGTCCAAGAAAGAGGAAACTCTCTACCGAGTCTCTTGACCAGTCCATACTTTTTCATTTTTCTTCTCTCCTTTCGCTTTCCTACTTTTTAAAAGATTGCCATGTCTCTGAGATTCCTAATTAAAAGCGATATAATTTAAGAGCTATCTCATAATTAGCTCGATTTTGAGGTCAGTCTAATTTACAGGAACAGACTATAATCAACATGTTACAACTAACGTCCTATTTACCTATAGCGTCACGTAAATTATACTATGTTAATAACAATAATTCAGTAGCAGCTATTTATCAAACGCTTTAAACATAGTTTTAATTATTCAAAACATTTAATCAATTTTCGCAGCTTTGTTAGTGAAAAAATCTATATCGAAGTTAGCAGATATTAGTACCGATAAAGTAAAATATAAAAATGAGGACGATATATCGATTCTCGTTCAAAAAAGTAATACTAATTAAATGAATTGGGAAAATAGCCTGGGAATGTGGATAAAGATATAAGTCATCTATACAATCCATCGGGTCAATTTGGATTAATTTTACCAAAGTCATAAAAAAAAATAGATTACATAAGATTGTACAGTTCTTTAAACGTATAATATACTATAGAAAATTGACAAGAACGGGCTAGGAAGACGACGTCGATGATGAGAAGAGGCTAGGCTGGGGGGGGGGGGAAGACTGGAATCATTAATTATTTCAAAGCCAGTGAACGTGCGATCGAGCAAAGCCTCGCTGCCTCGCATCGGATCATCCTGCTCCAGTGATCCTGAGGCGTCGCTAATCTCCGATCCTTTCGCGACGTACCTACATGCTGCTGCTGCTACCTTCGATAATCGTTCGCTCGCGCAACGTTGGAGGGTATGTACGTGTATCTATACTGGCAGAGCATTATACTGATTCTCCTTATGAAGGTCTTAGGAAGTACACTCTATACGTCTTACTCTTATCACTCTGGAGAATTATGCTCCCATGGGAGCTCCAATATTCCAACTGGATATTGGCAGGCATAAAATACCCTCCTTCTTCCCTTTCAATACTCTCTCCTGTTATGATCCATCGACTAATGACGATCGAACCATTCCCTCATTACTCGACTGCCCCTTTTATCGACCGTTTCCATTAAGAAACTGCTAAACCTCTAAGACTAATCACCGATAAAATTTACCATTTTTTCTTTTAACTATCACCATTACACTATCTTATCGTCCTACGATATTTGCAGAAATTTCAATGGATACTCTGCTTCGTTCTGAATAATCTAACTAAGGTGTTATTACAATTTTAACGGGAAACGTAGGTTGGGTTATGGAAAGAGATGGAAGAACTGTGATTTTTTATGATTATAATTTCGAGTATCAGGGTTGCATGCGTGTACATACGAGGAGTCCGCGTATATAGAAATTTTCCTCGGTACAATTACGAGGGATAGCTACATAAAGGGATGGAGCAAGAGAAGAGACCTTATCGCGGCAGGGCATCAAACACACAAATGACCTCGTTCAATTGGGCACATTCAACGCGTAGCTTATTGCTTTCCCATTCATCCACGGACTACATTATTGTGGTGACCTAGTACCAACCGACAAGCATATGTTAACTTTTGCTTTCCTCGATTCACATCTACGCCACTACGAAATTATCCTTCAGCTCTGGGAGTTACAGAAGTAAACAACTCGATATACAGCGGATGTAAATTTCGGGTATGAAGAGTATAATCGCTTAAACATGTTAAGTACTCTTAAATGGTCAAGTATACAGATCGATGCATTATCAAAGTGAAAAAACTGCGGAAGAAGCTAAATGATTACATTTCACGAGAATACGAATGATTGGACTGATTGAAAATTCGATAATTGTGACGAGATAAATTTAGTTTTAAGAGAGCAAACGATTTATTAAAGTAGCGATACGCAGGAAATAGCATCGCGCGTATATAGTTTACGATTCGTATGTATTATTATTGGGTCGCTGCTCGTGTTAGCATAAGCCTAGTATAGAGCATGATGGTCTTGTCAGTGGTATGTACGTGAAAGAGTATTTAGCGTGTAAACACTGACGGGGTTTGCTGGAGGAGCAACAAGTGCCTATTACTGTAGCCGAGCAAGCTTTGTACAGTACCACGCACACCAACCAACCTTTACCCTCTCCCCCCCCCCCCCCTCCCTCTCTCAACGCGATGCGGTCTCTCCCTCGCATTTTTTTTACTTTCTTTTTTTCCACGATAAAAAGAAATGGTGTCTTGACACAACGTAAAATGTTTCACGGAGACTATTATAACGCTTAATTTGACGTTGAAGATAAAATTTCTGATCGAAATTATTTTTATAAGGTTATTAAGTTATACTTAAATTTTGTATAGTACTATGCATATCAACCAACCTTTACCTTCTTTCTGACTCTCAACACTATGGTCTCTCCCTCCTAATTTTTTCACTTTCTTTTTTTTTTTCACGGTGAAAAGAAATAGTGTCTTAAAAGAATACGAAATGTTACATGGGGAGGATAATGTAACGCTTCATTTAACTTTCAAGATAAAGTTTCTAACGAGAATTATTTTTATTAGTTTACATGAAGTTTATACTTACTCTAGCATGTACACGAATAATTGTGAGGATCAACGAAAGGCTGTGATGTAAGTAGAAAAAGTTGGAAGGCTCGCGTAAGAGAATTTTAAGAGTAATTATTAGCTGGTGATAACGACGTGTCGTGGTATGACGTGACGTGATACGATGCGATACGTTAAGAATTCGGCAGGCTTAATTTCCTGGAGAATAAATCTTATTCCTTTTTCGCCCTGCCAATCAAGCAAGCCCTTGCTCTTCTTCCTCCTTCTTTTTCCATCTTTGCCACTTTAAAGTTAACTTTCCTTTTGATTGACGTTCGGTTATTGTCGTATTTGCATAACTCAGTCTCGCTCTTTCCCGCCAACCAACGTCTCCTTTCACCACCTTTTCTCGACTTTGACTTTTTCGTACTGGCGCTCTTAAAACGCTCACAGAAGGGTGAGAAGGTAGAGAGCGAACAAGAACAAGAGAGGAGTGCAGGAATGGTGAACGGGCCTTGTATTAAATCGAATTTGCCCTGAGCGGCGACTTTGTCAGCCATAGAATCTATTAGAATAATTTTTATGAATCTAATTTTAAATTCCGACCAACGAAGTTACTTTACTGTCACCCTGTCAGCAGCTCTTCTTTATTAAGTAGCCTCCTATCCACTTTCTCCCCTTATTTACCACCTCGGGAGCCTAATCAGCCCTTACTTGTCAGCCATTGCAAAGGAATAATTTAAAGTTGAATCATTTCTTGTTTAATTTTTCATGTAACTGTCGAGTATCACTGTTTATTGAAAATAATTATCAATCTAATTTTATGGTATATCAATTAAACGTTTTAATTGACAAATCAGTTTTCTTTTATGTAAACTGTATAAGCCGTACAAGAGGATTAAGTTCAACGCGAAGCTTCGATTGGCATTTATATCTCGCTATGTAGGAATCGCATTTACTTTTGAGTTGGCCGTAATCATGCAGTTCAATTTCAGACACTGGATAGAAAAATAAACTTTCAACTTTTCTATGAGTTTTTTGTGGTATCACCAGTTTAACTTTGAGCTCGTCTAAGGGAGAGTATGATAATAAGGGATGAGAGTGAAGCAGTGCTCCTATAGTGTGCAAAAACATATGGTGGTACTCTTAGGGTAAACCTCGCCAAGTGGGCTAATCTTCAAATATACGAAGAATTTCGATACCATGTTTGCTAGTCACGATACACATAATATCGCTTATTATGAAATGAGAAAAAAATGAAAAGATAAATAGTGGGAACTAAATGTTTTTAATTTAATTCTATAATAAAGTAAATCTGTGTTGTGAAATATCGTCTCCAATGTAGTTGGGAATGAACTAATGGACCACGATCAATTAATAATTAGTGGATACCAGGCGTTATATAATTGTGTAAAATGATTTAAACTGAAATATTATCAGCTGTGAGAAAAGTAAAAAACGTATGAATATGTATTGGCTTTTAGAATATCCACTCTCGTTGCATACTTTAGTAATTGCATCTAGCGTTACGAGACCTAATAATTTGATTCTGATTACTAGATCGAGTGATTTTGATATGCAGCAATAAACCTAAATTATTGACGTTTAATTTGAAAGTGGGATAAATCCAGTTTTTAAATAGATTAGTCAGTGATAGATTTAATGAAAACGTAGATTATCCTTGCAGAAACTACTGGTAATAAAATTGGTGAAAATGAACTTGTACACTATATCCTAATAAAACACAGTTCGCTTCTTAAGATTTTTTTCAATTTGTGGTTAAAGTAGAGGATAGTTATAAATTCATGTTACGTTTGATAGTGCATGTTAAGTGTGACTGCGTGCTATAACTACTCCGGAAACTTGCTTAGTATCATATTGCAAATGAACTGACCATTGCATATTTTTGAAACAGGCTAACAGATCACTGCTGACTGATTTGAATTTCTGATTAGGTTCTCTTAATATAATTCTAACTATATATATATATGTCGCTGTATCACCTTCTCTCGTTCCGTTACAGTTGCCATATAAAACGTCAAGTTCTTTCAGGAGAAAACGCGTGTAATTGGAAATCAAGTTTTCAATGATATATATAAGCACAAGAAATTAAAAATATTGGTAAACAAAGAATTTACACGAATAAGGATTTGCTTTCTTAATTCATAAGAAACAAATAAAATATCTAAATAGAAATTGTGTAAAAAGTACAATATCAGAGTTTAAATTTAATGGAACAAATCAATGCCAAGAGTGACAAAATTGATATTTTATCAAAATATTGCAAATTTCAACAAGTCTATTATATGTATATTAGTTTGAGCTAACTGATCGTAAATGAAGTGATGTATAGTTAATGAGCCGAGAAAGGTCGATAATCTGAAATACAAAACGTGGTCTTAGGTAAGTTCAATAATGCGTATTAACGCTTAAAGCTAACAGCTGGAAGACTTTTGAATAATCTTGAATTATTCATAGAAGACACGCTTCATCAGACAAGCCCACAGGTCCTATTAACCTCCAGATAGAATCATTATTACCCTTAAAAATCCCTCGTCCTATTCTAGCTATTTGAAAATAATACAACAGTATCAGTATGTATCAAATTCTAAAAAAAAAAAATGATTCTTTTCTTAAAATGAAATATGCAGTATGAAAAAGCGAGGAATCATTGCTATTAAGGTATAGGGATTGACATTATATTAGTAATTAAATTAGTAACTATAAGTGAAAATTATATTTCTGACGTTGCAATTTTACGAATCGGTAGTCTGCCATAGTTATACCATATTCATGCAAATACCTTATTCTCTTTTTCAATCAACTATGTATATAAAAACACCTCTTTAGGTTGAAGCTGAAAAAGAGGAGTGGTAAACGTTAACGAGCCTTGGATATAACGTATTTTACATACATTTCATTTCTAGATCGTGGAGAGTTAACTATCCGTGACCGACGACATCGTCGTATCATGGGAAAAGCGAGTTTCTTGTGTGTTAACAATATTAATTTAATTTATTATATGACATTGCGTAATGGTTCAAGGTTACCACTTTAGATTTATTGAAAATAGTTTCCTAAATTTCCATTTGCGTAACACGTCGGTCAAAAAACGTTGTACTTTTGGAAAAGAGTAAGCTCAGCGAGAAAATCGGAAGCGGAGGGGGGAGATGTCCTCGAAACTCTTTTCCAGTAAGTTTATAATTCTTGCGACGCTTTTGGGGTTAAGGTAGTTGGCTGGCGCCAGTGACGTCTCCCGAATTTCAGACTTTTGCAGTTTCGCCTAAGTGGCTCTCTTTTGCGTCGTTTGAGAACCGACTTACACCTTTCGTGCTTGTATCTTTCTGACGTAATGTTTAATAGCGTCCTCATTTTCATTAGGAGGCTCCTTGTCATCTTTTACTTGAATTGCCTCTTAAACTTTTAAAAGAATTTTCTCTGTAAGGTATTACAAAGCAATCTGAAGCAATGGGTTTAAATAAATTTAACAAGACATTAGGAAAACGTGTAAGTATAGCTGAGTGAAGAGAAAAATCTAGTAAATTTGTTTTACTATTAAAGATAAGTCAGATTTAATATTGAAGAAACATTATATTTATAAGCTGATAAATACACTATATTAATGTGTTTTATATATATTTAAATTATAATGTTGCGATGCAAGCCGCAACTGAAACTTTGCGCGGGGCCACGAGGTTCGTAAAACAAAATGACAGACGTTGAAACTTGAGAGGTGGCTAGAGTGTTTCATACGTGTAATAAATTGCCGAAATGCCGGAGGCATTAATATATTGGAACGTAACCGAGAGTCTGATGTTTTTGCCGCGTTTGTCGTTGAAAAACATTTTTGTTAAAAGCTAATATCTTTTCGAATCGATATTTTCTCGAGTAAATAAAGTCGATGCAACTAGAACCTACACATTGCAAATCGACGCGTGCTTCGCTTCCCTCTTCCAAAAACCAGATCCGTAATGAAAAGCGATTAAACGTGTGTAACAAGATCTTTGTTCATAGTCAAATATTATACTGTCTTTATGTAGAGAGTGGACCTTCAATTTTTGATTCACAAAAATTTTCAGTCAAAAAACACCTCCTCTAGTTTTTATTCCAACCCTTCAGTGAAATATCGATAAAAATGTAGGATGCTCTCGTCATATTTATCGTATGATCAATAGAGAAAGATTATCATTGCAGACATTTTTACCGATTCGAAAAATTTTTAATCGTCCCGAGCACGATATTTGAAAACCTTGGATTCCAACACAAGCAGTCTTATTCTCCATTTATTTATGGACGAATTATTGAAGGTTACCTGCGTTAGTTCTAAGATGTTTCTAAATTCTTGTTACTGAGGTTGGTGAGAATGGTCGCTGATAATCGATATAAGCATTTTTCGAGCTTTCATGACCTCTCCATACGTGCATGTAAAGACGAATTATAGTCGGCGAAAATCCAGTAGAACGGTATACTCACGGAATAGCTGCTAATGACACTGCAAACCTATACACCGCGTCCAGTATTATAGTGGCAGAGGAATTAGGAGACTTTCGGAGAAACTACTCAACGGTCACACGTAGCGTATGCTACACTAATGCATGTGGTACTAAGGAGGGGAAATTCTGAATTTAGAGGAGAGAAATATTGTGACAGAGTATTATAATTGACATAATCTATCTTGTTACAATCTAAACAAATGTAATATGCAGTTACAACGATTTATATCAACGTATGTTTAATAGATATTTTCTACACGACGTAGTGTGATGACTCTTATTTTGCTTATCACTCTTAACATTTCAAGTAAAACGAACAGTAAGACAGTTAAATTTCAAGAAAGAATGTTTCGTATTTTAATTGAGAAAATTTTTCGAGTAAATGAATGTATAATTGAATCGATGAAAGAAATTTAGCGATTTTTTTACTTTACATTTATTATTTTTCTCTATTAATTAAAAACTTTTGTAGAACTTTAGTAGTTTAGTATTTCTGTATGAAATATATTAAATAAGAGCGTGATTGAAATCGAAGTATGTATTTTTTTCGAAGCAATGCAGAATACACGGTACAAACTGAAAAGAAATAAAATTTGCACATTGGCCGTCGAGAAATGTTTTGATGTTTCTTGCGCGGGGAAGTTTTATAGTTACTATTTTTTCAATTATATTATAAAAGCCGAACGTATATTTAGATAAGAACTGTGAGTCAGGGGAAATTAACGTTATGAACATAGGTTAGGTATACTTCTAAATGTCACTATTTAAGGTCATCTTGACTAGGAGTAGAAGAAAAGATTGGTTTAACTCTTAAAAGGAACCATGGGTTAATATCACCAATTTTCAATGCTGAGTAGCTAACGTACCGCACGGTAAAAAGAATTCATTTTTGATAGGGTGGTATCCCTTAGACGTCATAACTGATAAATAAAAAAAAATCTCAGTATTACTAGTAATTCGATTTATTAAATTACAATGTTATATAATTATTAGTATTATACTAGAATAACAATTTTGCATGGGATGATATTTCACCCATAATACCTTTTGAGAGTCCATACCGCCTTACTATATGATAACATATATGAATCCAAAATTATACAAATTTAATTTTGATCTGTCTGGACCCCTCCCTCCTTACCCAAGAAACTTTTGATCAGGGTAAGAAACCATGACAAGTATGGATTGAATTAAAATCCTTTAAATATTACGTAATTTTCTGAGAGGTACAATAAGGGACAAGATCTTGCAGTATATAATTGACTGTTTAACTAAAAACATAACATGTAAAAATATCATTTTTGTAGTTGAAAGAAGAGACATACATACGTTATAAGCTAATGAGTTAGCAAAAAATTAATTTCGGCTTTGTAGTTTAAACAACAGATCAACATTACAAATACTAAATTTTTTTATGCGCTATATCATAAGAGACGCACCGTGGATAATCCATTCAAACGTGAATAATTAAGCGTATATGTATAATGCACTGATAAAAATTTGTTTCACAGAAACCAATCCATTTGCTTATATTAAAGTTTACTCGAGTTTAATGAATATAGCTTAAAACAGGTAAATATTTACTCGCCCTAAATTGGTTGCATTCGTTAAATTCGAGTAAACTTTAATTCTAGCAATTGAACACGTTTATATTAAACCATTTTTTCCAGTATATGCTTATTGAATTATTTTACCTTACACATGTATTAACGAGTATGTGATTATACTATGTATCCATTGATATCGATATCTTATCGATTTTAGAATGCTTCAACAAAAATTAAAGCGTATGGCAAGGAGTCGATAATGTAATTCGATTGAACATAGACGATAATAGTTTCGGTTGATTTCAATAAAACTTTATCAAGCATAATTTTTGTTTAATGAATTGTTTCTTTCATTTCTTAAGTTTTCGTTATAACGAGAGAATACTTATAGGGCGTTACATACTTGTCATGCTTCTTTTATGTAATTTCAAGCAAGTAATACTCTCTTCCTGATTGCACTACCAATTACTTTACAATTTCGTACAGTATCATAAGGGCAATGATGCGCGATGCCATTTTTATTGAACATATCAAGACTTAAAATATAAATGTGACAAGTATAATTCGCTTAGAAAAATAATATATTTTACCAGTATAATTTTCTAAATTATAAAATCGACAAGCTGAAACTACTTTCAGTCTAAAATTACTTTACAATAGAGGAATTGTCGATAAAAAAAGATGTATGTACATAATAAGGTAAGTATGATTTTATTCTTTTAAACATTTAATAAAAATGCTTACCATTGTGCTGGGCGTGTGACGAGTAGTAAAAACTGTCATCGCCATTGGAGAATTGCACAACGCTTGACAAGATAGCCGGGGATGCCGAGGGTAATAAGGCCCACTGCTAGTGAACCCAAGAGGGTGGCGCCGCAGGAGTCGCAGCGTTGGTACTGACATAAACGCCTGCAGACGGGTTATTCGCCGTTGTCCCAACACCATTGTTTTGAGCAACAACCCCACTTTGGCTAATGCTAGCATCGCTAACCTGAATCGCTGCAGTACCCATCACTCCTTGTTGAAAATTAAAATCTAGCGTGCCATCCATGGAAAGCTCGTGCTTGATTACCTAAAATAGTAATATTTATATTAACAATTAGTGGTCCTTCGTTACAAAGCACCATTATAATAATAAGATAATTTGTGCTACTTGAGAAATAAGTACCTCTTCAACATTGCAATCGAAACCATGTAGTGTTTCAATGTTAATGTTAAGATCATCAAGGAGTGCACTGTTGTTCAGTGCTCCCATAAGCTGACCCATCATTGTACTAGGAGTGGCACCGCAATTCGTTGGAGTATTAGGCGGACTTTGAGCGTCATTGGTTGGTTGCGTTATCCGTTGCGATGGTTGTTGTTGCTGTGTTTGCTGTTGCTGCTGCTGCTGTTGTTGCTGTTGCCGATGCTGCGTTTGAAGCATATATTGCAATGTTTGCTGTTGACTGCTACTCAGCGTCGTAGGACTCGGTTCGCTCTGCTGGTACGATGGTGACATACCGGATACTGGACTTAAATTCTACATTTTTTTTTCAAACAAAAATTAGCAATGAGCAAATGATCGAATGTACCATATTTTGTGCTATTTTCAATTTTTTTCGTAATTTAACATTTGTAATCAAAACGACAAATATCTTGGAGATTTTTTAAAATCAAATATTATTCACCATTTGACAGGCACAAGGTTGTAAACGGTGGAGAGCACATCTTTGCTGATTAGCCGTTTGAGGAGTAGGTGGTAAACCATAAGACGTTGATCCTGTGCGAAGACTGTTGCTTCTTTGATACTGTGATTCGAAATAAGACGGTGGTGGTACTGTTTGCTGCTGCTGATTCGGCGGAGATGTCTGGTATATTTGATACGATTCCAATTTCATGGTCTCCGCGAGATTTCCAGCTAAAATGGAATCTGTTGATATTATAGGAATATGTTAATTATTGATATATTCAGTTAGCTCAATTATTGAAGTATATTAAAAAGGCATACCTAATTGTTCGGGGCTATAAGTAGGCGTATAGGTAGGCGTCCAGTCAGGCTCTCCCAGCACAGCAGGTATAGGACTCAATCGACCGCACGACGAAGCATTGCTCGAGGCTCGAGGACTGGGGAGAGAAAAAACTATAGTGAAAAGTCATAAATGTAGAGCTTGCAGGTTATTGAAAGCTTTATTAACATTATTATTTGATTTGATATTGCCTCTAGAATTGTAAACTTTTTTTAATAGACTGAATTACCTCGTCGTTTGTAAATCGGGATTTTTTTTCGCGTTTGCGGGACCAAATTTTTAAATTATTATTTTCCTATTGAAATACTTCATTTGTTTAAAAAGAACTATGTGAAAAAAATATTTACGCACTAAGGGTTATAAAAAAATTGACCCAATTTACGCCATTGCCTATGTAGCATTTTTTTTATTTTGAACTGTGTTTTCAAGCTATTTAATAAAAAATGCTCTTTCAGCAGTAAGTGGAAGAGAGAGAATTGTGATGCAAGCAAAAGTGGTATCGCATGCTCCAACTGTTTATCTCTGTTTAACCAACGATGGAATCATTATTTATTGAATATCTCGTAAACTAAGCATCGTATCGGACAACTTGCGACACTATTTAACGTAACACGAGGCACTGAATCGACGACAATATCTGCAACGTTAATCTTTAACGTGGATGAAAAGTTAAAATTTGCAGAATTGATGTTTTCTTTGAAATTAGCTTCTAATCAAATTTTACTACTGTAATAACATGGAAATTTAATATGAGGATAATTAAAGCAACCTATTGATTCTACGCCATACTTTACTATTACGATTCTCTATATTATTAGTACACTAATTGATCTGTTGCATGTTTAAGGATAAACGTCACTTTAAATTAGGAAAACAATTTGAACAAGACAGGTGCAATTAATGCAAATTTTTGTTAGTATAATAGGAAAACGCTGGTGATAGGTGTGTAAGCTGAAGAAGAATTTACCGGAAATCTGGAGAAAGCTGAAATCCACTTGCAGGGTGAAGGGGACTGTCGGGGAAAAGATCAAGTCCCTCGCTTACGCTACTACTAGGACTAGGTGTTGCGTCAGCTTGTAATCCTCCGTTTCTCAATGCTTCAACGTTTTTCTTTACCCGACCCCGGCGCTTTTCAAACTTACTCGTTTCCATAGACGTAGCTCTGAAAGAGAATCAAAAAAATTCGTCACATAAAAATCCATATCTCAAACTTACCATTCTTATCAAGAAATTTCTTAATAGCTTGCCTTCTCCGAGCAGACTTCCCAGGTTTTGCGTCACGGTTTATCATCCACCACGAACTCTTTCCCGTCCCCTCGTTCTGAACGCGCATAAATCTACTGTGCAACGACAAATTGTGCCGGATTGAGTTCTGAAACAAATAGAATGAAAATAGGTTAATACATGATTTTTTATCTCCGCGTTGCAAGAGACCCATTAGTCGGGTACGAGCAATTACAATAAAGAGATTTAAATCCAAATATGAGGGAGATTGAAAAATTATTAGATTTTCCTTAAAATATTGAGAGTGCGAAGTAGGAATTTTTTATCGAAATCTCGCAAGCAGCGATACGATGCTTTACGATGGGCCGGCATTGCGCTGCTCCTTTCGCATTTCGCGATTAAGATACGACGCGACGTGATAGAGAAAACGGACTGACTAAGGACGCAGGACCCTCTCCTTGATGGCGATCGAGCCATTCTAGTCGTCCATAGTCGCATACTATATGTCAGAACTTTACAGCCCTATCAACTCCTTTGCTTTTATCGGTGAAGACATTTTTGGCGCCACCAGTCTGAGTTTTAGAGTAGTCAAGGCCGTGGACACTTTGCACTTTGCGACAGGCTAGATATTCACACAGAGATATAGACGCGGACCGAGCGACACACACCGACCGACCGAACGCCAGGCAGACTCGATCAAAGAAATCAACCCTGAGCGCGCACCATATCCCAATCCACAACCGCATTTACATTTTTTAATCACCATTTCAACATTATTTCACATGTTTAACTGTATATATCTTTCAGCCAGGTTATTCTGCAATGACAAATGATAAGATATTAACCAGTTTATCAAATTAATATAATCAATCTAATCTAATCTGATAGTAATTATCATTCTTTCTCCTTGCTTCTATTTCTGCCTTTAAAAGATCGTTCCGATTGTCTTTGCTACACATGATTTTAGGCTCAATCGTTCGTAATTTTTAGATAGAAATTATCTAGACAGGAGTCTTATCGACCAAATTAATGTCAACTGTTTGAGGAGAAGTTATATAAGATTTGTCTTGTCTTTTATAAACATATATGTATGTAGCACAGCCAAGGTACCTTCTATCTTTGCAATTTTTTTCTAGGAGGCCATGAAAAAAATGAGAATTAATTTTTGAAATTCTAGCTCATTCAATCCTACAAGTTTCCATGCAAACGAATCGAGTTTATATGATGGAAGATTCGGAATCAGATGTGGAATGGAGGCGTGAGTTTTCTTGGACAATGACGGTGCAAGAAGACTCGCGTCGATAAAGATACCGGTATCTTCGTCAAATTCTCAATAAAAATCGCGGCAATAACCCTCCTAGAAAAGTAAAGATGGCCAGCGAGCAATGAGAACGCTGCCACTGCTTATCTCCTTTCAAATGGACTATATAACGCGCGATTTATTGAGCAAGCCTCTTTTTCTCTTCCTCCCTTTTCATCCCTTTTCTTAATCTCATAACTCGCGTTTTCATTACCTATAAATAGAAACTAGCATTGGCCCTTTCGTAATTTTTTTTTATCACTGCATGATAAACATCGATATTTTTCATTTCTCAACGAAATAAACTTAGCAAAATTTTGCGGATAAAGTGCGTATATACTGCTACACCCTATATAAGATTGAAAAAAATGCGACCGAGAAGAAAGTCGCGGTTTGAATATTGAATGACGATCGTTACTTGGTTTAAGCACGAATGCTTAAATTTTTGATGCTTCTCGTGTTCGAAAGATGAGCGATCCAACGAACTTCAGTTTTCGATCGATTCAACGTGACGGATTAATTAATTTCAATAATGTAGCTTATATGCGATACATTATTCAAACAATAGAATAAATAATGCACAGGCATATGACTTTTTTAGAGATTTAAAAGAAAATGTTATCTTGAAGAAACGAGCGCTGTACGCTAATATAATAATAAAATTAGTATGGAATAGGGAAACGAAGGTCTATTTTTATAAGAGCGGACATGGCATTTGTCTTGTCTCGATAAACCTCATCCTGCTAGTCTCCTTAGTAAAAAGGATGTGGACGTAAAACTTGCGGTGAGCTAGTTTCAATAGCGCGTGCTCATTTAAATATCTCAGTGGTATAGCAGAGACTATTATTAACTTTTAGCGTAGACTTTGTTGCATAAATAAAGAAATATTCCTCGGTTATAAAAATGTCAAATTTATTCTCTTTTTTCCGATCCAGTAATAAAAGCTTTCTAACTATCGTATACCTATATTGGATCAAAACTAATAGGTATAGTGGAAACTGAAAATAAACTCAAAGAGATTGTATTCGCAATTTAATCGTAAAACGTTGAATGTTTCAGACAGAGGAAAAGCAGGGAAGCATGCATCGCTAACGCGACCAACCCTTCAATTTCTATAAAGATCTCTGTACCTACATAGTAATTGAATTTCATTGACGATCAATTCGAGAAAGAGCATATATTTACGTAGAATGACAAAGAAGAGTCTATACTGAACAAAGAGTGGACGTTCTTTCGTCTTTGTAAAGAAGATGAGAGGGAGATGGGGGTGGACGAAGGTAGTCCGGGGGGGGGGGGGGGGAGTAGAACTATTATTGAGGAATAGAAAGAAAACAAATGTGTATCCATATATATTTCGTGGTATTCCCGTATATTAATCGCGAGGTATGAAAAACGTAATCACGAAGGTGTAGGAAGAGAGAAGCACATAGGCATGAAGACATCGGACGCAAGGAGTAGAAGGACAGGAAGAGTCAGAGACTGACTAGCAGATTTTTGTTCTATTAATTCGAGCGGAAGCTCGCAAGAGGTACATAAAGCGAATTCCAGTCGATTGGCAGTACTCAAATCAGAAATCCGGACTGGCGCGACGGCCAAATGTAAGATCGAACGTCCTTAGAAATGAGAGATGCACGAATGTAGGAACAAGGGACACGTGTGTGTACGGAGGCTAGAAGGAAGGACAGAAGGGAAAATTGTCGGGCGAGCGAATTGGGAGATCGCGATATGGAGGGAGTGTTGATGTGGTGGTGTAGAGAAGACGGGGGTAGAGGGAGGGAATGTGGTAGAAAAATCCATGAGAGGATCTCGACTTGCATATACTGTAAGAAGCGAGAAGGAAACAAGAGAAGGTCTATCCAAGGCTACGAGGAGGTAAGAGGAATTTCTCGAAGGAGAAATAGACATTACGTATATATATATATATAGGAAATACTACAGAGCCAATTCACCAGCCCTGATTTCCGATCCCGTACGTTTATTCGCGTATTTGCGTTAACAGCACCAATCAGTTTTCTCTCAATTTCCTTGGTCCCAGGATATCGAAGAAGACAGCGTTTTACCAGCGATCTTCGATTCAACCACCCTGTAGAACCACCCTCTTACATGCCGACACTCGCGAGTCCGACCTCTCTAGCCTAGTCTACAAATTTCTATGGCATATATCAAATTGAAAAGTTTTTTCATTTTATAAGTATACATATATATGTGCTGGAGAATTTAATCAGAACGAGGTACAGGAGGGATCGAGTGATTGAACAATTGCTTAAAAGTGAAAATAAGGTGATATTAGAATGGTGCTCGCGATGATACACAATAATAATGTATGTATGGTAATCTTGAATCAGGTATAAAAATTTGAAGAGCACAGTTCCGTTTGCTAGTTTTCCATGAGGTAATAGATTTCTTTATCGACGTGACCAGTCGAGACCTCGCGGCGGTCTCTTTATCGTGCTTGAAAAATCAGCGAATAGAAAAGAGTGGCTGATATCTTAAGGAAAGTTTGGGAGTTTCGCATGGCATTGGTGGAGACAATTGATCATGCTTCCACTGCTATCCCTTCTACTGTTTCCAAACTATGCTTTACTTGAAATGATGCACGAGATAGGTCAGAGATTTTGAAAAATTCGGTGAAACTGGTATCGCAACTGCTATCGTTATCCTGGAATAACTCAGTTAAAATAAAAATCGAGAAAAAATGTATGAATCGATATCTTTGAAATGTGTGGCGAGCGAGAGAGAGAGAGAGAGAGAGAGAGAGAGTTATATGTATATGTACATGAGGGTTGGGAGTATACGGTATACGGAAGAGGATACGAGCAGAAGTGGGAAAGGCTTTCGCTCAAATTAGATCTGGGAGTCTCGGGCTGTCGACGCACGCCGATTTTCCCACAATTTATACGTAGCAGTATTTTTGTGCAATTTGCGCCGGTTATGAGGACATGGAAACACGATGGTTACACCGTGAAAAATATCGCTTGAATTTATCGCGTAAACCTTCCCGATTTTGGCTGTTTGACCAACCCTCCCACCCCCACCCCCTCCACTTCACCCTCACACCACCTTTCCATCGCCAATCGAGTGTCCATTATTCGTCACTGTCTCTAACCTCGACGAAACTAGTTTCGGATCAAGTTACCAGTTTTTTCTCTTATCCCTATCCACTCACATATCCTTTTTAATATTTCCATCTGTCGTTGAAGCTTTGCTCGAGTGATAAAAGGCATCGAGATAAAAAAGAATTTAGGAACGTTAGCAGAGTCTAAATCGGAATGGAAGATTAATTATAAAATTGCAGAAGTAAGGTGATCGAGCTGTAATTAAGATTGGAGAGAGAGAGAGGGGGGGGGGGGGGAAGAAAACGTTGAACGCCAAAACGTTTACTAAGAGGAAGAAGAAGCATTGCAGGAAGTTAAAACTTCTCGTTTGCAAGGACACTGTAAGGGGCAAATTTAGGCTCTCTCTCTCTCTCTCTCTCTCTTTCCCTCTTATACTCTTTCTGTCTGTCTCTCTCCCTCTCATGCTCGCTCTTACTATACCTAGCTCGGAAATCTCTTAAGTTAGAAGCATTGGTAATTCCGACGGAGGCATGATGGATGCTCTCGACGCCCACACGGCGTCGCGACGACTGGACAAAAATCGAATTTCCCTCACGAGCGACCGTACTTAACTGTCAATTCGTAGGACCAACATTTTCCTAAAGATGTAAATCGCTCTGCTAGCCTCAGCAGCTGTAATTCGAAAGAGAACAAATAGATTTACTGCTCTTCACATAAATGCATCGTTCAACCAGATATTGATCTTAGGATTTTATCTTTTTGCATCAACTTTAAAAGAACCTGGCAATCTTCAATAAAATTAAACTTGTTGTGTTTTATAGTTAATAATATAATAATAAGGTTATATCTTTTATCTTGAAGATTTTAATAATATCTCTATATAAATATGTAGAAGTTTCTGGAGATATACGGATGAAGAGGGTATGCATATATACTGTATGCACGATTATGTCACTACGTATTTTGGTAATGATGAAGAAGGCGCTTTTCTTATCAATGAGCTTATCAAATGGATTCCTATTACCGTGTCAAGCAACACTGATAACAATTGACGGGCAATGGAATAGTGACTTTAGCAGTAATACGAGCGCAGAAGAGTTGGCAAGCGCCAAGTTTAACTCAAGTAAGCACAACGATCGAGTAGCTCGATCCGATACATGGATAGCTCACTTATTGTCAGCGGTAAGACGAATCACAAGACCCTGACACCATTGATAAGGATTTCTTCTCTCATCTTAATCTAGCCACGCGCAGCATCGCACTTTATCCTTCATTCACAATTGCGGGCCTTATCATAAAACTCATATATACACCACACACAAGCGCAAAAATTCCCCTTTATAACCCCATCTTATTAGAGTTACAGTTTAATGCACAATACCTTGTAGTAATCTAATGAAGAAATAGGACAAATTTTGAAATTTTTGCAAGTTTAGAAATACATATTTATAATGTGTGAATTTTAATGAAATTTCTCATGAAATCAGAGCCTAGCTTTACCATACACTGCAATCTTACAAATATGAGTTCTGATTATTAGTTTATAACCGTAGAAAAATCTAAAAGTAGACTTTACACGTTGGGTATTTAACGCTTAAGTATTATCAGTCTGAATAGGATTTAACAAATGCACTCATTACGATTCGCATGAAAAGCCAAGGTAGATATACACGGTAAAGCAGCTCTCAGATATCATTCAGTGGCGTAAGCTAACTGCAGAATGGCATGCCTTTCATGATGATGAAAGGAAACTGTATTAAGTGTAACTCGGATCTAACTGGTGGATAATTCTTATCTACAGCAATAATTTTACGCTACTGCTTTATATAGCTCTAACTTACTGACGAATAATTCGTTTTCAATTGAATTAAAAGAAACTTATGGCAATGTCTTTCTTTTCTTACCTCTAAGACTTGGTATCTCTTGATAATTCTTATATTATGTATTTATTAGAATCTGTATATAAAATCGACATAGCTATTGATTAAAGTAGACTAAATTGTTGAAAGTTATATCGCAAATGTGTAATAGACGTTTTAATTTCATTTGTTATTGTACAAGGAAACGTATAGAAAGACCAATATTTTATTACCACCGATACTCTAGTAATTGATAGAGCAATGAAATATATTTCGAAGGATTCCATTTGTATTATCCGTTGATTGTTAAAAATGCGATATGAACAAAGATAAAGAAATCAGAAATACGAAGAAATCAAACAACTGTATATCATCCCTGACACTTAAAAATTTATTGTGAGTGATAAAAGAAGCTAAGGATTTTCGTTTCTCCCTCGAATACCTTCCTATCAATTTTGAAAAAGATCGGATCAAATCTGCATAAATTAATTGTTAAAAAGCACGGGATAATTTTAATGTAATTAAATTTGCTGTCGACGATTACATATAAGTTGTGTTAATAATGAAAGGAATTAAGGAACTAAAATAAATAACTAAAGTTGTGATGTAAGGGAGGAAGAGGATTATTCATAAGAAAGTGCATCATTTAAAATGCGAAGGATAAAATTATTACATTTATTTGTTAGGTCTTGTTGTTATTCCTGGATTGATCTCACTCTATCAGTGAAATGGAATGACTTAGGAAGCTTAAATACGAAATTACCCGTATACACATGTATATAGCTATTATGAAGTATTTATCGAGCTTATCAAGATATTTATCGTACTTACACAGAGTTGGTATAAAGATATGCAAGGTAAAAAGTTTTTCATTTAGATTATTTTAGATAAGAAGATTATGATGTTAAAAAGCTGTGAATTTTCGTGATTAACGAAATAGTAATATTAGATAAATAAGAGACAAACAAGATTCTAAATCGCCTAGTACGAATGGTACGACTTAGATTTTTAACAACGAGAAAAGAAGCACAAATATTTAGATAAGATTAAGAATCAATTTTGTCACGGATCAGCCGGATAAAGTGGCAAAGAATGGATAAACGAAAAGTTGGCACGCATTAGCCGGTCAACTCCATTCAGATACGAGCTTTCTAGTGAAATTTTTAAGTACTACCGTTTTATCCAATTTTATATAGATACACGTAGAGTTCGATCGCTTTTTCCAGCCTTGAGGTTCCGTTTAATATAACAAAGTTCTGTCATAAGAGCGAGAGAGAGAGAGAGAGAGAGAGAGAGAGAAAGTTTTAAAGAATCCGAAAGCATAAGAAGGAGTTAGGGAGATAGAGAAAAAGAGGAAGGAAATGAAAAAAAGAGAAAATGATAAAGGGAGAGAGAGAGAGGGAGATGATGAGTACGATAGTGGAGGGTAAAGCTTCGAAGTTTTACTCCCGTGTATTTGCATAATAATTGCATGGCTCTGCTGGTAGGTTCGGAAAGAGAGCCTGTGTAAGAGATGGCCTAGAGGGGGTTGAAAAGGGAGATAGATATTGTAGGGTTATGTATGAAACGATTGCTGCCTCAAAGATGGATATACTCTGTTCTATTCCATGTTACCGGGATACTTGTACAAAATATCAAAGTCAACTCGTTTACGGACAAATTAGGAGAAATATTAAAATACGGTGATAATCGGGTACTTGTTTGTATATCTTTAAAGAAAAACTTTTCCAATAGAGTTTCAAGTTTATTATTCCGATTCATCTAATCTAAAAAAATATTCTAAAAAAAAGTTGGCACGATAAAAATACATATTGTACTGATACATGGGAATCAATACGATGATAATGATCTTGTTAGGTACCATTAAAGATACACTTATCTATGTATTCAAGAAAATCTGCGTCTAGTCGAGTCTCATTTCGATGCCTGGATACAGATAAACACGTAAGTTAATCTTTATATCGAAGGGTGTCTTATAATCCATGTTCGAATGACTAAAGAAAAGACAAGAGCCAAACGGTTTTATCAGAATAATTATTGTTATATATTGAGAATGAAAGATTATCGATGCGCCTGGCATTTGCATATTAATTTTTTTTAAATTAACTAGACTTTCTGGGTTACTTTTCCCCCGGTTAGTGTTGCAAACAGTGATGGATTGGGATATACAGAAAGACGAAAACGAGAGTAGGGTTGAATAAGAAAAACTAGAGGGGAGTATCGTGCACTTGCAATAATGTATATACGCAAGGCCGTACCAAGAAATCCTGATAATTGAAGAAAATTGAAAATTATACTATAAATAAATGTAAATAATCCAATATACACATGCACTAAAAACTGAGTCTGTCAATAAACAAAAATGTTAAAAACCCTTTCAAGTAATTTAAAGCAAAAAATAATCTCGCATTGCTCTATATTCTAATATATTAAACCTTAGGAATTTTTATTGAAACCGTCGTCATTAAGATCGCGACGATTGCGAGGCGCGGTGTGTTCGGATTTTGAAATGGAATTGATGGTGTCCCCATGACTTCGCGGCCTGTTGGGTAATCTCAAACGCGAATCTGTTTTGCGCGACTATATATATATATATATATATATATATGCGCATTGGAAATCGGAGTTTGGGATGCATTTGATGTGCGCGAAGTCTTCACGAGTTCATAAGCGGAAGAGATGGAAGTTTGGAAGGTGCAGGAAGGTGGTCGTAGGTCGAATAGTTGTATGGGGAGGTGAACGTTGTTCGCGGTATGGTAAGGTTGGCAGGAGGATGAGGAGGAGGAGGGGTTGACTGGAGGAGGGAAGGGGCGAGACGAGGCAAGGCGAGGCGAAGAGAGGCAAGCAGAGTCGAGTCGAGGGAAGAAAAATGATCCATTAATCTGAAACCCAAAGTCTGGCGGCGCCGGGCGTCGCGGCGGCGGCGACGGCGGCAGAAGCAGTAGTGGCGGCGGCAGTGGTGGTGGCGGTGGCGGTGGCAGTGGTGGTGGTGGTGGTGGCGGCGGCGGCGACGGCCGCTTGCAGTCGTAGCTTCTCTCTTCTCCTACTTTTCTCTCTCCTCCCCGATTTAGTATAGGTGCATGCACACGCTCAAACACCGATTCACCCTTTCGCCGCGCAGTCTTTGCAACTCTTCGAGTAAAGAGATCAAGCTACATTTTCTCCACGCGCGTATACATATGTATAGTAAAAAAGTTTTACACAACTACCAATAAATTCCTTATCCTACAGAGTGTTACAAAAATCAAGAATCTGTCCTGGAAGATCCTACATACGAGGAACATTGCTGAATTCAAGCGTTTCAGCACTTTAGCTGAATTTTGTATCGTACAAACTTCTGAAGATGTAATATATACATATAAAGGATTGAATAAATAGTATGGAAATTGTTTCTTAAGAAAAGCAGCTTTAAAGGAAAATAGCAGGACAATTAATAGGTATATACCATTATAAAGAAATACCGTTTACTTTGAAGCTTGCGAAGCGTCGATGAAATTACTCACTAGAGAAATTTTAATAACAAGCAGCCTTCAGTTTCCTTTATTCTTGAGCTTTATTTAAACAGGCCGGAGTATAGATATAAGTGGCGTTTTGTATGTGCGTTATAAGTATATACGGTGATCTAGTAGGGTGCGTTCCTTCCAGGAACGCTCATCGTGAAATTCATGCATGTACGAGCACACGTTGAAGCACCTACGCGTGGAAAGCCGTGTGATCATCTACGCGTACATTTAAGCCGTAGCTAGGCACGCAGAAGATACGGGATAGGATATGGGAGATACGAGAAAATGTAATATTTTCGTACCGTGCGCCACGAGAAAACAGAAAATCAAGAAAGAGAGCTTCGCTTGGAAAAGGGGGAAAAGCCGGAAAAAGACGATTCCTACACGAAGATCGAACATCATCAGGCTGAGGTGTGTCAGCCACAATGCGTTATATCCATTTGCTATACATACCAAGGCCATCTGAATTACAAATCCTGTCGACATCCGCATTACCATGATTAAGAAAAATGCTGTCTAATGCTCAACTATCGAACAATTCTTTCTCTCTTCTTATTCCTTGGGAGCAGTCGGGTCATGACTCACACGAGCAAAAATCAGACTATCAATTTACACTTCTTTCGTCGTTTCTCTCTTCTCAATATTGAAAATATCACAGAATTAATATAAAACGTAATGAGCTTGAATTCAATAATAAAAAGCAAAAGTTGAAGCATGAGGTAATTTTTCATTATAAACGATGGGCAGTCGAAGAAATTTTGTCAAGAAAGAAGATGACAGTTAAAAGTTTCCGCGTGCAGCTCTGTAATAAAGATTCCAAAAGAGCAAAGTGAGTAAGTACACGGTTCAGGTAGAATTTCAAAGGTTTTCAGCTCAAATCTCACTTGGAGCAAACCTGCTTCCGTAGAATGTACAAACGGTGTCTCTTATTCCTATATAGTTTCTATTCAATTCTATCCCTCATTTTTCTGTGCTTCTGTCGTATATACGATAATTTGCAAAAAATCATGCAAGGATATTTTAATTGCCTGTGCCAGGATTAGATGCTGAGGTGCAGTTTTTGCCAGTAGTACGTACAAGAGATAATCAAGTAGAAAAAAAGTGGAAACTTTAGCAAAATCTGTTGACAAGACTGTTAGAGGGTTCATACGACTTTTCTACATTGTATATATACGGTTTTACTCGTATAGAGTTCACCTATATTCTTAAGCTTTTACTCTAATGCAGCTATAATTAATTACATGACAAATCGTAACAACAGTGTAAACTCAAGATTATTGATTCACATATATAAATGAAAAACCAAATCAATCCGAAGAAATGTCTATAGTAAAATAATTAAATCATTTTCTGATAAAATGCTGCAATTTGGAGTAGATTTTACAAGAAGTAATAATTTATTCCTTTATGGATCATAAGTAGCAAAAAGTGATAATGTTAAAAGGTTGGGACAAAGAGATTTAGGTCAATTATTAACTCGTACTCTAATGGGTATGAGAAAAGTAGTTGTTATACTTGGTAGGACCTTGCTGACTCTTTACTCTTAAAGATAATTTAAATATCATTTATACATATGTATAATATTTATTACTATATATTTCAAAAGAGAGACTCCACCGTAAGACATTAGTTGTAATATTAATTGAATACATGTGTAATACAAACAGAAAGTTTCTCTTTGGCGTAGTATGTATGCAGTATGGATCGACCGAAGTAAGTTGACCCTGGCTGAGTCGCAATTGATCTCAATTAGATTTCCCTCTCTCTCATTTTGTCTCCAGTTTATTGTTCCTCCCGTCAGCTTCCAAACTCTCATTCTTTCTTTATTCATTTATATATTTATCTCGTCTATATATCCCCGTGTTAAAATATATTTCGTATATATATAATAATTTAGATGTACAATATATGTTATATAGATATTATTAGTTTATAAATGCAATTTTTTAAGACCAAGATCATTACTCTCATGCATATTGCTACACTGTATGGTATCCTCCACCCTCACTGCCTTCTTCATTCATTTATACACACAACTGATTTAAGACCAACAATTTTTATAAAGAGAGAAACGAGCTATAAAATAAAATAGCACTAGTAGCTAAAGGAAGATTATTAAGTATGATTTGACAAATTAATAAAAGCAACAAAGAGCTGCGACATAAAGTTTAAAGAAGGAAGTTTGAAGGAAGAAAGAAAAAGAATGGAAGAGAGAGTGGAGGGTACGTAGGGAGATTGGTAAAGAGACGTCCAGATAACGCTTTTCAAACGACTACTGAGAACTGAGCGGAACTCGTTGGCGAGTCAGTGCTATTGCGAATATAACGGATATTACACTGACAACTATAAAAATTAAATCGACAAACTTTCGGTTCTATAACGTCGACTAGCCAATCGCGAACCAACGAAAGATAGCCGAGCAAACGATAAACCTTTATTACCTTCGCAAAGCATCCTACTACTGCGAGGACAAATACGAATATGTCTACCTATACATATGCACTAGCTCACGTACGCACGGTTACACTTAACAGGAACGTCGCGTAAAGGCTTGCATTAGCCAAACTGCTAAGAATGATTGATCAACTTACCACGTGTTACAATGCTGGATACCACCGGCTCTCAAATATTTCATAGTAAAATTTCGTAAGCGTAATATCTCACTTAAAAGCAAGTGTAGATGAAGAAACATGCTGAAAGGATTGTTCTTCGAAATTAAAGAACTAGTGAATTTCAAATGAGGGGGAGACCCGAGAAAAACGTAAACTCTCGCGTCAAGGAACAATAATTCTAGCGCAGCAGTTTTACATAGAAAAAACTTGTTCGCGATACTTACGATAATTAATTTACACCATTTTGCATAAAAATCTTTGAAGGATTGAGATAGGCAAAAATTGAATTTCTGAAAAATTATCTCGACGATATTTAAGAAATTCCCTGTGTAAGAAAGGTGAACAAGTCAGTGAGAAATAATTCAATGAAGCAGGCTCTGATTAATTAGTTTTCGACCGGCGTGAAATTAACGTGCACAATAGACTTCTTGCTTAAAATCCCATCAGGCTGGCTGCACCAGTTTTTAAGAAAATTATGAAGGCTGCTGGTTTAAAGGGAAAGAAGAATGCTTTCTCAAGTGGGTAAAGTGTTCATAACACCGTCATTATTCAAATCTTGCAACCATTAGTCGTGGACATCGATGTTCGAGGTATCGGCATACCACGAAGGTAAAAAGTAATTAACGATATAGTTGAGAAAATTCCAAAATTAAGGCTGGCCATGTACAGGCATTTTCTCTTTTTTCCACGTGCAAAAGTTGATATTACAAAAAATGGAATAAATAAGTAGAACAGGAGACTGATCGATCGCGCAAATCACATCTGCAGATCGCGTTAAATTACAGGGTGTAAACGGGTCTCCCTGTTACAGTGATTACGTACATTTAAGCAGACTACAGACTGCAATACATAATACTAGATTCAGATAAATGTCGAGACACCTGTAGGATTGTATATTGGGCATTTCCATCGACTGCTTACAATTAATTTAATATTTTGCCAGTTCGCTAGAAGCTTCATTGGAACAAATAAGTGAATCATCGTTGAACACCTACTCTCCCTTCTCTAAGCCATTAAACTCAACGAAAAAAGTTCATTCATATAATAAACTTGATCATTAAAATCCAACCAGCAACATGTATCATATATAGTCAAGAAACATACGTCTATCAATATATTACTACAGTTAGTACCGAGTTATATATAAAATAAACCGATTCGAACGATACTTTTATTCTTTTTTCTCGAATTCGGTATTCGCTTACAGATTCATTCTTTTATTGATACTTGCAGAAAACTCGAAGCACAGATCCTAGAGGATAAACACGTTTATATTTTTAATGAATTTTGTTATTCTATTAGTGTATTTAAGATATTCATAAAGATATTATAAATGTTTCATATAGTATGGATGAGTGTGTTAATAATAACATTCAGAGAATTACAGTCATAACAATTTTTGTTTTTGATAAAGCTCTTTTCAGTGAAAGTATAAATATATATTTCAATGAAACACATAAAATGATTATTCGTCTTTGTAAATTCTCCAATATAATTTAATGCATCTCTTTCACTTACACAATAAAAGTTACTTTATTGTATTGATAAAACAAATCACATTAGATAACGATTATCCTTTCATAATATTTATAGCAATGTGTGCGGTTATAATAAAATGTTATTAATAACCACCGCTGATCAATATTACGAACGATATTTTTCTAAGTGTAAGCTCAATAATAAGTTAACCAATTCGATACCAATTTTACTCGATTATCTAAGACGCTTTCAAATATCTCTCTCACTATATTTCTCGTCAGTTAATTGCTCCTCTGAATTTACTGCACTTCGTCCTAATCGTTTCACCCTGTGCTCTAGATGAATCAAATAAAATTAGTTAGTCGACAATAGTGACAACGGCTGGTGTATTAAACTAGCACGAGGGACAATCTATTAAAGTGAAAAGGGGGAGACCAGGGGAGCTTTTTCTATGATAGAAAAGGTTTGGCATATAATTCAGGATAATAAAAAAGCACTAAATCAGTACTTAATTGATGCTTAATTGACCGTTGATAGAATTTTTTATTTTTCGCAGTCAGTAGATTATTATTGGTAGGAAAACACTGCCATGACTGTATACTAATAAAATGAAATAAGACAGAGAATCGTGTTGTCACATAAGGGATGGAAGTTGGGCGTAGATAGGCCGGTGGTAAAAGTTGGGTAGGGAGGAATAGAGGATGTCGCAAGGTAAGGAGAGGTAGCATGGTAGAGTGAGGGATGAGATTAGGGGGGATCTTGCAGGATAAAAAAGGTTGCGAGGACACCAGTTGCTAGGCAGCGCCTCTCAATCAGCGTTTCACCTCACGTTCGAGCTCTGTATATCTGGGGATAATGCATAATGCAGCGCTCTTTATCAACCCGCTCAGATACGTCATTACCCTAGCTGTTTCTGCTACAGCTCTAGCTCAACGCATGTTCCTCCTATACACAGAAATTTCAGAAACAAGGGAGAAATTTGTAAATTAACTAAATCTCTCTGGATATTTTATTAATCTCTTGGAAATTGAATGGATAGGCTTGGTCAGTAATCGAGAGGATAACGAAGCATTCTTAATACTAATCAAATTTATCCTACAGGGTTCGACCACGACTTAATGCATTTAACGATCCATTCTACTGGACGAAATTTATTTCCGCAAAATTAAACTCCAGCCCAATAACAAGGACGAGCTGGCGGACGAAGACTGAATAAAATTTGAGAAAATGTAAAATGTTGATGAGAGAAAAAAAGGGAAATACCGAGCATTGAACCTTCGTACAAAAGCGCAGCCTATTCAACTATTGAATAAGACAAACAAAGAGGATGGATATGCTGAAATTAGTAAAGCGGTTAAATAAAGACGCTTGTACTTGCTCCGTGCAACAAAGCTGCTATGTAAATGCACAATGAAGATAGGAGAAAGAAGAAAAGAGAGCGCTATTGGAGTAGGAACGGTGCAGTCCTTTCAATTTCGTGGGAGAAAATTGAAGCGTGGAAAAAAGTATTTTGCTGCTCAACTCTTTGAGATTATTGGATAACTGTCGACATTTTTGTGCGTTACAGGTCCTTTCTGATAGATTTGACTTTGAGACAAGTATATTCATAGTGAATAAACAACAAGTCAAACAGCGATACAAATATTTGCTATTTTCCCAATGAACGTATTGTTGATATCGCTCAATAAAAGAGTAAGTATACAGCAATTTTATCTTTTATCACTGATATCACTCGTCAAAGTATGGGTAAAAACCTTATTAATTCGCCATCTGATTGCTCTATTGTGCAAAAGATGAAAATAACCGAATTTTCACTTATTGATAAACAATAATAATAATAATAACAATAATGATATTAATAATCGATGGTCGATCGAAAGCAATGATTTATCAAGCAAATAATGCTTGATTGCATCGTTGAGAATTGAAAAGAGAAGCTACGCGATCGTTATCAGCAGTAGTTATGTTTCCCCAACGTATATGTATAGTTATTATTATTTAGTTGTACTCGCGCGAGTGTCCAGACCGATGTTCCGTTTCGCACGCTTTACGCGCGATATGCATAGATATTGCACATTGAGACTAGACGGAAAATCCTGAATGACTTTTATCGATGAAAGGCCAGGGGTGTGTATATATATATATATATATATATATGCATGTGTATACGATCCTTCTTGTAGCCGACCTAACAACTGAATTATGAGTTTTCGTGGACGGAAAAATAATTTATTACGAAATAATTGAGCTAAACTTATTTCTATCTCTTAATCTTAGTTTCTAGTTCTTTCGAGTTGTAGGAAATTAAACAGCACATATGTAGCCTGAGTGTAAAAAATGAACTGCGCGAATCGGTTTTGCAGCCATCGTTACATTTTTTGATTCGTGCACATCAGTCGCATGGACAGTCAGATAAAGAAACACATATGGAAAAACCTGAACGACTAATTGCCTTATTAAAAATTCAGCGTTCCTATTTTCCTTGTAGCGCAAAAATTATTGGGCGGCGAGCGTTGAAACAGCGTCAAATAGCGAAATCGGGTTTACCGATCAAGAGATCGGTAGATCAAAGGTATTAAGCACCGCTCGGACAGCTTCTAAATGATATACTAAAGAACCTTGAAATTCTCCATTGGTGCCATGACTTCTTGGAAAAATAATGCGACCAAGCGATGTATTTACCGTTTAACCATTGTTTCATGCAATGAAAAATTTATTTACATACGTATTCTCTACGATAGTATTTTCCGATATATATATATATATACATATGTCTGAAAAAATGAATAAATAAATAAACCTCTCAATTCGTCCTATTATTATTGATAAAAAATTCTTATCGCAATTACAATAATAATACTTGTGGATTTTCTATTAACGATGTAAAATGGAATATTCTCATAATGATAAGATTGAAGACATTTTTCGATTCGGATTGGCGGCGCTGTTGCGAATAAGATGCGGATAATATCGTGAGAGCGAGTGTTCGGTCGGTCGGATTACTCTGAAAACTGGCCCAGGATTCTCCATGAACGCGCCAGGAGGGCTTTATGCAAGAGAACCCGGCCTATTCACCGGGATCTCTTTGGAAACGAATGGCGAGGGATAAGCGATGGACTACAATTCGCTTTTCTCGGATCGTAGTGAAAAGGGAAAGGGGAAAGGGAAGGGAAAGGGCAGAGAGTTTGGTATACGGCGTGGGAGCGGCTATAAGGTGTTATATGCCAGGATCGAGAGGTGCACGTTTCTAATCGATGCCAGCCGATCGATCGATCGAGATGCATCTGCTCAAACTTTTTCAATTAGTTTTTAACCCTTTCTCGCGTCCCATGCTTTCCGCACAGAGTGACCGTGGTTGATTTTCCATGCAGCTGTCATACAGGCCATTGTCAACAGCTTCGTGTGCCGGAGATACGAATAGCTGGAAAACCAATGATGAATTCGGTGGTAGTGCGAGAGAGAGAGCGAGAGAGGAGATAGGGTTGAGGGTGAACCTTGTCCCATTAGATTTTTCCCATTTTGCGAAATAGTAATGCCAGATGCTGCCAGATGACTATTAACAATATCGTAACCGAGGATTACGTAACAATGAAGCGAAGCTGCCAACGTCTATTCCGACGCCGACGCTCCAATAAGACCTCCCTCATGCATGTACATATGGATATACTACTGTGAAAATTCGATTGGAACGCAACTGCCAATGAGTACATAATAATAACGCGCGGCGTGCTCTACCCATCTCTCCCACCTATACCCCCCCCCCCCCTCTCTATCTCATCATTCTTTGCCATGGCCTTACAACTATATATGTTATATATTGATATATATGTAAATACGCGCTACTACCATTCGCATACAGATTTTTTTCAATGACCATTTGTTTCGTGGCACACACATACATATATATATATATATATATAATGCAACTCGTGATTACTTTGGCGCGAACTTGTCATACTTGTACTACATCACATTACTGTAGCATGTTAGAGAAATAATTCTTTGTTGCCTTTAGTATATTCAGAGCAGTAAATTATTTTCATTCTAACCAAATACGCGTTTAACAGTCCGGATCTTTCCTAATTAAGTTAGGGTCTAGTGAACCCCGTGTGCGTTTTTCTGACGTGCGACGACGCGACGTAGTGGCACCGCAATTAATGTGTCAGAATGCTCAATTTAGCCTCTCGCAGCATTTAAACGTTATTTATTTATATTGTAGCTGTATACTTTAATGAGAACGTATTTAAGTTGGAATAATTCTCAGAAATTTTTATAATTTAAAATATTGAAGGTACGTATTTTTTGCATTTAGCATTCGGGTGTAAAAATACTGATATTCTTGCTTTAGTATATCGTAAATAACTAATAAATATAAATGTATTTGGCATAGAGATAATATAGGCAACAGCAATAAACAAGATGAGGAAAAGATTGCACATGGCATTAAAACGAAAGGTCATTAATAAAATGAATACATTTTCAAATGACTTTAGTATGACAAATTGAGCATGTAAGAGTGATAGTTTTTCTTTTCAGTCGTAAAGCTTTACAAAAGAAATGCGCGACAAAGATAGGAATGTCGAGGAGCATTTATTATGCTTACTTGGCCCTCTTGCACGTGACCACTGGCGGAATCGTACATCAATGTCTTTGACGAGACGTAATCGCACGTATGTCCATCAGAAGCTACCGATAATATAATGGAATTAAATACATCGCATTTTCCTCGATATCATTTGCTATTGGCGGATTATCGGTAAAATGATTCAGACATTCGTAAAACTGATAGTCGATGCATGTGTTTCACATATATATATATATATGTACAGCGTTGTCTCTAAGCAAGGATATTCATGTTGCATAAAAGTTATAGAATTATACTTAGCTCTCATATTAATTGCTTATTTTATCGTCAAAGAGAAGAATAAAACTTTAAAATGATAAATTGCAAGTACTCTTGTCGCTTTTATTATTATTTTTACAGAAACTAGTTTTTTTTCAGTAAGTCACACCTTACAAGAAAGGTAAACAAAACAATATTATAATATAATTTTTTGATGACAAGCAGATTGAAAACTTAGATAAATGACCAACTAAAAATAATAAATACACAACATAATTTTTACTAATGAAAACTTAATTAAGAGACAGTTTACTGCTCTTATGGAAGCTCAATGCTTCTGTAAAAATAGTAATAGTTAATATAAAGTATTAAAAAGTTTGACAAAAATTTACAACCAGTATCTACAATGATTGTAATACTACTGGTTCCTAAAATATACAATTTTATATCAAAAAAAGAAAGTGTTTTAAGATTTTACCAATTTATTTGTAACTTTTCAAATATATACAGATATTCTTGTTTTCATTATGTCATTGTTAAATCTTTTATGTTCTTCTGATTATTAGTCCATTCCAAATTGTTGATATATTTGCAAAAGTTAAAAAAGGACAGTTTTCTATCGATTAAAATAACAAGTTTTTACGTAATTTTATTATACGTAGTAGGTACGCAGATATGGTTAGGCGCTCTGAGCTCCATATTAATGCGTAAACGCAATATTTATACGCACCATAATGTATACAGCTTCTTTATATACAGCAGATATCATGTACAATAAGAATACTACATACTGTACAGTACGTTAGTTTCTATGTACACACACTTATACGCAAGCGCATACGTAAACGTAGTACGCGTTTGAGATCATTTATATGCGTATGCACGCATTACGTGAACGCACATGAGTAACGTGTGACTACGCATAAGGGCGGCTCTATAAAAAAATCTATAACGATCAATGGCGTCATGGCGACAGGTTCTACTATTTAAATTTTAAGAACATTCTATCAGAGAAAGTAAATATTATTTAGAAAAACGGTCATTTTTTATAAAAGTTATATAATTGTCAAACATTTTGCTGACCAATTATAATCAATTATTTAAACAACAGTTTCTATATGGTTATAGAAGCAGCAGTGTTTCTCTTCTGACGGAGAAATAAATGTACAATCAAGATACACAATTACTAGTACGAAACTTAAAATATAGATTTAGGATAAAAATGAAGATAGCGCACGTCGAATTAAAAAGTAAGATTTGTAAGTAGCTGATCTACGTCGTAAGCATACCGAGACCTTGAATGATATCAAGAGAACGCAAAATCAACGGATTTGCCATACAGGAATTGTGTCTTTCGCTGCATGTGCATATCTTGTGCACGTTTATGGACTGAACTTATAGCAAGCACTCTATCAGGGTCTTATATGTTTTTATTTTTCCCTACAACAATATAATAAGAAAAATGATCATTTATAGCTGTCTCTAATAATATATAATTAATTTCATAAGTTTAAATTAGTTTGTTTTTAAATGAAGCATTGACTTTGGTAACATTGGAACAGTCATACTATTATAGTATTCTTTAAGTAAATTATTAATTGACAGTGCTAAAAACTTCGAAATCGACACAGTTTTCGCCAACCGTATAATATATTTATGATTGTCTTTCAATGACGCGCAATTCCCCTAAAATTCGAATGAAAGGTGCCAACCGAAAAATTTAGAATAAAAAAGGATATTTTTCTAGAAAAAAACTTTTATTGGGAATTTTCCGGTTTATAGCCTTTATAAAAATTTTTTATAGATTAAACATTCTTTGATTAAAGACAATTTAAATGATTGAACAATACATCGAATTTCTTCTATTAGCTTAGGACAATCTAATCGCGAACTTTAAATTAAGGAGTCTATTATAATAATTTTGTCTTTAAATCCATACTATTTAGCTTATATCTAAATATCAAATCGCCGACTAAACGCTGTATATGCTGGACGTCAATCAGGAATCAATCTTATTCGTACTCACATTCATTTTAAATGATTGACAGAGCCTATTACTTATAATTTCTTAATTGAAAAAAAACTTTAAATAAGGGAAGAGTATTGTGCAAAACAAAATTTATTATACGCACCATATATGTTTGATAATTCTTTTTTGTATAACTAAAATCACCATGAATCTAAAAGCCCGATCGATTTACCAAATCGAGTATTTCAATAATTGAATTATTATTATAAATGTAAGGGGCAGCGATTAAAATAGATATACCTTTAGGAAATTTAAAAACCGGTAAGTGAAATTTGAAACGGATAAGGCGGATGCTGAAGGTGAAGTAAGGAGATGTAAATGATACGTGAGAGGTTAGGATTGCTAGAGGGAAAAAAGGAGTAGAGGAGGAAATTTGTGGGGAAAAATGGAGGGAGTGTCGAAGAGAAGGCATGGTGGAAGTGTGAACGCAGCGTGGATCGAGAAAAACCGACTAAATCGCGAAGTCTTCAAATTAGAAGGTAAAGCGGCTCGAGGTGTAGGATGAGGCGGGGCTAAGAAAGAAGAGGTCCAGTGACGTCACGCGTAACCTTGAGCACCGACCTCGGACAACGAGTCGCCACATTTTTATCTGCATACACACGCGCCGACTCTTGCTATCCCCCCTTTCCATAATCGTCCTCCTTCCCTCTATTCTATTAATTTTTTTCTTCCTTCCTGTATATGTATTTTTCTTTAACCCATTTTCTTTCATTTACTCCCCCCCCCCCTCTCCCTCTCTTATATTTTACTTCTACAATTTACTCCATATTATCATTCCCCGTCCTTTCTATCACCGCTAAACATATACACACGTCATAAACTTGCTTTTAAACGTCTATAGTCATCGATGAAGCAAGCAATAGTTACATCGTTTCACATTACATTTTTACCTACAATATCATCTTTTTTTATGCTAACGTCGTAGCACCTTTTGCGTTTTCGACCAAATCACTTGTTATCGTATCATTAGTATACATTCGAGTTTGCTCGTATACGTCACCTTAAACCATCTGCCGAATGTTTTATAAAAAAAAAAAAAAAAAAAAAAAAAGTGCAAAGTGTACTTGTACGAACAATTTTTTTACGACAACCATTTGACGAACTTTTGTACAAAAATATTAGTAAAGGTATTTACATTTGTTCCATTCATTTGGTTTTGTCTGGTAATTCAAAATTTACGATAATATTACGTATCATTTACCAGTGTTCGGTTTAATCTGACACTGTTTTTAAGAACTTAAACAGTCAATAATTGAAAAATCAACATAAATAAAGTGTAATACATGATTTAATATTTATTCTAAAAAGAATAAGATCACCAGTTTTAAGTCGTATTACATGTTTTTATACATTATCGGTTACTTATTAATATTATCATAGTTCAATTAAATTTAAATGTTAAATGTTGCCATAAGTTGCTTTTAAGCAAAACAAAAAACACTGAAGCTATTTTTAGCAATTCGGCATAATACGCAACCAGATATCGGGAATTTCACGAAAGAGAACTTACGAAGATGTTTATAAGCGTGATTTAGCAAGATACAAAATTCTAAGGGACTTCGTATTGCTCAAAGCCATATCAGGATAAAATATTAGATATACATATATGATTTACTTCTGACATCAGCATCAATTTTAACTTTTATTGTTAAACAGATAGGAATTATAGTTTTATTATAGTTTCGGTATAACTAATTTATTATCTTGCTGTAACCTAGAAACTTTAATACACATACGCATAAGAAGTTCAAATAAACATTAAAACGTACAAAGTTGAGAAATATCGCTTCTATATAGAAAGTATCTAACAGCAATCGCCAGAAAAAAGTTGATCAATTGGATATCGATAAAAATATCTGAGTTTTTAATCGAGGTAAATTATTAGCACACAAGGGATGTTTGTTTGATTCTTGTTAGCCCGGAAATTGTAGATTGGGGAATAGGGATGGAATGAATTGTAAATAATTCTTTAGTTGAAGATATTCTGTTCTGTACAATTTGCTAAGCTAATACGTTAACTAATAATATTCCTCGATGGTCGAAGGGCAATATTTGTTTTCCCTATCACGAACGATGAGCCAATATAGAGACCGGACATAAATTAGGCCCGTAAAGATAGTCAGGTTTAAACTGGTTCAGATTACAAACGGTAGAGAGTACTCCTATATACTTATATAGTATATATAAGCCCGGTTATTCTCCTCTCCACCTATTGATACACCTCTTCAAAAATTTGTACATCTTGAAAATGAATAAAATTTACTAAAACTTGTAACTTTTACAAAGCCTCTATTAGTAGCTTTACACGACCATACTGTTACCGCTACTGAAACGAATAATAAGTTTGCCAAAAGATAAAAAGTTATTAATTCACAAGACTCTCGAAAAAATTACGTAATCAAAAGGAATATCGCGTTCAATTGAAAAACGCGTAGCTGAGCATGTTGATAGGATCACGATGGATTGACTCGTGTAGTGCAGTGATCACGGTAGCGCAAGCACTCTGAAGCGCCAAGTAGCATAAACAGAACGAAGAACCACTGTTGAACTTATAATGCTCAGAGCTGTATGTGTGTGTGTGTGTGTGTGTGCGTATTGTGTATGAATGCTGGCGTCTCGCGCGTCGCATCGGAAGAATCAGGCGAGCACTCTCGCTCTCGTCGAGACTCGAGAGTGAGGTATAGCGAACCACTGAACTGACTTGGCTCGCTAGCTGTACGTAAGTCACTGATGACGACAGCATTTAAATAGTAGCTGTATATATTTTGTGGCACTCGTATTAACTGCGCACACAACGGCATTTCCTGGCCCTCGGCTGGGCTATTAGATATTAGATCAGACAAAACGAGAGACCCACCACACACGTTAATACAGTCTGTTGCGCATCAGCATCCTCATTCGTCAATGTATATCATTCACGTTTCACGTTTATTCTTCCTTCCAATGTATATGTGCATGGACAATGAACATGTACAATATGTGGAGTATGCATAATAAGACCAGTCAGAGCAGCTGCTTTCCTACCATTTGGAACTTGACAACTTTCCACACAGTCGATAAAATTCTGATCCTCGCAATATCCAAACTGACTCGATCTTCGACACACAAAATCTTATAAAAACTTAATGGTTTCAACATTTTGCGGCTGAAGATGTAAGCGCTTGCGACGGTGGAATTTAGCTCGACTATCCAAAAATACACGATCGCAGCCGACAGTGGGTAATCTATCTATAACGCGCGGTGCCTACCACTATTATACATATCCCGGAATAAGATTTAAAAGTCGTTGGAGTATAGAATCTTTACCGTTCAAAATCCTCCTATTGTTTATTTATGATAAGTTAAATATATGGGGGAGGGAGGATAAATATATTTCAAGTATACAAAAATCATTTTGCCAATTCTGAATATTTTCTATATATTTTTTTTTTTATAGAATCTAACCTAAATTTCTCAAAGGTGTCTCGGTACTCGCGTTATCTTTTTACGCGAGTAACACACGGTACAATTATAAGTGATGAAAACAAACTTGTCAAATGTATAACTATATTTGCTTTTACATCAAGATATATGTACGTTATTAATTTATTATTTATTTCGAGAGTTCGATCGCTCACATTAGACTCATTATCAACTCAAAAGTCTTCGTATCGATTTGAACGATTCGAGCTGAATTGGTTACATGGTGGTTTTCATCCAAGCGTGACTATTCCGCAGCATCCCTTGAGCCCAGCTAAAATACCGAACGACAATTTTCGATATAAACGAAGCACGGAGTCCGATGTGCGTGCTCGCTCGCGAGTCGATATACGGCTTAACAGGTACATAATGAGCCAACGTAGAGTTCTTCATTAAATGCAAAACGCATTTGCTGCAAGTCACCGCTTGCTTAGTTATGAAACAGCGCAAATGTTAAAACGTTGATAATAAAGGTATAATTCATATTACGAAAAATTTGTCATTTTTCCTTCGCAATTTTTATACTTTTATGTACGTGTATTATGTTGAGGCATTTGCTGTGTATGATTCAATCGAGATTAATGACTTTGAAGCTATTTTGGTTGTTCATTATGCTAGTGGCGTACTAGGGGTTGATTAACGAATATTTTACTCAAAGTGGATCTGAGTGAAACGAAGAAAGGGAGCAACCAAATGAAAGTGAAAGAAACCAATAATTTTACCAATTTCTCCAATACCCGGAAAAGTACATAGCTCAAGAGTGCGGAAATAAGTATACGTTTTACATTCCTTTCTAACACACATTAAAAGTCATTTACTACTATCGCGAAAATATTTCGAAATTTCAAATATTGCAAAGGAATTTATTGAATATCGTTATTTGTTTGATAAATTATATATTTTTGTAAATATATGGACGTGCCTTTTCATGCGTGAACTAAACTTATACTACTTAGTTGTCATCGAAACTAATTAGGTATATAAACGTCAATTTATATGTTTTCATCTTACTTAGACAAGTTGAAATAGCGCTTACGGGTTTTTTCTTCTTTCGTTACTCAAACCACAATTGTGATCTTGTTTCATTTACCATATCTAACGAGCCCTAGTGCTGTACCGATCCGATTAAACAAATAGCGAATTTCAAACAGACAGAATGCTTCTTTATTATATTAATTGTTTTACTTACACTTCTCCGAATTCATCTCGAATAATATATCATTGACAATGGTCTAAACTCACCTGTAACAAAAAAATAAAAATTTTGGTGTACTTTTATTTTATTAAATGAGATGATTTTTTGTAGAACTACCGAGTCCAATCAATTTATGGAGCTTCAATTGCTATAAATATATATTTTATTAGATAAAGGGCTTTCAGTGAATTTAATCATTTCATAAGACCATCAAAGAACATTAAAAATGATGGAGAGTATAAAATAAATTATAAAAAAGAAATCTTTCTTAATCAATCGTATTCATATTTCCATTAAAAATTGCAATGAATAAAACCAATCAGCTTTTCGAGTCCCTATTAAATAAGTTATAATAAGGAAAGTTAGATCGATTCACTATATTATTTAATTAAAGTATTTAGAATGTTGTACTTATTTATTTATTATAAATGACACGAGCGAGCATTTGATTTGCTAGAGAAAGTGAAAAAAATGATGATTTGGAGAAGTAGCCAAGATTCTTGAATCAGGCAGACTTGGCCGTATAATGCTCCATTCCTGAGCTGTGCCAAGTAGGCACTGGAAAATGGCCACACAAACTGAATATTGACACTTTCCTTCAAAATTTATATATCCGACCTTACATAAATCATAAACATGTTACTCAATTGTTTCAATACAATTCGTTCAAATGAAATAACAATTATTTTAAAAAGAGCAGGTTGAATACTTTACTTGTGAAAATGAATCACCTGAAACAACACTCTTATTAAATTGCCTAAATTCTAAATCTATTTTTCTAAAATTGTTGTCATTTTTGAGCCACGAGTATGAATAGCTTTTCGTTTAGTCTTATTAGTTTTCCAGATTCCTGTATTAATTTTTTAATTAGTATGCTTGTCTGCTCCTCTACTTCTCTTAACATTTATTTTCTTCTCATACTCATATCAATACTCGTGAGTTAATGAAACGAGGAAATCCCCATATTTAAAAAAGGAAAAATATTAAATGTATTTATAAGTGCGTAGCAGAAGGAATGAGTATAATAATGAGAGAGTAGAAGGGGTGGTGAAGAAGGAGGGGGGGGGGGGGGTTGAGTTCACACGCAAATTATGAATATGCGCACGCAATATGCTCACAGAGAGTAGTTGTACAGAATTCTCGCGCAGTATTTTGCGAAGCTGTTTTCAGCTGAAATGCAACAAGTTGCCCATTCAGGCCGAGCACCTCGAATCGTGCTCAATTCCCTTTCTTCAGCTATCACGACTAGCTGCTATGCTTATACGTATATGTGTACACAAACATTATCAAGAGGTAAGGATACACATCTTTTACCTGGATTTAAATGACGATAAAAAGTTAGAACCGGTCGATCCTTGACCACAGTTCATCGTGAAGAAACCAATTGTAGACTGTACGTTTACATGAATCAAGTTGTAAAAAGGATTTATTTGTGGTCTCATTATAGTTTTTATGTAGCACCAATAGATAGATTTTTTAGTATAGCAAAATTTCATCAACAATCGAGGAATACATTAATTTTTTAACAAATAGTTTGAACACTATTTTGGACGCAAATAAAAGTAGTGAAATTTAATCTTTTTGCTTATTAAAAAGAAGAAATAAAGTGTAAGTGAAGTAATTAATTTTGCTTTTAATAATTGTAATCGAAATATGGGCCTGACCAATATACTGTGAACTTCTAGGAATTCTCTGAGAGCGAAACGTATTGTTATGTTACGTGAGAATATAGTGGCGCGATCGCATTATCTCAATGGCTAAGCCGTCATGATTATTACAGTCTCACTGTACCGTTTACACATTGCAGCGTGCCATTATCCTCTACTCCAAAGACAACCTGTGCTACTCGTGTTACCTTCAATACTGATGTTTAATAAATTCTTTCATAAGAACAAATTACTCTTTCATCCTCTTTTTCTCATTTTCAACGACTCCCTATTAACAAATTGTGTTAGACCCTAATTAAGATTATAACCTCGTTTTCTGAAACCATTTTTTAATTTTCGTTGACTTTACAGATTTCATTTGAACCCGTATAATCTATCTTACCATGTTTGCGTTTGTCATAACATATGACCTACGATAACTTTACACACTGTGTGTGTATCAATTGTACAATTTAAAGTATTTTATTAATGATTCTATAAAAACTACGCTTTTCTAAAATTATGAATTATTGAGTATATATAGAAAAATCCTAAATAAGAAATTGTGAGGAGTATTTCAATTATTGCTAGTTGTCTATCATTATAAATAATATTGATATATTAAAGCTAATTGCTACATAGAGGTGATCAGGCGAATCCAACTTTACACATATTAAGCGTTACTGCTTATATTCAAGGTATTTATTATTTATAAATATAGCTAGACACAGATATTCTAATTTAATTACTGTCAATTTAAAATGCAAATGAATCTATCCTATATAGGGTAGAACAGATATAAAATATTTTCGAGATAAAAGAGAGGATTAGCTACGAGTATAACTATATAGTATCAGCAATTTTTAATTAGTTAAAAAAATTAATTTTAATTTTATAAAAATATAAGCTTTTGCATTTCTAAATACGTAGCTAGTTAATTTTCCTTGTCAAATAAATACGGTAAAAACTTGGAATATAATGAACAATGTAAATAGATATTAGGGTCTGTCTATTTTGGACGAAACGAAAGGGGATGTGGGCGTGATACGATTCTACTAATCATTACGACATTAAACAACTGTTAAAGAAAATAAAACGCGCTTGTGTCGAGAATACGACTTGCTTCTAGAACGGGACGTGGCAACCGCGGTGAGTATGATAACCCCTACGAAGCCTCTAGCGATAAAAAGCTGATTATCTGCGAGCAGGCTCTATCCTTTTCTTACTCCATTCTTCGATATGCAGCATTTGCTAATACTCATCCATCCACTTCTTACCTCCTCTCATTATTCTATTATATTTTTTTATGAAAAACTAATGCTCTAACTTGGATAATTAATGAAAATATTTTGATACACGTGTTTGTACAACGACTCGTAAATATAAAGCTAAGACAAGGTTGTAAAATATGAATTGAATAATAAATTATTAAGAATCGAATTTAACCAAAGATTGACTTTAATTTGGTTATTCCAATCTAAGATAAACATAACTGGTTTCTGATGCTTTTAGAGAATTAAATACGTTATATTTTAATGAAACTTGGCATAACTACTTATTGCATGATACTCTATACATTTATACGTTTTAATAGAAAATATAAAAGAGACGAACAAACCATACTTCTATTCTCACAGAGAGAATAAAGAAGAGATATTCGATTTATTGTCTAGCAATTAACTATTAAATCTATGCAAGAACGTATTCTTCTAATCTATGATTAATGTATAGCTTCGAAGCTTTAAAGAGAGATACAATAGTGTATACTGTATTACTGCAGTATAATAAGCCGTCACATTAAAGTTGTATGTATACATGTAATTTATCATAAGTGAGTGCAACTAATTAAAAAAAAAAAAAACTGAACTTATTTCCATATTTCAATCGATAATAGTATAAGCGGAAAAATTGCGTTTATATTATTAAATGATTCTATAACAAAATCCTACTAAAGTACGTTTACCTTGTTTCATTATAAATTTAACAAATTTATATAGCGCTCGTGGGTCACAGCTATATTTAGAAAAATAACTTAACAATGGTAACCACTCTTTGAGTTTAATCTGACGATTTGGTGATGCAGTTTGGAGTCGATAGTCTCCGACTGCTTTCTGTAGGGCAAAATATTTAAAGGACTACATTTATATGCGATTCGTCTGACCATGTTTGAAGAGCTGAAGCAAAATACGTGGTGGAAATGTATAGTGAATTTTTATAGAAGATACTGTGTTTCACGTTTAGTCGCGAAGCTTAAATATATTATTATAAGTATAAAATTAATAGTATTTTTAATTTTTATCAAAACTATTTAATCATCAGTCAGGTATAGGTATATATTTTTAATACAGTATGAGCTAAATAATAATAAGCACGAAGAAAAGGAGATGATATTTGAAAGAAACCTTGAGCAAGAAAGATTTGTCGTTGAAGATGAGGAAAAAGATGAGTTAAGGTTTTAGAGGGCTAAGACGACCTCTGGTGAAAGACACGAGGTCGTGAGAACTATTAACTATTCAAATGTGGAACTAGGCGTAAGCATTGTATCCTTGAAATCCCAGCCCTTCGTGCAATTAACATTCAAGCCGTGCGCGAGCATCGAAGGTTGTATGAATATCTAACGGTATAGAGCATCTAATACTTTATTCTTTCAGTGATAACAGCGCAAGGAAGAATAGAGCAATCTGACTCGTGCTTTCCTTCTTGACGAATAAGAATTCCAATATGAGCACAACGCAGCTTGAAACTCCTACTATCTGTAGAATAAATTGAACCAACGTAAGATAAAAGCTTCTTACGCAATTCCTAAAACAATATAATCTTATCGTTTTAGAAACTCGTATAAAATCTTATTGATCTCACATTTTTGAAATCATAATGTGTGGGCATAATTTCTTTTAAAAGACTGTTATTTAATTGACCAATTATATTGGAAAATTGCAAGCTGCAAGCTTAGTGATTTAGTTTATTGTAGGTAAGGTATAAATAAATATAATTATCTCTCTCTCTCTCTCTCTCTCTCTCTCTCGCTTTAATAACCATTACAATCTACTTACTACTTTCATTATATCTTCGTTTGTCGGTAACAAACCACGTTAAACAAAGCATGACGATAAAATATCGATAACATTTAGAGATAGCTCGCATCTCGTCACACAAAACGCTTCGAAAATTTCGAAATTTGATCCAAGATAAGGGATGGCTTATATATTGGAGGCTCGAGCTCCTGTACTAAAATAATTCCAAGTTTTACAACAAGAATGATTAAGCATTAGTCCAAAAGACTGGCGTTCTCTGGATAAGAGAGATAACGAAATCATCTTCTCTTATAATACACAAGTTAAATGAAAAAATCGGATTATCTATTACAGCAGAGTGCATTTATACATTTTTATATTTCTATGTGGTCTGAAAACAATTCTAGATAAAAATAACATAAAATTATTAATTAAAATGGAACACAGTAGCTGTCCTTTCATTATCGTATTATGCTGTTGGGAAATTATCGGAGAAGTCACTTAATTGCTTGGAGAATCTCTGAGAAAGCTTATACTTTTACTAATACGACACAGCATTGAAAAAGCAAATTTTTGATCGATCAAATAAAATACTATTTATTAAAACGGTTTTTCGAAAAAAATATGTGGTACGAGGTCCGATTATTTTTTACAAATCAAACAATGAAAACCGGATATTAAACGTGATGTGATTTACTAAAACCGAGAAAAAATAAATGTTGACAAAGCCTGAAATACTCCAGTTCGCATCACAGATTTTCTTGTTTTTGCTGTATATTTTACATCTATATTTTTGAATGCTTTAATTTATACGAAAAACGATGATAAATACGGGGAAAATACAAGAAGTATAAGCTGAAAGGAAAAAACTTAATAAATGCAGGAATAAAAGAACACATAAATAGTTTATATGCATTACATTTTTTCTAGCATTAGTTTCTACTGAAAAATCAATTGTATAAAATTTTAATAAGAAACTTTAAATTGCATAAAACTAGAGACTCCAGTCTTATACAAGATATATACATGTGTAGTATATTACACGTGTCGCGAGAAAACAGAGTCATCGCGGTGACATATGAGATGATATTGAGACAGAGAGGAATATCTAATAGAAATATCTCAAACTTTTTCTACTGTGCTTTCCTTCAAAAATTGCAGCTGACTCAATATAACGAACTCAAAGCTATCGAGCTGCCAACATTGTTCGGTCAAACTATCGATTTCGTGTTGTTTTTAGACCAAGCAATAGAAAAAATGTACGCGCATACATGGTATACCTTCGATATCGTATTATGAAAATATGAATTTGGAGCAGCTAGTGTTTACAATTAAACCCATCGAAAATTTCAAACAATCGAGTGTCATAGCGGAAAAGAATCGACGAGATTCGCTTATTTAACGATAAGCGCATCAGTGGCATGCACACCACTAATGTTCTTATAACTTTCCATCATTTACATAGTCGGAAGGTCAAAGCCACGGATTAATTCATTGACATCTGTTAACCGCGTCAAACTCGACTTAATATTAAGCAAATTTTGGAAATTTAACCAAAAATCTGTTCCATCTCTTTCTCAATGAAGATGGAATCGTTTGTCATTAAACAAGTATATCTTTTACAAAACGCGAAATAAGTTTGTTTGAAAAGTCACTTGTCCCAATTATCGATCAATCAGTAAGATCTTCTTTAAAGTGGTAACATTAAAAAATGGGATGCGTGACATGAGATTCCTCGGCACAATCGGCCTGACCTTATCCTCTACTATCGAATAAAATAGCGCTCGATGGGCTCGTCATTTATTTTTAGAGTGCGTTCGACCTCTCTCTCTCTCTCTCTTGCTTCAACTCGTATTAGTCCCCTTACTTTTGTGCAGTGTATCCACACCGTCCGAAATAGCATAATGCGTAAGGTTTGGAGCAACGAAAAAAAAAAAAAAAAAAAAAACTAAAGCCGGAGCACTTCATCAAGTATGGCTCTATGAAAATCGCTATCATTTTTTGTCCCGCTAATCCATATTTTTCCTCGCCTATTCTCTCTCGTCTTTCTCCATACGATACAACATATTGCAATTTTTAAACTTCAATAAAATGTGCTGCGATACGATTGAAACATGTTCCTCTTTTACAAAAAGCGTTTCAACACAGATCCGTCCAGCACGTTTTCGAGCGAACAATGGATTAACTAGCAATGATCGAATCAGAACAGAGATTTATATCAAGTATACAGTGGACTTTAATGAGAAGGAAACAAGGACTTGTATCATCGCGTTATGATTACGCAATTGGCGCCGTCGAGGCACAACGCGATGATACCTTAAGCCACCTCCACACACACACATCTATTACATTATATACATATATACACATTGGCAAATTTCTTCAATCAAGAAACCGAATAAAGCGCGTATGCGAGACTCGATTAATTTTTTCCTTCCTTCGCGCGTACATCCCTCGTAAAATCTTTGTGCCACACGAGCGAAACCTGTGCAACTACTACTATACACGCTGGTAAGTGGCTCGTTTGTTTACGTCCTCAGCCTCTATGAAAGTCCACGCATGCATAAATTGTTTTACGATAAACTACCTCGTCATGGACATCATCGCTAGAATTGAAACGCGTTTAGCTCGGAGTTGATCTTGGAAGCATTTGTGTAATAATTCAAGCAATAGTTGTCGTATCAAGAAACGCATTAGTGCCTTGACAAAATGTACACGACAATCGACTCGATTTAACAGAGCGATAACGAACTATTAACACTGCCTCTTATAGATTTTATTTTGCAAAAAAAAAAGAGGAAAAAACTGCGTGTGCTCTAATAACTTCCTCCTAGCTTTTTGCAGGTTTGGATCGCAATGACTGCACGTATAAACGTTAATGAGAAAATATTTTTGGCAAGTCGCAGTAATAATTCAAGGGATATGGATGGAGAGAGGCAGCTGAATGCGCAAATCGATGAGGCGATAATTTGCAATTACGCATACAAGATTAAGAGTTGGCAAAGAAGGAGAGAGGAGAGAATGCTTACGCGGATCATAGGTTATCCTTATAGCCTCGACTTGAAGCGCAATAGATTGGTCTCTCCGATTATCGATCTAGTTCTAGTGAATTTTCCATATCCAGCGTAGAATTGATCATTCGGTAAAAGAGCAGAAAACACTTGGTATCGAGCGGGAGGCAGTGAGAGGTCGCGATTATGGCGACATATCGACGAAAGTCAATAATAACCAGAGTGAATAATACAAAAAAAATCCGAAGGAAAAGCTAAAAAATGATGAAATAATCGAGACTATAAGACTATTCAGCGCACAGTCCTCTCTCGTTGCGTTTGTAATTTATATAACACTGGCAAAAGATTTTGCTTAGTTAGGTCTCGGCCTCTATACATACATCTGCATCTGTACGTGTGTCTGCATCGAGCAATGTTAAAAAGTACGCAGAGATTACGCAAGTCAGCTTCGTACAAACCTGAAGGCGCGCGTTCTCATAAGTGGGACTAAGTTTAGAGTGAGGCGAGATACGGTTGCCGCGTAAAGGTCGGTTCACACTGCGTGGAATGTCAGCGCCACGTAGCGATGCCTTCCACAACACCTCCGCGTCGGCTTTACTCTTAATTCCACCAAAAAATGCAAAATAGTGCAAGCGTATGAATATAGGTGCGAGAAAAAGAGAAGTGTGTAAAGCTTGTCGCGATAAAGTTGACGTTCCTGAATCGAGCCGCGGAGTGACACGTATACAGGAGAGTGACAAACTCGTTATCGAAGCGACGACGTTGGCGCGTGGTGTGAAGGAGCCTTAAGACTCGCTTGTCACGATTCATGAACTACGATCTACGCTCCTATCATCTATAAGCCATCTAGCATCTCCCTTCCATCTTCTTGGCTTGTTCCCGGCACACGTTGGCTCGGTTAGATAACGCGCGCGAAACCACCACGTTTATATAGTGCGTGTACCTGTCGGTGGCGCGTGCGCTTGCGCGTGTGCGTGCGTGGCCCCGTGCACCTTTATTCACACGTGCTCGTGTGCGTATATGCGTATATTCACGTGCGTCATGAAAAGCGACGTAGAAAGACCCGTTCCGAAGGCGAGTCGAGCAAAGTCGATGGCGACCGGGAAGAGCCGAGGACGATCGAACCAACCCGATTCCCTGTATATACATACGCAACTACCAAGTATAACACGTTGTATACCAATACAGCGTGTGCAAAAAAGAGCGTCGAAACTATCACTGGAGCATCGTTGTTGTTTTATGACGTATAAACCTTGCCAAGAGGAACGTAAGGTCAGGGCTCGCGCGTTCTGGGCAAAACAATAAATATTGCATATGGGAGAGCGAAACGCTGATGAGAAGGAGGAACGATCCTCTCGAGGAGAGTTTGCTCGTCGAGAAGCGTCGATCGTGGAAAAACTTTATTAATCGCTGATCGAGCATTCCTTTCGTTTGGACAGAGTGATAATAGGGAACGAAAGAGAGAGAGAGAGAGAGATAGAGGGGGGGGGGGGGGGTAATTTGGTTTGAAATAGGAATTAGGAAGAGGCATTATAACGAGCGAGTAAATGAATAGGCGCGTTTGAGTACAAGGACTCGTGTACTGCGGGTATCCGCGCTGGTCATAAGCACTCGCACGCATTGCTGTCGAGCGCTCGAAAGAGAGACACGTGCCTCGAATGTATGCCTCAAGGACGAGCAACTGTATCTAGGAAGTTTTGCATAAAACCACGCTGCTGTGTGTGCACGGCGCCGCGTACTGAAATTTTTGGTGATAGCCTCATCGGCTCCTACGAGGATTTTTATCGATGCACATACATATGCGTTTGGCGGTGGCGAGGAGTCTCCATTTCTTTTTCATCGACGTAGAAAGCAGACAAGCGAGCGAGACAAGCCTCGCTGCCGCCAGCACCTCCCCCTCCTCATTGGCCTTCCCCACCACCTTCTATCTCTCTCCCTCCCTGCGTTCCTCTCCTTAGGCCACAATCCCTAATTAGGATAAAAGCCCCGAACGTGGAAAGTCCCCAGACGCTACAACTTCTATCCATAATACGATTAAACTGATAAGGCCTTACTCGTAAGAGCGCTCTATATACATGTGTGTGTGTCCGAGGCAGTTATGATCAAACACATTTTTTTATCAGCGCGTCTTAAATATCGTATCACAAAGGCGATTAAAATAACGTATCTGCATCGTACTCGTACCAACGGAGAAATAAAACGAAAGAACAAAAATTGATTCTCCGTAGAAAGAAATAGCAATATGACATCTCGTAGAAATCGTCGCAACTCATTGAGATTATATAATCAGGAGACTCATGCGAATGCGATACAAGAGACCAGGCCGCATTGGAGAATAATTCATATAGGGCCCACGACAAAACACGCGATCCAACTGAGAGAGCGGGACTAAGTGAGCAAAAAATGTCTGGAATTTGCTGACGTCACTATAGGCTGAAGCTTACGAACTTGGTGAACGTAGTGCGACGCAAATGAATGGACGCTCGCAGCGCACTCGCTTCGTCGTTAGCACCGGATGTACCAGAGTTCCCAATGAAAAATTCAACTTTTCATATTAATATTCCGCTTTTTTTTTATTCCATTTCTACATAGCTCCGAATATCCAAATCTTCTGTCATATTAAACGTAATAATAATGAATGCAGGCGTAATATCCATGTACGTGGTAATCTTTATATTAACGGTGAAAATTCGATTAAATATTATGTAAGAGAGAGAGAGAGAGAGAGAGAGAGGGAGAGGGAGAGGAATAGCTATACGAAAAAGTGTGTGGATAGTTCAATAATGTCTATTGCAAGAATTCACTACCGGTGCTTCGAAATTATTTTTTTAAATACGCGTGAGAAATGGAGCAGAATTGCAAATTGTGTGGTGGAAGATTCTAGGATGATCCAAGTTATAAAAGTGTAAATTGTATTGTAAACAAGTTTACCGGAGGCAAGGCAAGCGAGCAAAGCGAGCAAGCAGCAAGTGAGCTAGTGTGGCGATAGAACTGCGAGTACCGTGATGTGAGTAGACCCGGTCGTGCCCCTTTCGTCGCGCGCGACGATTGGTCCACTCCGTATCTACTGGTAACATTCAACTACGCGCCAGAACAGACACACGTTACAGCCTTGGCAAACACACAGCTATAAACATTGACACGCGATGAGCTGAGAACATGTGCATTAATTGGGCCAAAAACTTCAACTTTTAAATATCGTAATTTATTCTTCCCTCACGAATTATTTCGATCATTATTGAAAGAAAACAGCTATTTTCTTATAGAACAGAAACTCCCTTCTTCATTATTTTATGCCAAAAATGAGCGCGTAACAGTAATAATCTTCCGTTATATAATTATTAATATGAGAGATTATGATTGAGTAGCTTTAACAAATTATTTTAGAAGGAAAAATAAACTTTGAAACAAATTGTCCAGTATTTAATTAAAATTTAATAAAACTACAATATGCTCAGTTACGTCTGATGGTACAGTGTAACTGTTTGTTTAAGGTAAACCGTGTTACTGTAATATCGAAGCATTTTTACTACATGCGTATACAGAAATGTACGGATAAGTACGCATAAATTTAATATTATGCAAGTAAATCGACACTTGAACTAATATTTGCTCATTTAATAGCTGATAGAGAATAAAAAGCTGATAGAATACAAGTTATTTCATCACGTTTACATGCTATCACTCTACTGATGTACAATATCTTTTTTAACTTATATTTACCAATCGAAAGCTCTGAATACCTTTCGATTAGTACAGTTTCCTCTTCCTGCCATTCTCACTTTATTGACAATAAAGCTCCTTATTCTTTATTCAGTTTGTTCCGTGTATCCTTATATTCGTAAGCTACTACCTGACATATTCATATTTCACAAAAATTACCACTACGGGATGGAAACTACATGGAGGTACAATTTTATTCCAACTCTACGCAATATTTATTACTTTTTCCTGTAATAAAAATTCGATTTGAAGACTGAAGCACGACAGGTCTCTCTAATTCCCATAAATTTATCAACTCTAATCTTAACCAGTGTAGCGCACGTTAAATTATCATACAGTTTCTTGAGTGGATAACAGAATTCTTAAATGAAAACTTTCCTATTAAAATTTTAATCGAGGACTACCAGATTTAAAACTAGTTTAGCGTATAAGTTAATTATGAAGATCAATCATCTCGATTCAACCTGTGTCTACGCTTTCACACTTGAGCCCGAGTAACAAGTAGAAAATAATCTACGACTTGCGTGTGATTATATCCAGGTAAAATAAGTACACGTATACGTAACGCGAGAGACAAGCTTTAAATGATATTGTCTCGAGTGGTAAAATTGCGTAATTTTTCGTTGATCAAGTGTGCGTTTAGCGTGCACATGGGATAGATATAGGTGAGTATATACAAAGTAGGAATAGGAAGGTATATATAGGTATATAAAGATAGGTAGAGATAGATAGATATAGGTAAACACAGGCAACAAGCAGAGGGGGAGACAGGGCAGTCAGAAAAGCGAGTAGCAGCAAGCAAGCAGCGGTAGACTGGTATGCGGGCAGCCAATGATACAGACAAGCAAAACAAGCTTTGCTTCATATACATACATGCTGCGTGCTTCGTATCACCATTCGACCATGGTATCGTCCAGATGAAAATAAACGTTAGACAAAAGTAAAATATGTAGAGTATTTTTGACGAGGAGAGAAGAGAAAGCAGGAGGAAGGAGAAAAAAATAAAATGCAGAATCGATCAAAGAGCCAATGAATTAAGGATCGAGGGACGAAGAGCTGCGGCCTAAAAAGTTAGGGACACGAGAGTTTGACGCAAGCAGGGCAGAAGCTGCGTTAAAGATGAGAAGGGAAAGAGAGGAGGAAGCTCGGTTTGGAAGAGAAGGGCGTTTAAATAGCACACGAGGTCAGTGCCTCGAATCGGAGATCGGATTCAATCGGTGTTAACGCAACGGGGAAATAAAACTCTTACAAAATCGCCATTCAAAATACACATATTTTCCATGGAAATTTCTTCATCTACTTTCTAAATTAACTTCCACATCCTCCTCCTCCCACCCCCCGCTCGACTCTTCTTCTTGTTACAAATTTTCTTTTCAAAGAAATTATAAAGTATTCATCGAAACCCATGCAAGTAAGATTGCATCGATTCAAAGATATTAGAAATTTATCGAAAACTTCTTCAGTTTTGCTAATTAATGTTCCTTCAACTCGAACATTGAAAGAAACTAGTAACAGAGGCTAAAATCGCATTATGATATTATATTTCCTTCAAAGGTTTTCTAAAGGATGGAGAGCCGATGACAGTCTTGCATATACTAATATAAAATTGGTGGCACACGCGTCTCACGCGTTGGGACTGTTAAAATTGAGTTGCTCGATCGGCGTGGCTCTTGTTCGAGTCGAGAGCTGCTCCTCGGCAGTATTTTTAAGGCTCTTCCGTGCTCTCGCAATCGCAGGATGCTTTTTGCGGAATTCACTGGTACGCCGTTCGCATCTCTCGCAGGCTGATTTCGTGATATTGCTGAAGGAAATTGGAGCAGCGATCGCGCAGCAAGTCGACGCGCGAACGAGACTCGAAACAGCAGCCGCGCATGCATGACATTCTCTTTTTCATAGCGTCGAGATAATGACAGGAGAAGTGTTAGCATGGGGCGAGCACCGTGCACGCCGCACTACACCAGCAAACCTATACATATCTTTGATCTAAGTATACGCGTTGGACGAAGCGCAAGCAACGTAACGTAGTGCGCGATACTTATAAGAAGAGTCAAGGGTATATTACGTGAAGAGTACGTAGTTACACTCTGTGTCTGCCATTACGTCACTAAACGTTCACTTATCAGTGCAGCGTACAATACCTATTGTACGTTACTGTAATAGCTATGTAACCTATTGCAAACAATTGTAATCACCCTTTTACTATCTAAACATCCCTTTAATATATAAAGTAATGCATCCTTATTAGAAAAGTATCGTTCGCGTATATATATAAATATATATGTGTGTGTGTGTGTGTGTGTGTGTGTGGTAGCAGCAATTTTCCGAAACAGTCACGATTAATTTTCAAGCGCGGAAGGTTAACAAACTTTAGCTTGGGTGTATTTGGTATTTTGCAATCTTTTGCTCGATTGACTTACAATTAAATATGTGATAAACGTTGCTTTCTGTGTTATTCTTTAAGAATCGAGCACTGCTGGAACGTGACAAACGCGAAATATATTTATTGTTGTTCGATTAGTGGAAGAGGCGAGTATGAGAGGAATGCGCTTTGCAAGAAAACTCGTCATACGAAATGTTTCGAGAGTCTCCAAAGAAAATCGCTCGGGGCGAGAAATTCTAAGAGAGAAAGGTGGATTCTACTCCGCGGCTCTTCCATTGACGCGACGCCGAATCAAACTGTTATTAAGCAAATCAAAAATCAAAGCAAACGCGATTGGAAAAAAATGGCAAAAGTTAGTAGAGAGTTTTTCGGACGCGAGAAAATTCTATTTTTGGTTCGAGAAAAGCGAAGAAGAAGCGAGAAAATCATAGTCCATATTGGGTGTTGGTAAAATTATACGAAAACTGGGCAAGAAACAGGGTGCGCGCTGGTGAGAATTTCAGAAAGAAGGTAAGTGAGTATAGAAAAAGTGGTGAAGCCCGGACGAGTAATTCCTGGTTGCGCGATACTGATTCCTTCGGACTTGTTTCGCTGCTATTTCAAAAAAGGACTTGACGAACGAAGGAATGTTGAAAAAAGCTTTTACCGGTCCTGAGCGCACCGGACCCAAAGTAGGCGGAGAGATGACCTCAAGATGATGATATTGGCAACGTAGTAGTCACAGACTCGTATACAGACACAGAAAAGTAAGAAGAAGCGAGGGAGATGGATTGTGAGAGAAGGAAGAGAGGTGGAGAGAGAGAGAGAGAGGGGGGGGGGGGGCAAGGGGCGAGCTTGGAGAAGGAGGAGAAGAGGATTGCGAAAGCAGAAGCGAGATGTAATCGGTAGGGGGGGAAGGTGAGCGAGAGAGAGAGGGAGAGGGAAAGATCGAGTAGGTAAGACAGTGTAAGAATGAAAACGGAAAAGAGAGATAGGACAGTGAGAAGGCAAACTCTGAGTAGGCAGAGAAGTGGCAACGACGCCACTGTTGCCTCGCGCAAAAATAACGTGGAAAGCCCACTTTAAACTCATTCGACCGCACCTACTCGAAATATATCTACTACGTATCGTTTTATTTTTTCACTTACAACTACAAATCCCATTGCAACTATAATTTCCTTCGGTGCGTTTAGTTTGAAATCTAATCGTTGACACTCCCTTCCCTCGCTAATTCCTCTTGTCCCTTTGATTATTATTTTTCGCCTAATAATTGCTGGAAAAAGGCAATTATTTTTCAATACTCGACAACGTTGAGTACAAACATATGCACCGATAATAATTCTCGATAGACACACGATTTTGCCTCATTAACGCTGGCCCGCCCAATCGTCATGGAAGAGTACTCAACTCACAAGCTTAATAATAACGTCGGCAACACACTAGCGCTTGACTTAAAACCAGATGGATGAGTGGCCTTTATCACTTCTCCAGCGCTTATCTTTACTCGCCGAGTATTATAGACCTCCTCATCGCCGAATTATGCTATTTCCCATCACTTTTTCTTACGACCTTTCCTCACTTCACCGATAGAGTATATACATACGTATATCTTTAATTAATCAGTGTTCAATGACATTATATGTTACATACCACTCGACTTTTTCAGCAAGTTTTTTTCCAGAACTTTCTGCAATCTTATATAACCAATCGTTGAAACTAGCTATATAGGCTATTTTCTATTTTTTCTAAAACATTATTAGAGAGATATATATATATAGCAACTGATAGTTCACGAACAAATATTAGCCATGAGCTGCACTAAATTTAACGAGTGAAGTTTATATGCATTTATAATTCTATAAGAAACAATGCAGATTTCCACACACAAACATAGAGCAAACGTTATATTGAGTAACGAGAGTCATACACATACAAGCGAGTAGAAAACACGCGCCAGAGATACAGATATCTCTCTCTGTTCCGAGACCACGTGACTGCATACCGTTTTGCGCTTTACATCTGAAGTTCACAGCTGCATTTGCAGATTTTTTTAATAGGAATAATTTGTAACTAGTTTAATGCAGCATTAAGATTCTCGTTTTAATTAACATTTGAAAAGAGCTTAATTTATCCCGGCAAAGAATTTGGTGTCGCAAAGGAGTTCTCGAAGGCATTGTATATATGGTTAAAAAGAAAATTGGGCAGTTTGAATATATCGCGGGGGGTGTTTGGCGTAGGACCGGAAAAAGCTTGAATAGGTATATATACATAAATATATGTATATTTATATATATTTTATTGAATTGTCGATAATTCCAAAGGTTGCTTGCCATTTAAAGTTGCTTATTATGAAAGTTTAATTGCGAGTGACGCGAATCTTATCAGATAAAAAGAAAGAGAAGGAGCGAGGGAAAGAGTACGTGTGTTAAGTGAAAGAGAAAAAATAATGAAGTTATAAATGGTGAGACTGACCTTCCATCCGGCGCTGCTGTTACTATCACCCTTGTCTTTGAAGTATGGGACATTTTGCACCATCCATTCGTATATTTGAGACAAGGTGAGACGCTGCTCGGAGGAGCTGGTAATAGCTTGAGTAATGAGATCGGCGTAACTGAGATTGCCCCAAGCGTTTCTTCTGGAGGTATTTTTTTTGACTGGTAGTACCGTAGCACCTTGAGCTAAGGAGGAGGCTTGCTGGGAGGGTGTACCGGGCTCGACACCTTCCTTGCCGGCGGTTACGCCGCCGACCACATTGCCCTCTATATACCCTTCCGGTCTCGGTAATGGCCACGTGTTCGAGCGAGCTCTCTGTTGCGGTTCCATGTCGTATCCACTCTCGACAAGGTCAAATGGTACACCCTGTTGCTGTTGTTGTTGTTGCTGCTGTTGCACCGCGGTCGTTGATCCCGTTGCCGATATGGCCACGGAGTCCATCATACTAGCTTCCTCCATGAATTCCAGCCTCTTACGCCAGAAATACTTCCGTTCCGTCAACGGGTGAGAGACGGTGGTACCACCTTTCCTCCAGTAATTCCAAGAAAGAGAAGCCGGCGCACGGCGGGAAAAAGAAGAATAATTGAAAAAAGGCCAAGGCGCGCACGCGTGCAGTCTTCCGATGATTATCGTGCTATTGGTAGCGTTTTAAACGATTGTCGGCACTGTCACAGGAAACTGTTGGCAAGCCTGCCACGGCACTGACGAATCGAGATGCGAAGGTCGCTGCCACGAATCCCGGAGTCACCTGCTATACGCCTCGATACACTGGCTTCCTGCGCGCACCAACAGAAAAGAGAACCGCTTTAGGATCGCCCGTTCGCTCCTTCCAACGCATTCCTCTCGAGGGAGATCGAGATCTTGAGCCAAGAGAGAGCAGATTTACCTTTCTCTCTCTCTCTCTCTCTCTCTCTCTATCTCCCTCTCTCCGCTTTATACTCTCTCTTTCTGCCTGCCTGCCTGCCTCCTGCCCCCTCACTCCCTCTCTTTCACTCTACCACACGATAATCACCAGACGAAGAAGATACGGAGCGATAGATCACTCTCTGATGAACCAACACAATTAAAACTTTGTTGCAATTGCAGAGTGTCGAGCAGAACGTCCAGCGATACTCTGTCGTAGTACAATGATCTTTGCGCTTAACATATTTAAGCGACACAATGAGAATTGCAGAAAATGATAGAAAAGGAGAGGGACAGGCAAAAACAGAGAAAGACGAATAGCGAGAGGAAGACGAAGACCGCGAGATGATGGCGAGTTAGCGATGAAGCGCAGCAGCGAAAGGGATAGAGAAACAGAAAAGGAGGGGGAACACCACGTGGTCAACCTCTATGTTTACAAGTTCCTCCGAGACGATCACGTGGCCATGTTTTGATAGAGGACTTGCTCCCATGTGGAATTATTTGGCGCCTTTTTTTATTCAACAGAAAAACTGAACTATTATTGCACGCTTCTCCTTTTCCCCTCTTTTCACTGACTCTCCCTCCTTTTCTCTCTCTCTCTCTCTCTCTCTTTACCTCGCACGCACGCCCACTGATGTAAATTAGCTCCAAATCCTAATATTTCTTTTTTTAGAAAACTTTCTAGCTTCGTTTCGTCACCTTTTCTATTAACAGCGTTCATTAATCTATAACGATTATTCCGTGCCGTGTACTACCATTGGTTCTTCTATTATATTCAGTTTTATATTCACCCGAATTATAGTTTTTATTTAATCACAAACAGATGATTAGTTAATATTTAAAAATTGAACTTTTGTGTTTTAATGTTAAAACGTACCAAGTTAAACGTTGATAATTATAACGAATAATAATGCACCTTAATATCTGCATTCGTAAAAAATCGCACTTAAGGATTAAAATATCCTTAACTTTATACAACTTGCCGGCGAGGCAGCGCGGCACATACTGACGAATTCTTCTGGTCGGCTATCGGAGCTGACCGAGTTAAGCCGAAGCCGAAGCTGCCTGAGAGCCCTGCAACCAGATCATGGGACGCGGAATCCCCCACCATTCAGCACACCACACGACATTGCCTCTTACCAGAGCCGCCAGTTACGGGGACAACGGTCTCCCCACCAACCTCGACTATCACTCCCTGTGCTTCTTACTAATACACACACACAGAGTTGTCTCTTATCCCCACTCATGCTACTACTATACGCTCACTGCTCACTGTACGTTACTCTGCCAGATACTGCTCACTGGCTCACTGCACTGTTCGGGAACTTCGGTTGGGGCTCGGCCTTGTTCGTTCGTTAGGCCTTGGTGGACTTCGGCTCGGAGAGAGAATTCTACACTATACACTTTTCTCGCCTCTTTTTCTCGCTTCTCACTTAATTTTTTCATTATATTAAATTAAATATAACCTTTTCTCAAGAAATATCTAACATTTTGTTGTAAATTATTTAATTGGTACCTTATGCAAATGTAACTGTGAAAATAGCTGATCGATAAATTTATAAATAATACTTGTTTTCTTTATTTTCTGTGACTATTAAATGTTTATCAATACAAATTTTTGTTTCATCTCGTTTGCTGAATAATAATACTTACAAAAGGTTATATTATTAATGAGGCGCACGATAATAGAAATTTTTGTATTATTGTTATAGGTATACTAATATAAAATTACTGTAATCTAACATTTTTCAAAAAATAATTAACAATAATAAGAATAATATATTATTTAGATTTATATGTGTTTTTTTTTAAATGCCTAGTCCGCATATATGTTAATAGATCTGGTAACTGACTGTATGTTTTTGGATGAGTTTGGTAAAGGTACAGCGTTGGAAGGTAGCAACTACTAAAAAATAGAGATTTTAAGAAAACAAAGAGGAAATCTCTCGCAAAGTAAATTTCACGTAATAGAGTGATGCGAAAGTATATGGCAATTTGTACAACTCTTTTAAAAATGTTTTATATATGCAGCAAGCTCAGTACGTATAAAGCGAGCTGTTCAAATGTATGCTAGCAGGTATAATGTTTGCCTTCCAAGAAATAACTGTCTCACCACCATCGTGAGATTGGCCCTTAGCGGCTTAACCCTTTACTAGAGAGGTGTTGGCCGATTTATGGTTGTTTAAATTTCCTCTGGTAGGTACCTTTGAAACATTAAACTCAAATCATCCCGTTTTATATTTCAATACAAGTTCCACATTTCAAATTTTTCGAAGAACAAAGGGACATTGAAAGTTCAGTACGCTAATCTTAAAATTATGCAGAAAATCAAATTCTACCCCTTTCTATTACCCCACGTTTTGTCGTCTTATTTCTCCTGATTTTAATGGTCAAGTTGCAGTAAAAGGTCAACAGTTTAAAATTATATCTGTAATCATACCAATTGACCATTCATACTCAAAGATCATGTTGGTTTCGAATTAATCTGACTACATTAATTGTTCGAATGAAAGACAATTTTTGCCACAATAAATTGAATACAAACTCTTGAATCTTGAGTTAAGTAGTTACACGTGAAATATATCAGGCAAGCAAAGAGCATAGCTTTAGAGTATACTCTTGAATAGCAAGTATCAAATTATGAATCATGTGATTTTGTTCTCTCAGCTCTAAGCAAACTATTTGATTTCTCTGCAAAATAAATTGGTTTGTTTTATTATTTTATCTATATAACCTTTAAAGTAAAATACATATATAGTCGTAGAAAATGTTACGTGATATGAAGAAGCACTTTCAGTAATGAAAATAGGGTTTCCAAGAGAATTTCAGTTTTTTATATTTTAAAAAATATAAATTCCTATTGAAATCTAGAAAAGCAGTGACTTTGAAATTAAAATTGTTATTTCTGTGTACTGTACTTACGACAACTCCCATGGGTTCAAAAATTGATAATTTTTTAATCGAATAATTGGATTTATAAAAACAATTAAATCCTAGTAATAAGTGCATGTAATTAGTGCGAATTGCTTACACACGGACAAGGACTAACTCCAGGAGTTAATATAAGAGATGTGAAAATCAATGGCTAAGAAATCTTAATATAGGAAGCAGTAGGAAAACTGAGAAAACTATTCTTCTTGTTTTTGGTTCGGCTTAATCCGTGTAAAACCGTCCCCATCTACCTACCTTTTTCCACCCAAACAGGATACAAAGCATTTCTAGTTTCCCAGAAAGGGAATGATAATATAAATTTACCTATTGCTTTTCAAAAAGTTGCCTGCTCATTTCAAATTAACAAAAGAGGAAGATAATTTAACAGAAGCAATAAAACAGAGCTAATGGTTTAATAGCTATATTGCTACTTACATAACGGTAACTCTATACTGTTATATAGGATGGTTTAGTAGGGTAAAGTATAGAGGTGTCTGAATAATTAGATATTTGTAGCGGTGAGGAATTCGAATCTTAGTGTAATTTTCGTTTTTTTATATTTTTTATACTATATTCTGATCTATTAAGATCAGTAAAATGTTTATGGTATGTGGAGGGTTGGTAATGTATAGATGAAAGTGAGTAGGTGGAGATTGAAGCAAGTGGGGATGGGTGGAGGCTTTGTGGTATGATAGGGTGGGTGGATGCATGTGTGAGCTGTGAAAAAAATATTGTTTCAAAAATAGGTTTATGCCCCTTTAATGCGGAAAAACACAATAATACTACTGCTACTATTTATCAAAATCTTTATTAGCACCTCGGTTTGGAATACTTGTACATATCTACGGATGATATGAATATTCCAATTTCTGTTTCTCCTATTTTTTCTGTTTTCCGTGGTTACAGCTGCAATTCTTTTTTTTTTCTTTGTTATATATTATTGTAAAATCAACTTTAATGAATAGCGGGCAAATTTTTTCTCGTTAGTTTTCAATAGTACAATGAACTCTTTACAGGGATCTTTACAAATGAGAGGCTCAGGTCGATCGACCTTTGTCGGTCAAAATGTCGATTAATAAAGATCCAATTACACAGGAGAACAAAAACTTTAATGTCTAGTCGTTTGAGATATTAAACCTTATTGTTTGACGCTTTTCCGTAGACGGTTTATTTCTAATTTTTCAATAGACTAATTTGTATCTTTATTTTTCAGTGTTTACATATTTATGTGTCAAAATATATAATGTGTTCTTGTAAATTTCAAAAATGATCATAAAATGACATGTTAAACTTTCCCTCTCTTTCTCTCACTCTCTCTCTCTCTCTCTCTCTGTTTTAAATATCCAATTAAACAATAAATTAAGGAAAACTTAAATTCCTTTTAATTTTAACGAATTGTTTTTATAGTTGGCAGTAAGAAAGGCGAGCTTCCTACGTGTAATTGTAAATCTTGAAACTTTATCGTGTGAAGGTTCACGTGCAAGGTAATTTAAACAGGTTTAAAATGCTTTCTGTAACCTTCGACTAATAGATTTGGAAAAAAAGGTTATATCTATCTATTACGTTTTGACTTCTAAAATCTACTTTATAAAAGACAAAATCCCTAAGAGCTAACAGATTTACGTCCCCTTTATAATTAATTACATCTTATTCTTTTAAACTGTACATATTGCTCTTTTATACCGATACTAATAGAGTCTATACTTTAATTAGAAGTAGACCAAATTTCTTATCTGGTTTTCAATGATTCACCAACCTACAAAATATGTAATAGACATCTTATACCATTACTAATTAGAGACTTAATAATAAATAAGTAAAAAATGAATAATATCTGGAGAGCCATTGCATTCCTCTGCACATTTAATATTATTCTTCAATTAGTTTACAAACTTAAAACCATGACATCCCTTTTATATTACACCGCTATCTGAAATGTTCATGTCACTTTATCATCAATGAGAAACAGTAACGTTTTGATACAGAAACTGAAAAAAATGTGGACTCTATATAATGAGATAAATAGGCAGATTTCGTAAAAAAAAATTGCTAACACATTTTTAAACATTATTTTTAATAAAGCATTTATATTGGATAAATTATAAAAGATACACAAATACTCGAAAATGGATATACTCTACAACTTTCACTTTTAAAACCTACAATCTATTATAATAATTTAATTATTACAACAGATTATCGTATCCCGCAAAAAACAAGCTTTGCTTGTAAAAAAAGGCGGCAAGTACGTTAATCGTCTAGAGCATAAATAATATAATAAAATAAAATATTCGAATTAAACAAATGAGTGAAATCCAAATGTTAGGCAAGTATATATTTCATTATTACAACAGATTATCGTATTCCCTTACGAATCGATGACCACAATATCATTAATCGTGTTTAGAATACACACCTAAAATTACAATAAACGAGATTACCCACAGAGCTGTTTTATATTGCCCATATCCGATACAATCATCACCCCCTTAAGGGGCTTGAACAATTACCGCGCGTAGATAAAACAGTTCTTTGCTTTACCGACCGAGTATTTACGATATTCAGCGGATACAGATGCCGTTGAAAGAGCGATAGGAAGCAGTTGCGGGCCGTTTGAATTGAATGAGATGGAAAGGAGTGGATTGGCTAGGGGGTAGAGAGGCGCGGGGAGAAGAGAACATGCAACAGAGTACAGACTGCGGACTTAACAGACAGAACAGAACCGACCCGAGCCGAGGGCCGAGTCGAGTCGTGTCATGTCGAGAGTTCCACATCGAGTCGAACGACCAGCACAAGATTCGAGACCGGCTGCCCGCCAGCCCGCCTATCTTTATTACACACGTACTCGGGCATTTGGCGCGGTCTACCGTTTTCGTCTTTTCCAATCCTCCGCTTTTCTCCTTTTCGAACGTAACGGTATTTTAATTTCGCGACAGTTCAAACTCTCCAACAAAGCCGGTCTTACATTCCACATAAATCTCTTCCTTTTCCTACCCTCTCAATCACCTCCACATCCTCCTAAAATAATGAAAATACTCGCAACAAAATTCGCGCGATCAATTTAAATTAAAAATCCTCAAAAAATGCGTTTGTGTGATATTCGCACGAAATATGGTGAAAAAGTGTGCGCTCTGACAGCTGCAGTGGATTCATGTGTATTCGAATTAGTTTTGGAGTTTCACGTGGTGTTGTTGTTTGAGTTGAATAAATTAGCCGGTGCGTTGAATTGGGAGGTAGAGGAAGATGCTGAAGAAAGAGTTTGGTGAATGTTGGTCTAGCGTCGAAGAGCTTCAGAGTCCTTTGAGAGGTCTTTGATGAAAAGGATAGTTGCTGTATTTGGGAGGGAAGGGAATATAGGAAGGAAGGGGGTGGAGGAGGATGATGTGGTAGTGAGCGACGAGTGCTGTTATGTTTATGAATCGTAACGGGGGGGAGGAAAGATCATGCCGTTCGTACTGCGGAAGGTGGAGCCGCGTTACCTGTGCCGGGGACACGTGCCGGCAGGTCCTGCCGCGCAGGACTGGCCCGTAGGCGCCGAATTGGAAGCTGTTGCAAACGGAGCTCTCACCAGCTCCCTCAAGCAACTCGCATCTCTTTTGACCGTTGCGGAAGACATCTTCGCTGAATTGACCGTTCAGCTTACCGCCATAGCCAACAGGAGTGGCCAGCTGCGCCAGAGACTCGACAAGGTCGAAGAACGTCTCGCCACTATAGATCCCAAGAAAATACCAGTCCGTAAGTATACATATGTATGTATGCTACGTATAAACACACAAAAAACACAAACTTTCCTCGATGCTTCGTTCTCCACTCGTAAAATTAATCTGGAACTCTTGTTCTAAAATCGAGAAGGACGCGATTCGATATATTTCTCTCTCGTCTTTCCGAAACTTTCTGAAGATTTAGCATTTTCCAAGAACCTCTCAACCCTTATGGTTGGCCGATAAAAAGACGTTAGATTTTTTTTGATAAAGCAATAAACTAACTATATATAGTGGTTAACAGAAAGCAGGATAGAAAGGAAGAAGAGCGAAGAAGTCGAAGGTCCGTAAAAACGGAAAATCTGAGCTTGTTCGGGTTACCTGGCACACCGTGGGAAACGGATCTCTTCACCGAAACAGAGTTTCACCTGAGAACACGATGAGATTAACCTCGCCATCCCTCTTTTTGCTCTCGGAAGAATGCTTCGTTCTCTTGTAGTTCTTCAATGGCCAGCGCGAGGCTTTTTACAGAGTCCACTTCCTGCCGATAAGACATCCATTAGGATAATTCATGACGCCTGTATTCTTTACGATTGAAAATACTTGTGATCAATGGCAAATTTATACCAGTGGGCACAATTTCTGTCTTATTTATAAAGCTGTACGAATTTATGTTTACTCGGGATACCTCGTCTTGGAAAATTTTTCCACAGCGTAGAGGACAAAAATTAGGGGAAGAAAGCGTGAGCGCATTTTTGCGAACTCACTGGCAGCATACAAGTTCTTGGAAACACGTAAGACGTAACTAACGAAGAGGACCCTCGAGCTACAGAGTGGCTCTTCTGGAACTTTTCGTTTGGTTTACCATATAATGCATCCTTCTCTCTTCTCGTCTCGACTCTCCCTCATTCCCTTCTTCGGGTAAGTACATACTACTCGGTGCGGTAAAACGAGGAAGCACGTGCGTTCGTTCCGCATGTCGTTTTCAGCTCCCCGCGCACCCTACCCAAGAAATACGATCTATGTACTTGGTACATGTATATGGCTGCAGTCGAACCGTCCCCGGTCGTATACTTGTCTCCCTTAAAGTCCACCTTCGTTTTCTTATCTTTTCTCCTTCTATCTTTACCTCAAATGAAACGTAGGATCGAACGCGCTCTGTTTTATTTCTATATATATATATATATCTCATCATCGCGCGTTTCTTCTTTAATTTAATAATATCCTTTTTATGACATTTTTTCTACAAGTATGCACAAGTAACAGCATAGAAAATGAAAAGTGTTTGGAGCTATTTTTTAATTTGTTTATAAGGCTTCCATTCGTCAACAACCAAGGCTTCTTTTCCTTCTGTTAAACTCAATTCTACTCCAAAGGATATTGGCGAGCTCTGAGGAAACTTTTCGAACCTCTCTTCGTGGCAACAGTATGTGCTATATACCACTAGATACCTCTGTCAACGCGAAACGCAGCTTGAAAGCATCGTCCCATCCCCTTTACACAGCTGACTCAGGTAGATTCTTAGTCGCGCGCACCGTGTATTGCTTCGAGTTTTTCTTGCTTCTTTAAATGATACAGTAAGATTGCAAAATTGCATTTTATTGAACGCCGAGTAAGCTCATCTTCGGTTTCGTAAGATAAACGTTCGACTCTAAAGCATTTTTTGTCTTTTTATAATAATTATTGTAATATATATTACGCGTGAACTGGTAATAAGAAATTCGTACAAAAGTGTGAGATTGCTGGTTTCTTTTTTACGATGGTGCGAAGCCTCTAGATGTGACCAGACAAGTGTTGAAAATATTGCTAGCATTAAATCTTTAGGCTCAGGCCTTTCAGAAAAGGCATGTATCGTAAAATTGAGCTATTATTCGCATTATTTTTAAAATCAAATCGACTCATATGAATAATTTACCATTTTTTAGCATAGGTATATTTGGTATCTTGAAAAGTTTTTCAAATAAGCTGCAAGATCTCACTGTATGGTCTATGTAGTAATGTACACAAAACTGTCAACGTTAATTTCTTAATTATCCAAGTAATCACTTGGGTTACACTGATTTCTAATTGGAAACTTGATTAAAGCAATTAACGAAAGGAGCAAGTAGCGTAAATTATCGAAAGAGTTATAAATATCATTTATACAGATTCTTTATAGGAGTGCGTTTACGTAAACGGGAAATAAAAGGAATCGACTGAATGAAACTGAAATAGAAAGTCGTTCAATCTGCTTGGCTGAGAAGGTGGCTCGCGAGACTGAAACCGACACTTGACAGTCTACTGCCGACAGTACAGATACAAACGTATAATACATACACATCCTATATAAATATATACGCATGTCCAAACCTCTAGGGCGTACTTAAATTAGCTGTTCAAAAGTCTAAACTGATCTCGACAAGTTTAATATGGAAAGATAAAATGTCATAGGAAATTCATGCTCCAAATGTATAAGATAACTGTTATACAAGGTACCCCAAAACCCCTGCATTATATTTGAATTGCTAATTACTGCAGGGAGCTTAAACAATGGTAAACCGTTTGAAGTTACAAGTTTCAACGAGTAATCACCTTTGGAAATTTGTGTCAGACGATTGCATGAAATACAAGGCGACGTTGAGACGTGACAAGTGAAGGCAAGTATAATAGCAATATTTTGTGTCTCAAAATGCACAGTAGCAACTGTGTACTGTTATTGTTGGGGTAACTGTTCCCACTGCAAATTCTGACGCTTCAATGCTAACCATAACTGTAGCCAACGTTTCGACGTCTCGCTGTCGAGTGAACGAGCTGATGCAAGTTTATAAAAGTAGTGATGAAATAATTTAAATTCTTGAGAGTCGAGCCAACTCTAAAAAATTAGAAGTGTTATTTTTAATTAATTAATTTAAACAGATTATTTAGGAATTGACATGTTTATAAAGAAATAGAACCGACGTGCCTTTTTTAATTAAAAATTGCATCTGCACAAAAGTCATTTATTCTAATATAATTTTTAACATCAGTTAGGTGAAAGGTTCGCCAATTATCGTCTGTGCGAGAAATCATATGACCGAAATATTCAGGTGATCCAGCCAATGACATGGTATGCATATATATAGGCGAACTTATGGTAGCATGTAATTTACAATACGAGATCTTTCGATTAACATTCTTCAATCTTCGTCCTTTACAAATTACATAAACTATATTTTTATTTTATTAGCAAATTTCTGTAACATTCTTAATATTATTTAAATTTTAAAATTCTATAAAATTATCAGGACGTGGAATTAGAATATAATTAAATTACTTAAAATTATTACTGGCTACCGAAAAGTCTATAAAAATTTTATAGCTCGACTTAAACAAATTTTTAATGAAGAGAACCCTTGAAAGCACTTATCCTGTCGGAATTTAAATTTACTTCTTTTTTCAGGGGCTCAATATAGATTTTCTCGAGAAAACCTATCACAAAACACTTTCGTGGCTGTTTAATGAACGTTGAAAAATTTGCCTGATATTTTTACGAGTACACCTAAAAGTTTTTTCTGGTCTTTCCTACTTTAAAATAATTTAAGTTGCACATGAACAAATGTCAGTCTGCGGGCAATAAACTACCATCTGCTGGAAAAACCAGGAAAAGAAAACGTATAGTAGGTCTGAGCGCTTCGTAGAATATAGAGATGAAGATCAGGAATTACACACGCACACGCACACACACACACACAAACATACTAATTTTCTATATACCGTCTTCTACACTCAACGAATATATTTCATTTATGAAATATATCTCTATTAGCAAGATACTCTTTAGTCTGTGATTAAATTAAAAAATATGATATTTAACAAATCTCTTATACTATATATAAAATGACACAGTTAATGTAACTAATGTTAAGACATGAAAAATAACCAAAAATACATAGATTCATTTAAGAAATATACTAAGAAACAAAGCTTATAAATTGCTGCGTGACATAGAATAAGTCACCCTTGGTAAATGGTTATGTTGCTGCAACGTATCCGAGTCTTCCTTTTCCGGAAAAAACCTCTCTTCCCAAAAATATCCGTAGGTCATCACGAGGCATCTGTTTTCTTTATAACGTACACGTGACATGGTAAAATATGTTAGGTACGGAGAGATGAGTTTTGCATGTCTCATAAAAAAGGGAAGAGAGACAAACTAGAATATTGGATATCTTTTATGCTACGTTACTTCTTTAACATTCTATAATTATTATAAAATCAATAGTAGTCCTTTTGTATAATTGCAGCGAACTGTTTTATGCCAATTTATGCTGAAAAGAAATCAGATTTCCAGAAAGTGTTTGTTAGCAAAGTAAGAAAAACTTTATTGAACGCTTATGTAGCTACGTCGAGCTGGCTAAAATTAAGCGGAAGAGAGAGGCTATCCCTCGGCAAGGCGTCTTTATAGTATCGGCAACACCCCTGGCTGGAACAGCTGGCAGCCGGAAGTAGGCACAAGAAGCCAACCAGCAGTAGAGGCAGAAAGAGAGAAACGGAGGGGAAAAGAGTCTAAGAGTGAAAGAGTAGGAATATAAAGGAAGCTCGCATCAGTGAGGGGTGAAAACAACAAGAGGGGGGCCAAGGACCGTTACCACCAATGTGGCCCAATTTTATTTCCATCCGTTGACGTCGTTATTATATTCTACTGCATGGGTAGAAGGGAATGTAGAGAGCGAGTAGAGTTATATAATTGCTGTTCGTACAGCAATTCTGAGGGTTTCTTACCCCAATTGCGCAAATCCTGCCCAATACGAATTAACCACCACCATCACAATTATCCGATCTAACTATAACGCGCCAGATAGATAATCTCATGAATATATAGGTAGCTTTGCTATATGCATTATTGCATTGCTATATATATACTTAATCCGATTTAAATAACATCAAATAAAAAAGATAAACTGTCATATGTATAATCCTAAATAGTTGCGCTTCTTGATCCTTATCACGACTCTGATGCATAAATATTGATGAAATGTTAAATTCTTTGTGTTCCCCATTATAAGATGTATACGTGCTCAAGCCACGCGATAATTACGCAATCAATTACGTACTTCCGTACATATACAGCATACAGGTGGCTGTACCCAGTGAATAAATTTAGTGCACGCGTTGCGGTACCACTAATACTTATCATGTTTATTTCCCTTTATCATCCGACTATACAGAGTCTGTCCATACCTACGTATATCGATTTAAGGTCAATGCGCCATGCTCTACGCTAAGAGAATACTCTCTTCACTGGTTTTCCAATAAAAATTTCATTTTCATTTGTAGGTCCTACCAAAACGTTCTGAATTATCGTAAATAATGCTCTGCATTGTTTCAACAACATTTTGATTAACACTTCTGTGAAAAATCCAATAATATATAGCCGTTTTAATCAATTTTATTGTAATTTATTGAATTAACATAGAGCTTCTGAATACATATATGCAATATTCAATGATTAAAAAAATAAGGTTTCTGGTATTTCATACATAGAGATGATTTCTTTTCGTATAGAAATGGAAGTAAAAGTATTAGATTCATTTAGAAGAGACAGAAAGAGGAAAATCTTCGAGGTTATTGGTATTTTTGACGGTCAATTTGTTTAATAAGGAAGTGGAGTCAGTGAACTGTCCAAGGATTAGGGGGTAGGAGATAAAGGGCTGGTGCAGGGTTAGCGAATAAAGCTGGTAGAATCCAGGCAAGGAGGGGCAGAGGAGAGGGGATCGGAGGGAAAGAGTTTGATCACGCGACGACGACGACCACGACCCAAGGTTATTGACACCCCTCTCCTCTTCACCCTTCTCCCTCTCTACACCTCTCCCCATGAGCTCGTGCGCGCGCGCCCACAAATACACACACACACACACACCCGAAAAAATTCTATGGTTTCACAAGACTTGCAGTTTCAAAGACGAGAAAACTTCTTCTCGAGCTCGAGTGCTGTATGCACGATGATTTCTACTTACTCATAGTAAGCATTTCTCTCTTCTCTGCTTCGTCTCTTCGATATCTTTCTCCAATCTTTTACCTCTAACACTGGAATACTGATACACTATTGTTATAAATCAACTTATTATCCTTTTTATTCAATTCTTTCAACCATTTTGTTTTTACTAAACCAGAACGTACGCAATATAACACCAAGCCATTGTAAATAGTTTAGTCATCGACGAGAAATTCTCATGACGAAACGAAATAAACGATTCGTTTAAAAGACACTACTTAGGGCTGCGCACCGTATTATTCCAAGTTCAATGAGTTAGTGATGAACGTCAAGCTGCTTGAATGCCTCATAGCCGAAGGACTTCCATTCATGAGTAATAAAATGTCTTTGATACGAACAATACCTACTATTTGGTGTATGCCTTGAGCACATTTATCTCACCCCTACGTATAGGGACCGTACAATGATAGTAGGAGAGAGTGAGGAGGCTGTGTATAATTGTCAGCACGTGTTGACCTACATCCAACGGATTTCAAAGTCACCAAGTCAACGTATAATGCGCGTCACACGCTTGTTGACAAACAATATTGGCGGAAAGCCTATATGGGAAACAATGGTCTATGGGCCCATGAAACTTACAAAGTGTGGCTAACGGTAAACTTTCCTTACCTTTGAAGAAAAAAACCTGCTAAAAAAGTACATCTTTTGGTAACATTATTTCTGAATTATCGTATACATTAATTTACGTGTTTTTGAAAAATTGTCAAAATTATTATAACGGAAAATTGAAAATTTATTACAAAGAAAGGAGTAAAAATCGTTATGTGGTTGGCATTTTAGAAAAACCGCTGCTAGAAGGTAGGTAATATTTGCACATGGCTAAAATCATAGCTGCGTGAACCGGTTAGACCCTCTTTTGAAAGTACCCTTGGTTAGCTACTTCCTTCATGGCTGCACTAATTCTTTCTAAAGCAAAACTCATCGGACCAGAAATTTTTGCCCTATTCAAAGTGCCAACTGATACGGGATACCAAATGCTGATCGACCAAGTGTTATTGCAATTATGTCTTCTCAGTCATCTACTGTCGCGTGCTTCTCCCTACCCTTTATTCCGCAAGTCTAGTCGGTTTTACGCACCATTTCCTCGTGTACTCAAACGATTATCAAGTGCAACGTTCATTAAAAAAATATGAATTCGATGATCGAACGTAAAGGGACACTAACAATGAAAAAATGAACATTTCTTGTAAATAAAAAAATTTTGTAACCCTCGTTAAAATACTTTGAAAAAAAGTTGTTACTCTACTAATTATTTTTTTGTGATGATGAGACTAGAACAAGTGTGATGCAGCAATTACCACGTATTTCTGTAAGCTCTATTATTTATGGCTTATTTAAATTAATAAATAAATTCTCAAATATGATAACTATAAGAAATAATCTTTATAATTAAATGAAACTGAAATTTGTTCGGAGACTTTTACTGCTTGTCGTTTATCACGAACGTTTACTGTATGTTAACAATTATATAGGATGCATCGATATCTGTATCATTGCCGCACCGACCAGTAATTTGCCGCACGTGCAGGCACCCCATTTGAAGGCCTAACCTAGTAGGATTATCCTTTTTAAAAGCTCAGCTGTGTAATTTACGTCCTGACACACCAGAATATTGGCGTATTACTAACAAGATCAGACTTTTCAAATGTTACAATTAATATTGCAAATTTAAACTATAAAAGAATAACGTTCATCGTTATTACAGAATATCATGAATAATGATATAGTAATTGCTATCAAAAATATTGATATTTCCTTATCAGAGATAGAGTGGGGAACGAAAGCTTTATATTTTCAATTAATAAGTTTCAAAACAGATGTCAATAATCATATCGTAAAATGAGATAACTTTTTTTACGAATGGGTGGAAATCTCTTACTCGGTTATTAAAATAAAAGTTATATAGCTTCGAGTAGAAATACATGAAGATGAATTTCTTATATAAATAACTCTGAAACATAATCATAAAATTTTCTTCCCTGAAAAAATTAGAAATTTGCACAATTTAAAATAATGCTTCGATTATTCAAAAATCGGTATTCCCGTTGTTGGAAAGTGTTACTTTCAATTTGAAAACTTGGAGTTAAATCAAACTTATTTTCGTTTTCGCATTTGCCCGAGCATGTTCTCTCCTTTCCCGACATCCCTGCGCCATCTTTATTTTTATTTTTTCGAATCCGCCGTTGCGACAGTTTTTCGAATTTCATTCCCGCTAGTCAAAGTGGCCAGAATTCGCATATTTCTTAATTTGTAATTAAGAAACCTCTTCTCTCAAACCCACAAAAAATAAGCTTCGATCTTCTGTGAAAAAGATGACAAGTACATGCATAAATTGTCTAGCGTAAATAATAGTAAAATAAAATATTCTAGTTAAATGAATTAGTAAAATTCTCATGTGAGACAAGTATATATATTTTTACTGTAGCAAAAGTTAAAATTTCGAAAAAAAAAACAATAGTAACATAAAAAAATTACTGGCCAGGCCCCATAATGTTCATACCTATATAAGTCGCTATCTTACAATACAAACGTTGTTGCTTCTCTTAATTTCAAAATGTGGCTATACGTATAATGCCATTGCATATAACGGACTCGGCAAGTAACTTTTTTGTGTTACAATTTTTGTTTTGTTTGAATTTTATCTTTTGGCACGGTAAAAATATATACTCTTCTAACATTAGGATTTCACTACTTCTTTTAACATGGAATGTACGATTTATGTACTTACCGCCTTTTTTACAGGAGAAGCTTGAGTTTTATAGGTTCAGCCTATACTCTAGATAAATATGTGGGTAAATTTGAGGACAATAGAATTGGAATTGCACTGGGTGATTGATACTTGAGGTATGATACGCTTGATAGTTGTTTGGTCCTGCACGTTGCAAAAAAGTGTAGCATTGTCTGCCTTTACTATGTGACAGATATATGAATTAAAGGGGACGCGAGGCGTCGAATGTATGCGGTGCACTTTAGTTGAAAACGGGGTTCACCCAGGTATCTAAACACGAGCAGATGTTAGATCGCCCATCTTTGGATTGTCAATGATCAACTGGAAATGATGCCGCGGTTGAGCAGCCTAGCTAACTGAAAGACTCTTAATTGTTGCTGAATAGTAAAGCTTTTGCTTCGGTTCTCCTTGCTCCTCGCAGCGGGCAATTCTGTTCTTTACCTTTCTTACTTAAAAAGAAAAATAAATTTCATCTTTCAATTTTCTCCATTATTTATTTAATTTGTTGTTTTCACAATACAGTTGGAATATCGTATGTAAAATAACATATTGCATAAATATTAAAGCATCTTCTATTGTTAATAAGAAATATGAATGGAACATAGGTGTTAAAATTTTAGCTGACTGCTGCATTTAATTGTTACAGATATGAATCAGCATCCTGTGACACATTACACTTATAAGCATATTTTATGCGACAATCGCACAGTAGTAGCTATGAATATGTTCAAAACTATTTGTTGTAAAATTTTATTTTATTTTATAAAGCAACTAACCGATGGAAATAACTAACAGGAGTATTTTTCTGAAATTAAGAATTTGTACAACCAATAAAACGCCAGTCACGTTGCAAATATCTATGAACAGAAATAGACAAACTAGACACTATTTAGTAGGTTAGTTAATCTAGTTTAGCCTAGGTAGCAGCGCCAAAATAAACTGGAGCAGCTCCAAATGAAATAGATTTTGCGTGAAAATTTCTATAATAGTAACATTTTCTCCTTTCAGAATTGAAAACTTTAAACATTTTTATGTTTGCATATATACTGTGTACAACATTTTTATTATCTACCCATGTACTTGAAACTCACGAAAAACTGGTTGAAACCATTAATAGAAAACATGTTTGTAAAAAGTGATTGTATTAATTTTTCACGATTGATTCCCACAGTATCATATATATATATATATATATATATATATATATATTATACAGTATATCAATTAACGTACGTTAGTTAATGGTTTAATGTTAAAGAGAAAACTGACACGTAGTCGTCTAATTATTGCAAGATTGGGTAAAAACTGGCAGGTGTACGTTGAGATATACGTCTTAGAAACCTTGCAACGCGTCACGTCAGGGTGAGCAATGCCGTTCAGCAAACAAGATGCTGAAAGTTCAGTAGCCCTTCGGAGTGAGTTTCAGAGACCGTAACAAAACCTGCAAGTATTCAGACCGAGAAAGAAGCTAGTTTCCACAACTGGAGCTCGTCGTGTCTATACTAACCGTAGTATTTATACAAGTATTAACCCCCCCCCCCTCCCCCCTTCTCAAATAACATGTCATATCCATTAATCGTTCTTCATATGTACTTTGCCAATAACAGAAAATTAAGACTATAGCCAAAGAAAAGTTTATTCAGATTTTGTGACGTAATGTGACATCGGAATATTTATACGTTCAAGAGAATTGTCCCACAAAAGCATTGTGTTGAGAAAAATGCTTGTTGTTTTAGCATGAACTTTTGTAAGATCCACAGTCCAAGCTCCTCGCTTCTTTACTTTCTCTTCCCCCTTTAACCACAAAGTACGATTTACGCTTGGTTCTGGTCTTCACTCGCGGGAAGTTGCACTAAAGTCTTTGCTGTGGCTCATTTTACGACTCTTTGAGTCTAGACAATACGAATAAGATACACCCCTCCTCTCTTCTTTTTCTTTCTCTTCATTTTATTAGTTGACAGACTTTAACAATCACAAAAGTTGTATTATATACAATATAGACAATTTTTAAATTAATCTAATCTAGTTATACTTCACTTATAGATAATATATGATTTAATCGCTGTTTGCAATTAGGCTTGCACACAACAATCTTTACGCAGAAGAAATCAACCAATTAACTCAAGCTTATACGTATATAAAAACTCGTTCTTTGTGTTAAATTAAATGACCGGATAGAGGCTCTTGATTAAACGCATGTACTTCACACGATAGTTTAAGCCATGATAAAGTGTACAAATTAGTTTTCAATGTTTAACAATGATTAATATCCTATTAAGTCTATATACTTACTACGCTGTAAATTAGTCAATATTTGATTACGAGGAGATTTTTCTGTTATATAAATACGAGGATATAGTATACTAAATATAGATTAAATAAAACTAGCATATAGAATATCAATCACGCCCCATAGGATATTTGCAGTGGCAGCATGAATTAGGAGCTATCACCGTACAGAAACATCTGATTGAGAAGTGCAGCGAGTAAAAAATTTCGTTCAGATGGTGCCTGCGGTGCAACAACAATGAGTACCGCATCTGCCATCCGGTTTTATCTTCAGGCACTCTTTTTAATCCGATCCCCTAACTGAGCAGAGTCGGGGAAACGAGCTACCCTGTTACAAAAGAGGAGTGAGGATCGGTCAGCTGCTCTTAAATCGTCCCATGCAAAATCGTATATAGTTATACAGATGCCTCTTACAGGGGTTTAAAGGCACTTGGATGTTTAATCGATTTTTGTATATACAATCTTTTTTTTAAATTTTAAATATTAGACTTTGGCAATACTAATTTTTTTTTAGAATATACAACAAAATTTTACTTTATGATATTAAACTTTCGTAATTAATAAAATTTTAAGCAGCTTCTCGTAAAGACCGTGGAGACTCGAAAAAAATAATAAAAAATAATCGTGGATTTTTTTTGGAAGAATATTCATCGATAACAAGTGACTACCGTTTCTTGATGTTCTATAATCGCAGCAAATTTGCGCAACTCCTATATAGTACAAAGCGACTGACTACATCTGCAAATCTGCAATACGTTTGAAACGTCACCATTCACACGTTTGTTTGTGTACAGCTCACCGAAGCGAGAGTGACACTGGGTGGGCGGAGTTTCGCGTTAAAGTACCAGAGTTTGAACACGAAATAAGGGGAAATCCTTCTCCCACTTCTCGCTATTGTTCGAGTGCCTTTAATTAAAGTAAATGATGGGAGGAGATGGAGGGGGGTGGATTTGCCTACAATCAGCCGATTCAGAATAACTCTCTCGCTTCGGTGAACTATGTTAAGACAGGAAGTCCTGCCTGATAGAAATAAAATTTCGAGAAAATAAATCATTTCTAGCCCACAACTCATAAAATTATGCAGAAACGTAAAATGTGTATTAATATGAGAGATTCTTGTTACGATGTAAAATTAGCAATTTTTTGAGGACAATCTTAGAGACTGTGATTTTTTCGCATTGATGGTGGAGGATCTGGCGAACGAATTCAGTAAGTAGACCTAGTATCAGGCCGATAGGTCCGGGCGCGTCTTACGGCAGCTGGCTGTGCACGACACGCACGTGCACCTGTATACCTTTGCGAGCAAACTCACGCTTTACTGTGCTGTAAACTGGTAGATACGTGTACTAGGTCCTCGGTTCGATCGCAAAAGAAGCAAAACAAGTACTAGTCAGGAAGATACGTGTAATACACGATATTCCGAATAAGGGAATCGGACGAGAGACAAGTGCGCAACCAGTGAACTCGCTATGGTCGATGAATCAAAGTTCACTCACCTCTCAGAACAAGAGAATAAACTGTATTTTTCCTCTGAAACGTTACTGCAATTATACATTGATGAAATCGACTCTTTAAATATAAGAAAATATATATAACTGTCAGTGTTTGAAAAAAATATACCTAATGTAAATTCTCTGATAGAAAAATCAATAACAGCTTCCATATGTGTCGTCCCTTCTCTCACTTCTCTATAACTATTAATATAGAGAGCTTCTTTGGAAATTTACGGTAGACGTTCAACAGCGTGAAGTTAAAGCGACGTTTTACTTTTATCGTAGTAATAACTGTTGCAACTGTAAATTTTGACACTTCACTTGCCATTGCAGTCAATGTTTAGCCATTGAACAAGCATCCAGTAGAAATTTCCGAATATACTTTTGCTTTAGTTAAGAAATTAATGGAAAAAGTTTTAAATTACGACGGATTATTTCTTGCGAGATCTCTCATGGCTACATTTCTTTTGACGTTAGGTACTTGTAGCTAATATGGTCATGTTAAGATCCCAGACTGGTTTTTGAAGCACTCGGGAAAAATTAAATATACAATTTTTTTTAACATATTAGTAATTCAACTATTTCCAAATAAAAAAATTATATAATGCCAATAATATATAAAAAAGTAGGAATTAGCCATATTTCTGTATTATTTGCTATATAGGTATCTTTTATTATAAGTTACTGTATTTCGTTGCAGTTTTTAGTTCAATGAACAAGTTTCAGCAAGTTATCCGAGGGAGGATGTGGAAAGAAAGGGACTACGAACCTTGGATATCGAATAACCTTACAGCGGATGCAGCGCGTTCTCGAGAGATTCGAGGACTTTAAACGAGCTTGAGGATAATACAAGAGAGGAATGTCACTAATCCAAGAAAAAGTAGCAATTTCAAAGCACAGTAATAAAACATGAATGATTCTGCTTTGCCCACAAAGAAAAAAAGTTCTCTCTAAGAGTAAGCTGCACGGTTATTTAAAAGTTTTTCTAGTGTTGTATTATCGAATCCCATTGGCATATCTATCGCATTTCATATTCACGTGCTGCATTTTTATTATAATGAAGAAAAAGCTCAGCTTAGCTTGTCCAAAGACGAACGGTAAAAGTATCGAAGAGATAAAGCGAGTTGTTATTTCATGACAATGCTAATTATTGCGTCGACGCATTTACGAGCATCCTATCTAGTACGAGACACGGCATTCACGTTTTGCTCGTGGCTAATTATCTACGAGCCGCTTTAATACCTATCATGAGTCTTTATTAACAACATGGAGGATACGTGTGTGAGCAGAGCAAAAATGAACTCGTTTGCTTTGAAGGAAAACACACAGTGTTCAGCCATTCATAGACCATAATATTTTGTGTTTCTTGAATCATGACCTATTTAAAGACGCGTACACTGTGCATACATACCCCGCAAACATAGCAAGATTCAATTTCGAGACGAACGATCGTTGAAAATATTCGTTGCTTAACTCGAATTGGGCTTGGATGGATAGTGTGGGCGAACCAGTTTTCTTTGTGGCGTCGACCGAAGACCTCGATATAAGTAATGTCAGTGAGGCATAAGCGTTAACGAGCGATTGCACGTGAGAATAGTCGCTTGATTATGGATCCGCTCGAAACTCAATGCGTGCACATTGCACGGTAGGCGTCGTCATCAAAGCTCACCGACCGTCTTAAGTATCTAACCGCATATCGCTTTGTATCATATTGCCCATTCTTATAAATATTGACAAAAAATCTCAAAAGCTGAAATTGAGAAGTGTAACCCTGTGTGAGAGAGATTAATCTTTGGACAAAAGTAATTGATGGATAAAGAGAATTTTTTTAATGGGTTCATTGATAGAAAGATTTGATGACAAAAATGTATTATTTCATACGAGAACTTCAATTACAAGTATAACACTAAGATTTTATCGGCAACAGCAATAGTCCGTGATCTCTGAGAGAGTCCCCGTAATGCTTGGAATCGAAGGGCCATACTGAGGAATGTGTACCGAAGCAAATAAAAGTTGCACAACATCGACCGACCACCGCAAGAGTAATGCGGCCTATTTCAAGGCTACAAAGACACAGGATATTCCCTCTATTTGAACAAGCGAAAGATTTCATCCTTGTAACCATTCGCCAACCTAGAAGATGGACCGATAAGCAACATTTTCTGATTTTTTAACTTTAAAATGTGTCGTTGTTCAAATAAACAATATGAATGATTTTTCTTTCTTGCGGCTTTGTAAAAAATTGATCCAAAGCACTTTTTGCATCGATTCCTGTTCTTAAGTGTCAAGGAAAAAGGAGGCTGAAGGCTCATAAGAATGCACGTGGAACTTTTGATTTTGCAATATTAAACTTTTAGTTTTAGAAGCATCTCAGTGTAAAATTCTACATAACTATCGTATATTGCGCTTAAATAATGGAGAAAGGCGAAGTGGTACAATGCGCGTAACATTGGCACAGGTCCAGTCGACGAAATAGCGCGGGCTATGTGGGAAAAAAAGAGAAAGCTAACCCTTACAAGGCAACTGAACGAACTTCGTCAGTGCCACATGGACCCGTTCCAAATCGCCTTGACTCCTTTACCGAAAACATTTTTATCACACGAAACTATTCTCTGCAGAATAATTTTTCAATTTGTTGACTTTTCATCCCGTTTTTAATCTCACATTGGATAAAATCAGTTTGCTGATTCATCGATAGTACAACAGAATCGATTTCTTCGATTTTCAGTCTTTGCTTTTTTCTTTCACGCCCCCAATCCGCAAATGACTCCTTCACTGTTCACCTTCGTTCCTGTCCTTCGCAGTAATACCGACTACAGCAGCACAACTTCGACCACCAACGTTGCTGCAAGGAGACCAAACAATATTGTCGGACCAGAATAAAATATTTTCATTCATCTTATAATACAAGTTATCGCAGTTATTTGTAGTAATATTTCTCTACGAATAAAGTTACACGTTTGACCAATTTTAATCGGAATGAATATAAGAGTTAACTGTGCTATGCTATCTTAGTTGCTTAAAACGCTTCGAGGCAAAAACGTAAAAAACATTTATCTTAATAACTATAAGAGATATCAATTTTTTCATGGGACCTTTCTAAAACTCCTTTCTATTTGCATCGAGAAAGGTCTTGTGCAAAAAATTGATATCTCTTATAGTTACTGAGATAAGCGTTCTTTTATACCCATGCTCTTTCAGATATTTTGCGATACTGTTATACAGGGTGTTAAACAAATTTAATACCGTTGGAAAGAATAGAGTCACTCTCTTAAATTTTCTATACACACCTCACGGATATTTTATTTTCCAAATCTATAAATATTGCGTGACAGCTGAAAGCCAAACAATGTATAATACTGGTAATAATTAAATAACGGATTATAATTATTAATATTATTTAAGTTTCGTCAGAAATAGAAAAAAATTAACATAATCGAGTCTTGTCAACAATACAATTATTCCATCGTCAAGTGTTAATATTAATTATAGTTCTCTAATGTTACACGGTTCTCAAGGTTAGTAAACAAATATGTTTATACCTTTTCGTAAGTAATAAATAATTGGACATTATTCATGACCCTGAGTTTTTTCATTGTTTATTGACAGACAAGCCGGATTTAAACGAGAAAAAAAATCTTTGCAGACAAATCGTGTTCTGAATTGAAACTACTGAGAAGAATCGATGTATCAAGATTGCAAGTGTTTATGCGACACTCAAGAAGACGTATCGCAGGCAAATGTACCAATGGAACAATGAATGCGGGAGTAGTATCGGTACAAACTCTACATCGTAGTCTGGTTGTAACCTGACTGAGAAAATTGTGAAGTAACAAGAATTCCAATTCTACACAGGATATCTACACGTTACATTTTTGCACTGATATAACAAAATATATTGTTATTTATTTCTAAGAGAACATTCTGGGAATTTTTTCGATTGTAATAATTATTCCTATATAGGTCTTTTTATCTATATCTTTTTCAATAGTCACTCTGCAGATATCGATCAAATGTAATATAACGAAACCTCTGTTCTGCAATTTATTAATATTCTATTATTGATAGAATCATATATGTGTATTGAAAATAGGAAATTATAACCAATTTACGAGAAATATTATTTTAAGCAAGCTGAGAGAATATCATTAGGTATGAAGTGTGCAGTGACATTAAGACTATTTCGGTTTCATGACTGCTTAGCAGAAGCACAGTTATATTTAAAGTTTGCTTCCAAAAGGGCCCGGATGAACGATCTTCTGTAGGATGAGAGCTCCTGGTAAACGTCTGGAGCTTTGTCTTTACAGCGAGTAACCATCTAAAATTGTCCGGCAAAGCTTTCACTTGCCGTAGCCTGACAGTGTCAAGGGCCCCTTTATATAGGAATTCTTGGGTCGACGTACCGTTCCCAATCTCCTTTTCTCCCTTCAAAATATTTCCCAATATAGATAATAGATAATATATTTATTTTTGGATTGTATTTGCAATTACCAATGTTTAAAGGAAACAAAGGAAACGTGATATTTCTCTGACATTCCACAAAATTCTCATATCAAAGTTCTTTACCCAATATATTTGTCGTCTTTCGCTTCTTCAAACAGTGTTATCTCAAAAGAAGAAAAGGGTGTTAAACTGTGTTAGACCACGCCTTAATAATTCTTTCAATGGACCAGCCGTGTAGACAGGCGACCGTGTGAAAAATACTTTTATTTAATTGGTTTCGCGAGTGCAACTAAAGTTTTACGATTTGCCATGAAACCTGTAATTTTGAGTAAGATATATTCTTACGTTCGTTTTACCGATTTTATCACAGATAATTTACGATGCTCTCTTAATGGGTGGGAAAAGTGAAACTTGATCAAATATAAAAATACAAGAAAAAAGGAGACAAAATTATTAAGAAATCGTAATAAAATGATAGTATTTCTTGAAAAAATGGTAGGATACCACTCTTAATAGGCACTTAAGACCCTTCTGTCATTTCCCCGGCACGGTATCCATATAAGCGCGTGAACCCTGCACAAACTCACGCACAAGAGAGAGTGAAGGAGAGAGAATGATTGAGTATCTGGTCGTTTCATAGGCTTTTGAAGATGGGTGCACTCGGAAGATAAGAAGGATTTGCTTTTATTCTATCTCTTCTCAGTTGAATGATGCAAAACAGACATTCTCAATCGCAGTAAATGTAATTAGTTATCGCTCGAAGATAAACGTCTATGAATGAAAAGTCTTAACGTTTAATTATACTATCTACAGCAATTAATATTTTTATTACCGACTAAATCCATTTTAAATTTTAGACAATTAAAGATAATTTTAATATTTCAGTAAGAAAGAAACGAGGGACTTATGGTCCACCCTGTATATATACACGATGTCTTAAGCCATACAACGCTAGCGACTAATTGAGTGAAAGCAATGAGAGTAAAGAATAATAATGGCTGGCCTCTGACGGTAGAATTAATTAAGCGATTGAGAGAAGTTGCGCTGTCGAAAGGTCGTTTTAAAATTGGGAACAAACGTGCTAAGGTCATAAGTCGTAGTGTACGTCTATATGCTGCAAAATTCTGCAGGCTGCTTTGAGTCAAATAAATATGTCGATATAAACGAGAAATGTGTGAAAGATATAATAGAAAACCCCCTATTAAACCCTCATTGCTCATTGACAGATTTTAAGGCTTAAAACCGTACAAAAATTTGAACTTGCTTAATAAGCGAAACTTTCAAACATGCTTCGTAGGCGTTTCGTGCGTTTACCCGCACCTATAGCTATATGCACTGTATGTACATGTAACCGGATGTGGGTGAAAAAAACCTGTTAATGGTACAACAACGAGTGCTATTTCCGGTGACTACCGGTCGATATACGGAACTCTTATTTCGACCAGTATTGGATTGTACACAGCATGCTTAAACGGAAGTAACGCTCATCGTGGAGCGATTGCTTCCTTCCGTAATCCAAAATCAATACTTCTTCATGCTGGCACCAATTTACGCTAATAATAATAATTTTGATTCATCTGTTAACAATTGTATTAATTTAAAAAAAAAAGCAAAATAAATTGTTCGTGACATTATAAGGAAACATGGAGCAAAATCAAACGATTCTGTCATCGGAATATGTTTTTTCTTGTTCAATAAATGAAATATAAAAGATAAATTTTATAGAAAAATTTAGACGTGTGGGCAAACAGGCCTGGAGCTTCCATTTACCACCTACGTACCACTTGGCGAATGTATCCTGCGAGTCCACGTGTACTTGAACGAGAGCACTCACCAACCCAGTTTACCTATGAATGATATTACGTTTCGTGGCGGAGCAAAGATTCCCGCCACATGAGGATTATAGTCGTCCAGTCTCTTAGAAACCGGAATCTCAAGTGGAATAGCGGTAGACGAGAATCCCGAGAGAATGCGATGGAGCCCGGGATAACGCCAAACCCTCGCACACTGATACAGCTCGACCAAAATCACCTCCTCATTTTCCATCGTAAAATAAAATTCTTAGCAAATTTATGCATTCGCTAAAGATTTGATTTGAATATTAAAATTGATCGCGAAATTTTGCAATCAAACCCTATATTATTATTTGATCTAAATAAAAGTGAAGTGGTGAGTTGCTTGACTAGACGATCGCGTGGTGGATCTTGGATCATTGTATCTACATATATGTATATAGGAGTATCTAGGAAATGACGTATCACGTTGTATTAACACGGTCGGTGACATTTGGACCGTTCGCGTCGAAAGAGAGCATTTCCATCATATTCTAGAAGGGTTAACATCGAAATTGCTTCTTCCTGCATGGCTATATACGTATATGTGTGCGAGTATGCCTGTGTTAGTGAAACAGCTTCCCCGTTTACTTGAGACTTTCTCTTATACACACGACATACGCCGACAAAGAAAGCACAACGAGACTCGTGAAAGTCAACGAATAGCAGCGATCTCTGTCTTCTCACGACCCTATACTATTTCTCTCTTCGAATATACGACAAAAATGTGAATACACTTATCACCACCGGCGGAGATACTATAGCCTGCTTTCCACTTACCCTGAGGATCCACATGGTGAAAGACAGAGATTGTATAATAGTTTACGTGACACCTATACTATATAGCTTTTTTGTCAACAGGCTGAATTTTTCTCATGCACCTTAACTGCAGGCAAGCTCCCATAGATTACTTATCTTCTATGTTATTGATCGATCGTGCCGAACCACCTTACACTTATCTATATATGCTTTATTAATAAGCTATACCTACTCATCGTGTATGGTTACAAAAAATACATCACGTTTGACACAGAAAAATGATGGAAATCGTAGCTGTGGATACCACTTGTATAACGTTGAGATAAATAAGGGTTTTTTATTAAAATAGAATTAATAACTGATACCAAGGGTGATGGATAGCGGAGAAGTGATTAAAAGGGCTAGGATGAGAGAAAAATAATGTAGAAAATGAGATAGGAGGAAGGCAGTTTGGGTGTCACGCGTACAGATGAGCAAAATATTCTTCAACGTCAGGGTCAAGTATCCGATTGTCGCCCACTGACGTATCTTGCATGATTCACTATAATTGTCATTCACTGTAATTGCGTGTCTATTTGACTCTCTATAGGCTACTGAAAATCGCTCTTCCATCTGTACGTTGCGTTGCTAATGAGCAACTCAGCTAGACGTATAGACAGTGTGCATATCAAACGTCAACTCGATTCAAATCTATGAACAATCGGTCCTCGCTCGACTGTTCCTTTTATGTGTGTGTGTGTGTGTGTGTGTGTGTGTTGGCAAAATTCCTTCTATTATTTCTCACTCACATTGTAAAAATTGCTTCTACAATTACAACGACAGTCGTAGGTTACAATGTCGTTCATGACTATATCGTTGTAAATTTACATTGGATGCAAAGATCAAATTCATAGTTCTATTATTACGAAATCGTCGTCAATTGAAAAATGTAAAATTACAATGACTATTGTCTGCTACAAAGTTGCCCATGATCGTGTTGTTATTTTACAACAAATCTTTACAGTGTATTTCCTTTATTTATTAACCCATTAAATTCTTTTTTACCTTGTTCCAAATAATTTACATGAATGTTACGTCTCCGCAAATATACTTTTATCACATTTCCTTTCTCTGAAATCAGATCGTAAAGTTTTTTATGTGTTCAATAACACTGCTTAGAATTACGTTGGCTGATAGGATTGTTTAGCTTTGTTTCAACTGTGTTTAGGAGAGGAATAATATGCGAATGAGTGTAAAAGAGACGTAAGAAATTCAAAGACTTTCTTTTTGTTACAGGGTAAGAAAGTTAGGTACACTGGCATGCGCTGGTCATGCCTTATCTTTGTTAGATCATAGCAAGCACCTTTGTTTGGTTCCATCGGCGGGCTGATTAGTCGTGACGCGTGTTGACCCGCGTGATGCTTTATCGCATCAGCACCGACTTTTCCAAGCTTTGAAAAAAATATTTCCTCGTTGATACATCCATACATATGCAGCTCAGCGTGAACTCTGATAGTTATATATTTTTAATAATAATCAAAACAATAAATAAACACACGCCTCTGCTGGTCTCTTCATTTTTTTATTGCTCTACTTTGAAAGATTTTTTTATATGAAATTAGCAAATTTTGCTAAGAATTAACATACACTTATGGGTTATATATATATATATATATATACCTTAAAAGCTGCGTTACTCTGCATAAACGAGTATGCAAATGCGAATGCGTTAATTTGCATCGCATGGCTCTCCGGTTACACGAAACTATAGTCGGTAGATTTTCGACGACGATACACGATTACGCTCGAATCCCTCATCCCTGATTTATCAAATTTAATTCTTGCGTTATTCGATGCTGTCCCTCTGTGATAACATAGTAGCTGATAAATAATAATTCACAAACCAGTTTCGAACTCATTGAAGATTAAAGTGTGTTAGTGAGCGCGTATGATATCATAATTGTTTCGTAATATCCGTTATTAAAGAGAGAACTGTATATATGCGTGCAGTCTAATTATCTGTTTCCTCGGAAGAGTGTCTTGCAAGGTCTCGAGGAGTAATTTTTCTTCACACTAATACACGAACTTAGAGCTAAATTCGTGGTGAAACGTCGCATTACACGACTCAAGGAGAACATTCTTTTCGACCGATATAAATAAATAGGGGGCTCCGAGAAATATTACTCGGAGGAGTATATAGAGGGCATTCTCGGTTCGAAGGATGGTGAAGAGCGCTGAAAAGGGATATGTTTAAATATTCTAACGGTTTAAGAATCATTTTCTCAGAACTGCTCGTTAATCTCTGTGGTCACAAGACACCGAGAGGTCCCTTTTCAAATGGAATCGCATGTATTGAATACCCACATTATTGTGTGTACGCACACGTACGTGCTATACGTATATACACGTTCATTTCTGAGGTCAGTGCACTGTGTAGGCTGGAGCTAAAAGTCGCAACTTATAAGTGTTTTTACCATAGCGATATGCTCAACATTTTCTTTTCTAGAACAAACGGTTTCTACAGTGTAAAGTCTTTCTTATATCTATAAAATAATACTGTAGTCTGTCTATTGAATAATCAACACTTACAAAGCAAACACATCGTATCTGTCAACTTGTTCTTCACTTTCACCACATGGACTGTAATAATTATATAAATAATTAGCGATTAGAACAACCAAATATTTAAGTAATAAATTAGGTAGTAAGCAAATGGACTGGATGGGTGCATCCGGCTTTCAGTATCAATTGTTGAGATAATTGCAATGATAGGAGTCGAAATCGATATGGAGAAATATTATTTTGTTTCTCGAACAAAGCCTGGCGCGATTAGCTATTGCTGCCATCAGCATTAATTAGTGTCCGAAGCCGTATACGTGGCTCACATCGCTCATCGCCAACGAGCTGTTAATCTTCTCTTCGACTGCCAACCAATTTCTCAGCAGATACACATATATGGGGTGGCGTAGTTAAATCGCAAATCCTTCAAGAGAAATATTCCTGACTGTAAAATCGAGTAAAAGAGTCGTATCTCACTTTCAAGCTATGCGATAATCAAGTTACTGAGAAAAAGCTACTGGAAGAGAGAACTGCCATTCGTGCAGTGCTTGTTTGCGAGGACGTGATGCAACACAGGCTAACTTAATTATGAAGAAACGTAAAACTGCGAAACAGTTTCTTTTTCTGCTTTCAACTATTGCCGATAATCTCGGCCGGTTCTCTTCACTCTTTTCCTAGTATATCATTTACAAAGTTAATCGCACAGAAGTATACAATTATACGTATCTCCATCTTTTTCATGAGATTCTTAAAAGACAATTTCAGGCAATTAGAGATGACTTTTAGCATCAATTAATCTCTTCCATTTGATGTATAATTACTCAAGGATAACGTATATATATATTATAACCTGCGAAATTCTTTCTTCTTTTTCCGCACTCGGAGTTTGTCTTTCGAGGCTCGTCTTGAGTCATGATGCTGCGGAGGCTTTCGTCCACTCTAAAACTTATCGTTTCGATCTTAGTTTTCCATTCGTGTCAGCTTGTCTTGGCATGACAATCTGATAGGGCGTTATTGTCTCTGCGTCCTCGTCGCTCTCCAATGCTTATAGTTTCGTCTTGCTTTTTTCAACCTACAAATAAAGTTAGCAAGAGGCTGGACAAGATATACGATCGCAGAAATGCTCCTCGCTCATGATTAAGTTATGTTTTCTTTGCGAAATATTATACAAGATTTTGCATTCAAACCTAGAGATTCATTTATTATCACAAACCATATTCCACCCTGAAACGCTAAAATATCATAAGGCTCCAGAATCTCTCAAATTATTAAAATATCGCAAATTTGTAAATGAGTACATACAGCAGTCATCTACTTCACAGTATAAACGTGTAATGCACTAATAAGGATCTCTCTTCTTAATATAATAACGATTATATTCAATGTGCCTCGAAGCAGTGAACTCTCGTGCAGCTTTGATGCTTCATTTCTTTCAACTTCCGTCGAGCTTAAAACTCTTCAATGACGGCATTCATGATCATATTAGGTCTGCCATCGTACATCGAAACTTGTCTTATTTTTACCTCTTTCTTACATAAATTAAGAGAAAGCCTTGAATGACTCGAAAAAAAAAACCTCATGCAAATTCTTCATAATTGTTCCGCTCGTGCCATGTAATTGTACACTTCCTCTCTGAAAGATTTTCATCGACCCTGATGCGATCCCGATACGAGTCGATCAGCTCGGTTGATTCCCATCTCCTTTTTAATCAAGAAATGGAAACCTGCTTTGTACCTCGAAGTATCGTTTCGGGAATTTTGTCACAAGACCACGTGACATGGGAACGCGCGGTACAGTGGCTAAATATTTAAGGCGGTGCGGTCCCTGAAGCAGAGCAGGTTTTGCAGAAGGGTATGAAAATATTGATAGAAGAGCGCGAGGGTTTTACAGTAGTAGTGAATGGTGCGAAAGAGACAGCATTGAGAGAGACGATGAGGATCGAACGAGAGAGAGAGAGAGAGAGAGAGAGGGAATTCGTGATGCTCGTTTTTGAGAAGGCCTTTCGAAGGTTGGCTCTCCTCTCCGCGAGGCTCGCTTGAACGTTGAACGCCAAACGCCGAACGCCGACCGAACGCCAACCAAGGACTGGTCCGCGATCTACGGTAACCGCATTCCTCCCTACCTCACCTTACCTCTCCTCTCGCTCGTGTTTCCCTCTCCTCATCAGCTTTGCAGAGATCCTTTCGCACACTTCCTCTCGTCCTCCTCTCCACCGTCTACTCCCCACATTTTCTCCCCTTCTCACTCTTACTCTCTTTCTCCCCCTCAAGTTTCTTTTCTCTATCCACTAGCTTCGATCTTCCGTCAGTTTTATTCAGTCCTTCCTTCGATCTCCTTCGACGTAGTCTCCTCCTTCTCCTACTTCTCCTTCTTCTTCTCTTCGACCGTATAATCGTACTTCCCTTTCCCACCCTCTCTTTCTCCTTCTCCCACTCTTTTCCTCTCTCTCTCTCTCTCTCTCTCTATCTCTATCTCTGTCTGCCTCGTAACGCTCCCACAAGCACGTTTTTTCCAAGCGAACGCCTCAACGGACAAAAGAGCTCGAGATCCGAAACGTAGGTATACACTATAGTAGGTAGTATATACGTATTACTGCTGCAGCAGTCTACTCTCAACGAGGAAAGTGGGTAAAGGCGGTAAAGGCCCTACCGTGGCACAGCCAGGGGCAGACGCAGACTTGTCTTACGTTGGCAATTACACAGAGACGACCCCGAACCTGTCTAAGCCGGTCCTGTTTACCTGCGTAAGGATTGCCAATGCCAATCCAATCCAATCTTTGCGCGGCTGCACATCTCTCAAGAAGCTTCTCTCTTGGCTACACTCTTGGCGTTCCCTTCCGTTCCAGAACCGGATTTATCCTACTCGCTGTTACTCACGACCCATCAGTCAATCTTTTCCTCCAGCCATCTCTCTTGCCCAAAACCATCATCCATCTTTACAATTTGTCTCGTATATACCTGATTTAGCGCTAAAGAAATATTACCATAGACCCGAAGACAGTTTTTATATGGCTTATCTTTTTATTTCATACACAAACAACGCTCCTTCAAATTTACGTCCAAGGATATAGGGGTTTTCTTCACTTTTTTCACAAAAGTTCCATTATTAAAAGAACACATCCAGTTTTTTTTGTTTTGTTTTGATTAGGTGGGAGTTTGGATCCAAACCATTCGTGTGGGTTTCTATCGAACCTCGGAATAACTGTGCGTACATTCAGTGAGCTTTCCGCTTCTTGGTCTCTCAATCACCTCTTTTAACTCTTGTGGTCACTTTGCATAGCGGGGGATTTTCTGTGATCGCCTCTACACCACGCTCTGTACCGGGCTCACTCACTGCTGGACCTCCCACAGCCTGAGCACCTTCGAGTTGCTTCGAGCTATCGAGAATCTGCCGCCACTTTTCTTATACCTTCTCTTAACCGCCCCCTTCTTTATACACTTCTTAGAGGCGAAAAAAGACAAATAAAAACCATCGTCGTCAACTCGACTCTTTCTTTCATTTCCTTCGATCCGATAAATGTAATCGTCTCAAGTTGAATGACATCCAAGTGCATGCACCTCGACGACCCTGACTAAACGATATTAAATGAATTTACTTTTTAGAAAACACTGAATAAAGGCATAAACATTGTTCGATTCATCAATGAATGACTAAAATTGACAGAGAACGAAGAGAAGCCCTTACCATTGACTAACCTGCACCAGCACCATTGTCCTTGACTGTTAATGGCTTCGCCTCATGACAGACCCCTCTCGACAGAGAAAACTTTTTCAGTCTAGTCTTCGTTTGCTCAAGAAAATAATACGTTAAAATGTGTTAACCAATCTAAGAATTGTTTAACTTTTAATTTAATTAAGTCATTGAGTTTCTATAAAGAAAATATATAGTTTTATTTATTCCTAAAAAAAATCTAAAAACATAGATGTATACAGCTATTCCTCCTTTGCACAAAATTGTTCTTAATCAAAATATATTTAAAGCTAGAACTATTTGGCTTTCCTCGTCGATAGTTTGAAAACATTTAATTGAGACTTGTAATTTCTGGTATTTTTGAAAATCCACTCTTCTAGCATACGGGCACACGTGTCGTGTTAGACCAATTCATATATAGTGGGAACGGTATTAACGCTGAATTCCCTTTGAGAAGCAGCTGAAGCCTTCTGGTGTGTATATAGTATAGGAACAATGCCGATTAAGCCAGTATTGTGCAGCACGAAACCAGGACCGGAGAAAACAAGGAGTATAGTACGGTGATAATTGCTTAGTCCACAGTGCACGAAAAACACACGTCATAACCCAACAAATTGCTCCTTGCGTGGCTGATTTAGATCGATAAAAACAGTTGTGCTCTACAAACGAAATTTTCTCAGTTTCATATAATTAAGGAGAAATAATTGTAAGCTGACTGCTGCCCTTAACGTTCATTACAGCATTACACAAACTGTACGCCTCGTAACAAAAGCAGTCTTCCCGAAAATTACCGGAAATACTTAATCAACGGTGTCCCGTTCGTATAGTCAAGAATTTACGGGTAAACTCGAGTACACACTGAACAAATTACAGCACAGATGTTCCTGCAGACTTTATTTAAAATCCTTAAAATTCCTCCACATTGTAGTACACACGCGTTTATTTTGACTTTGATTTATATTATAAAATTAGTTCCACATGAGTGAATTAATTTTTCTTTCTCTTTTTCAGCGGAATCTGATATCTGCAGCTTTGCGGCAAGGACGGAGCATTTCCATATTATCAACAAACCAACGACGGCACTTTTTACGGCTGACACAAGGCCAAAAGCTATAAAGGAGCTGTACGAGGCCGCGGCAATCGTTGCTGTTAGAAGTTTGGACTCTTTGAGAAGGGATGGCTCGTCTATGGAAATGTTCCTCTGTACTCCCGTCCTTGGCAAGAGAAGGCGTGATCGTAGCCTCGACATCGAGTCCAGAGTAGTACGTATATCTTTACAGATGACTAAAAAAATATTATGCTTCTCCTGTTAGCCAGTAATTATTTGTTTTCGCTGAATCTTGTACAAAAATGAGACATTACACATCGTGCTTGAACGTGGAAGGAAAATATTTGTCGAATCTCTCTCTTTTAACCTATAAGATTCACTCGGAAGCACAAATGTCGTATAGGTTATGAGAGTATGCTACCAAATTTAGCTCGAAGAAAATTTTAGTGTTATCGAATAATGCGAATAGTCGATACACGATGATCCTAACAAGAGGCGTGTTCGGCGCTGGACTTGGCCGTGCCGCGGGCAAATATGTGGCCATAACAGGTTGAATAAACGATTTCATGGGAACTCATCAGAGAGATACATCAAAAGAGTTTCATGGTGGCCTTCTGCGAAGATATGCTCTTTTTAGCAATTACACGTATCATATTCATCGCCCTCACCCGTCCTATTATCGAGTTAGCTCGATCTATATTTATATTATAGTCATGTAGCTTTGACAGTTTGGTCCAACCCGTATATTACACATAAAGGGACTGAATTATACATTTATTCCTCGAGTCATTTATTATACAGTTACTTGAAATTACCGACGTTTCATATTTCCTAAGAAAAGTCAATTACTTTAATTTTTTCTTTCATCCACCTTTTCCGGGTCGCTTATGATAAATTCTTACGCTGTGCATACTTTGAAGTGATTATTTTTATTTATTAAAACAAGTTCCAGTTTTTAAAATAACTGTCACGGTGTTCTTGTATTTCGTTTGGAGGAAACAAACTCGCGGGTTTAGAGTTGTAGACTATTTTCTGTTGGTTTTGCGGAGAGTGGCCGATGGAGAAAGAGGCCGGCTTGTAACACAAGACGTTCCGTATTCCGTGCGTGAAACCTACTTGGTCGGAAGGTGACACACGACGAACCAATATCCTGTATAAGTTATATATATATATATACTAAATTCGCAGTGGTACGAACAATATGCGAAAAAATGAACAAGAATGATTTCTCTCGGAATATTAGCATATTCCGTAGTTTTTAAATAGCCATTAAAATCTTGTATTATCCTTCACAGCCAGCGGCCATTGAAGATTTACGAAGATGGACATCCGCCGAAGCTCTTGGAGATATTACAGTATCTCCAGATTGCATGTCCCGAATTCTCAGTGATACCATAGCCGATGATGCGGTTGATCACAAACTACCTAGTCCTGAGGAACAAGTCCAAGCAATAGCTCTTAAGTAAGCATAAAACTTTATCTCTATTATATACTATATTTCAGAAAATAACTATGGCAATTCTAATCTTTTTTTTTTAATCTCTCTCATCCAAAGATTCCCAGCGGAAGTTGTAGCGGTTGATATTAGCGGAAGAGGCTTCGAAAGGATGTCAACGAGAAGGAGATCCTTGCTTGCTGGGCCTGAGATCCAGGAAACAGCTGTAAAGAGAAGATCGCGACCTCGGAGATCCAGAGGAAAAAGAAGGAATACGATAGCCGGCACGGATCATAAGGAGATCCGTCAAGCGATCGGAGCAGGGTTGGTTGAAACTTTTGTTCAAATCACAAGGACCTTCTTCACCTGTAACTGCAGTGCAAACTAATCGAATCTGTATTACTATGAAAATCAGTGTATTTATAGAAATATTTTTATTTAAAATAAATTATGTTTTACATAGAATGGAATAATATTTAGTTTATTATTGGCTGTTTTTGATAATATTAGTTTTTTTTTATACTTTATTATTATTAATTCAAACAATATTGATGATTACGTCACGTGGATAGTCGGAGAAGAGCAGTTTGATGTAATTTACATATATTGGTTTGCAGGGAAACGTTAATCGACGAACCAGACGATATGCTTGCAAGTACATCAGCTAGGGCCCACCGATCTGCGAGCACTGATATACTGGGCTCTTCGAGCAAAGACTCGCCATTGGAAAAGAAGGGTCATTTTAATACTTTAAAAGCATGGGGCATGTCCACGTTAAAACTTATTAGTCCCAAATCTAGCCAGCAGCAGCAACAGCAGCAGCAGCAACAACAACAACAGCAAGAATCAAATGCTGGAAGATCGAGTACTGAGACGAATGTACAGGGATATGGTCAGTCTAGATTACCGGAAGAGACTAATATTTATGAGACTGTAACGATGAGACGCAGAAGAGACAAATCCCATGAGAGGAAGCCAAGCTCATCGAGTTCCAGTGGGAAGAGCACGTCGAGCATTCCTGTATCCGTTCCGAACGGGAATAGACAATCGAGCGTTAAATTGCGAGAGAGTGCAGCTCAAAGAAGAGAAAGACGAAAGGGTAGCAGCAACAGGGACGATGCGCCACATTCCAGTTCTGGAAATTGGAGTGCATCCTCCGAAAGCGGACGTGCCAGTATTGGTAGCGAAACAACCACTACTACTCATCAACCGAGGTTGGTATACACTCGAATAATATTGCTAATTATAAATAAAAACGAACAAGGGGTATGAAAGGCAGAAAAGGAAGGAAAGACACTATTTAACATTGAATCTTTTCAGATCAACGACGACAGCATCAATCGGAACTTCATCAACATCCTTGAGTCATGTCAGGCGATTTAGAGGAAGAGACATGTCCGCTTCTTCGTCCGTTACGTCAGAAGGTACTTTGACACCAGATATCATACAAGATATCGCTGTGGTTCCATTCTCCGACGATGGAGAGACATCTTCCGTGTATTCATGCGATACCGAAGGATACTATACATCCTTTCATATGGATTCAGGCTTGAAAACATTACGGGAAGAGGAACTCGTACCGCAAAGTCCGTTGACCAAGTCAAACGATCTTAGCTCAGATCCAACCTCGCCTGTCGTAGAAAACGAGTATGAGCTTTTTGGCAGAGGATCCACATCGACCACCACAAGCTCCGCTGGGACCGTTTGTACAGCTCTGATGGCACCACCGCCACCACCCGAAAGAAAGTCCAGTCTTACCGTTGTTGCCATGGTCAGTATATAATTATTCATATAAGGAATCTATGTTTTATACCGATAGAGTGCATCCTTGAATATTAATGACTTTTGGAATTGCTCGATGACAGGTCCATGGGAACAATCAAAAAGGTGGGGATTCACCTGATAGTGGTCACAATACGTCATCGTCACCCGTAGAGTCAACCTCCAGTCCCGCCTGCACAGGTCGCTCCTGCTCGGAGTTCGAATACTCGGAATCCAGCGATTTGGAGGGTTGCGAAAGGATAGAGAGGATTCGAAGCAAAACTGCCATCAATACCAGTCGAATACCATCCATGTGCGTTATCACGCCACCTGGCTCCGACGACGAACACTCGAAAGATACCGAAAAATCCAGTACTGATTGCAAAAACATGGAATCTCAGGGTTCAGGATCCGTAGTTATGTTCGCCACAGTTGGTACCTCCAAAATGGAAGTTATCAATGGACAAGATAAGAATCTGTACGCCACTGTGCAAGTTCTAACAGCGTCCACCAACGGCAGGACTTCTCCGGGTATTCAGCAAAATCATCAGCAGAATAAGACCAGTCCTCTGAGCGGTGTCCTTGAAAAGCTTCGTGGCGTACTTCCTGGTAGGAAGCACGTGACGAAGAACGTAGTTTCTGCAGCGGCGGAAGTAGACTCCGGCGACTATGTAACGATAGCCGACGTGAGGAACAATAACAACAAGCGCCAGGAATTAGCATCGTCTTCCAATAACGTTACAACCACTACGGTACGATCCTCGGTGACTTATGCGAATTCGGATATCTTCAAGAAGGACGCCGAGTACGTTAGTTTAACGGAGCTGCCGAAGAGGTTGGACTCGTCGTTGGAGAGAAAGCGACAGGGGGCCAGGGTCACGCTGGATTCCGAAGGAAAAGTCGTGTATTCGTCGGATAGCTTGAAGAGGAGAAAAGGAGCTCACACTACGTTTATTCCTGGTTATTATACAGCTTATATCTTCTTGTTCCGTAATTTAAGACTCAGCTAGAAAATCGGAATTGTGTGTTAAACGATCTTTTCCCTTCTCAGGTCCCTTTGTTCGGGAAGGAACCTCGCCGAGTCTTTCGCCCTTGTTGCACCGAACAACTCCGAACATTCGCGCCGTTGGCAGAAGCAGTAGTGATCACGTGGATGTTTCTAAATCTTCAGAACCGAAATCCCCAAAAGCTGGCAAGCTAATCATTCGTGCGAGCAGAAGCCCGGAAAGGGCAGCTAGTCCAGACTACGTTAGAACACCAACGACCGTCGTCAGTCCAACGAGCCCCACCAGCTCTCACAGACAAGTGCGAGGGGCATACGTGAACGTGCAAGGCGAGGAAGGTAAGGCTTCTGCCGCGACAACTCGCGAAGACGAAGATCTCGCTGCTGCAAATCTAGCAAACACGATTAGCACCCCGCCTTCGACTGACCGAGCATCTTCCAATCCACAGGATTCTCGCAATCCGTCAAACTCTAGGAAATCCTATGCTTGCGCGTTATTAACTCCCAAATCCGCTGTCTCGAAGCAAAAAATAATCGATACTGGCCTCCCTCGAACAGACTTCGAAGCTTCCAACAGCTTTTCCAGCTTTAACGCATTGACAGACGTACGGAGCGAGGATTCGCGCGATCAAAAATCGTCCAGTTCAAATTTCGATGATAGCCTTAAAAGTGGTACACGTTCTAGCATCGATAGTAATAAATCTCCCACGTGTTTGTCCTCGGAGAAGCGTTCGGAAGTTGAATCTAACGATCATCATCCCATCAGGGATACACCGAAAGTAGGCAGAAAGTTGTTGATCTCGGATCTCGATACGCCGAATTTTTATAGAAAAGTTTTGAGACCAGAGTCACGTCGTCGAGGTAACGATTCTCAGCATGAAATTCGAGATGACGAGATTGACGGTTGCGAAGGGAGTGAGAAGGATTCGGTCGATAACGTTGATAGTGTCGTTGCGGAAGGCTCGAAGATACGGGAGAACTCGACGAAGAAAGCCGAGGCTGCGGGAAGAAACGATCGAAAGGTGAAGAGGAGCGAGAGTTATCGCATAGCGAATAGCCCTATTATGTTTATCAAAAAATTCTCCGGGGGTTTGGATAAATCGTCGAAAATTGTGAGGACTCCATCGGAGGAGTTGCAGGAGGAATTGTTGAAGGAAAGAATCAATTATCCGGAAAGCGTTTCTAGTCCCGAACCGCGAATAAATGGCCATCGAGATTTTCAGGCAAAATCAGTCCTACCAACGTGCATCGCTGCTCTTCCCAGCAGCCCTCGACCACGGGCTTTAGATTTAGAACCAGTCAAAGTACTCAAGTATTCCAGCAACGATACCGAAATCTGGTAGAAAAACTTGTCTTAATTGAAATTCCCCGCGTATAGTAAATAATTAAATGCTCAAATTATCGAAACTTTATATTGAACTTTCGTGTATGCAGATGACCATGCAATGAAGCGAAAAAGAACGTGTTAATATAACTGGCTTCGATCATTAAGGTCAAACGGTGGATTCGATCTTTTATGCCTTATTATTAATAAATATATATATATATATACGGAACGTTATAAGTCACGTTTCTCTCGTACACAGTATCTCGAAAGTTTTGTGGATTGAAATCGCGCGACGAACTCTCTGTGTTTTATGCGTTGAAGAGATAAGGGACAGTCATTGCACACGTCATTCGTTGCCAAGCATGGAATATTTTAGAGTTCAATAGTTACATATACCGATAATAATAACGACAATGAAACAGCCCCAATTAAGAACGCCTTTAGCAAGGTTAATAATAGAGATAGGACGGTTTAACGTCGTTCTTCTTTTTCCTCGTCTGATTATACTTTATCTATCGCTTCCACTGATTAAATAAGCAGTGATTTGTGCAAAATCGCTGATCGTGAAATACATTTATTATCCCGATTGACGTTTGCCGATCTTGGAGGGAGACGCGTAAATAGGAAGTGATTTTTGCAGGAGGAGAATGGTGATAGTTTATTCTTAATATTTTATTTTATTCTCTCTTTTTTTTTTTTAAAGAAGATAAGAGATTTTTAAAAGCTGATAAGAGATAGGAAGGAGGTTATAGAGCTTAGTCTCGATTCGATGGAAAAGCTCACGAAGCCCCCAATGAAGACTCACTTTGTTAGCCTTTATCGGTATCATTAACCGCTGGCTCAATAGCAAATGGAGTTGCGTCAGACGTGATATTTATCCCGAAGATAATGCCAGCCTGATCCTGATAAACAAAAATCCCTACTACCCGCTTGAGCATTCAAATAGTTTTCAGCACTTTCGGTACGTTCAGTACTTTCAGCTCTCGTCCGGTGCACGAGGTTGCTCCTCTCGATTCTCCGTTTAATTCATTAATCAAATAGAAGGAGGAGCGACATACTCGTACATTTTAGCACGACGTCGCCTGTATTTGCCCCTTCTCGATCTTCTCAATTTTAAATCGATATGCCCATCGTGTAAACTTACCTGAGGCGAAACGTCACATTTTACCTCCGAAGAGGAAGCTTCTCCAGGCAAAAGTGAATTTCGATTGGTTTTCCTCTACGCCTTAAGAGCAAAGAGTGTTTCTTTGAAAATACTTGCATTTTTAATGAGAGTGCCAATGATAAGACCGTATCTACGGTGTAAGAGCGAGGAGGAAACCTTGTCGCTAGACAGGCAGCCGCCAGCCTCGATAGTGAGAAACATTCGATCTTACGAACGAGCTACAATCCACGATATATCCAGTTTTGCAAAGTGCGTTGACAAAAAATCGTACGTGAGCAACTATTCGTCATGCTAGCGAGGCATCTTTTGTTCTTAGCAACTCGACGACCCCGTAAGTCATTAAAGACCTTTTTCCACGATAAACGCGCGTCCAAATCGTTAAAAGTACTGCTTCTCCCTTTTTTTCAACGGCAAAAATAACTTTTGTTATTATTAACATTATCCGCAAGACTCAACAACCATAAGCTGCTCGCTTTCACTCGTTAACGTGTCTTGTAATTTTCTGTTTTTTATTCAAAGAAAAGTGTGATTGTCATGTTTTGTCGTATAATATTTTTATAATTGCAATTTGCAAAATAAATCAATGCTTTTTGCACGGAGGGAAATTATATATACTATGACGTTTAGTATTATTTGATTACAAATAGCCGAAGCGTGAATTGAAAATAAACGAAACACGTGTCACACTGCATAAGATAGTGGAAGATATTCTGCTTGAACTTATTATGCATCCAGTCTTTTATCTTTGTAAGCATTTGCAAGTTTATTTTCTTTCGAGTTAAAAACTACGTTCTCTTTGTCCACTTAAAATGCTTACGGTTCTTTGTAAGCGTTTCGTTTTTTAAATGGAACGAAGTCATTTCAAAGAAATTAGTTTGGCCAAAGTTCGATAGTGCTAAAAAGCGACTTCAATGGAAATCTAATTGAACCGTTGATTTTAGATCAAGCATCTGTGCGAAGGCACGATTGCAAAACAGCTCATGAACATTAGTTGTCAGTGTGTGCCGCAATAATTATATCTATTAGAGCTTTATCAAGCTCGTGAATAATCTTGCCGAAACTTTTAACGTGTTTGCTTGACTAGTAGGGCTGTTTAGTGTCAATAGATTAGGATGTCTATTGCGAAAATGGGGCAAGATCAAAAAGTGCATAACTTGATGAAAAAACATGAATAATAATTGCCCTACAGCAACTTGTCCATTTCGAAATTCCCGCTCTGTTAACAAGTAATTTGTTGATTTTTATATTTTCTCTCTTCATACTTTATATCGAAGAAGAACGGATAAGCAGATAGCATACGTATATTAACGTTTTTCGCGAGAAACAAATAGGAAAAAATCGATTAATCAATGAGGACGAGTGATTTTTTTAAGCCAGTGATAACACCAGTGACAAATACGATTTTCGTTGACACCTCGTATCTTTAGGTCTCTCTCAATAATTAACTTTCGTGTTAAATAATTAAAAAACATTTTTTAGTTAATATAACACGTCGTAACAGTATTAAAATTATTTTACCACGAATATTTTCGATTTTGCAAATATTCGTTTGTAATATAATACATATGTAATGTAAATTTTAAGTAGGTACATAATTTTCCGTCCAATTAAATTAACTGTTATTTAACGGGGTGTAATGACAAGGCACTTTAATAAATTATGCCTTAACGATGCAGGGTTAAGAGAGTAATTGCTCGGTCAGTTGATGCTTGGTACTTATTTCTTGTATACCATTACATTTATAGTTTATTATTTGTGAATGTCTTTTCTATTTTTTTCTTATTTTTTTTTTTTTATTATTAATCAGTATATAATAATATATATATACGCACGTAGTACTTCGCGAATAAATCATTATATTGTAATAAGTAATCGACGAGCTTATTTCTGAATAATTATTTGCAATAATTAAGATTATACGCTATACAGTTTTTTCTCACGTGTACATTAATATAATAGTGCGCTGAGAAAATTGTTTCAACCAATGAACAATTTTTCGTTATAATAGTAAACAAAATTCGTTAATATAACGAATAAATTCAGTGACATGATAAATAGTTCATTTAATATAAACATATAATGAACTATTTGTCATATCAATGGATCGTTCGTTGTATCAAAGAATTTTGTTTACTGTTATGACGAAAAGTTATTCATTGGTTGAAAGATTTTTCTCAATGTAGCATGATTGTTAACTGTTGTTACATAAGAGAAGCTTGGCAACATCGGTCAAGAGAAAATTGTTCAGATTGGGAGAAGCTTGTAGCGTAAATGCTTTATTTCAAACGTGAATTTAAGACGGTTTGGAAATAAGCTTTTCAATCATTTCGCCAGTTACTCTATTATAAAGTATATATAAATTAATATCGAATTGATAATGCAGTAACGTATACGCTAAGTTTTTATTTATGTAAATATAAGATTAAAAAAAATAGCTGTAAACTCATTTTTGTACAAAATTAAACGCCGTTTCACACGCGCGGTTAACGAGACTGTATCGATGAAAACCTAAAACCTTGACGAATCTTTTGCTAAATTAATTTGACGAATAATGCACAATATTCCAAATATGTTCGATTCGCTCGAACGAATGTTTTTTATTCTATTTTATTATTACCATGTGTCTGTTGCTTTTATTATAAATGAAACGTGTAAAATTGATAAAATGATTATTGAATCGTTGGGGCTTAAGCTCGTTACTTAGCTGTGTACGATGTAAAATTCTTAGTTTTCTAACTTTCTTTATAGAAAATCTTGTTATAAATAAATATTTTTATACGTGTAAATTACGGTTAATCAGCGACATGATTGGATGTTAGTTCATTAATGTTTTGGCATGCGTTAAATTTGTTAGATTAGTGTTTGTTATGTGTGCCGTAACTTATCATCTCGCATGTGTTAACTGAAATGTGTGCTCGCCTCTTATTGTAAGTAGAGTTTATCACTGACTAACAAGGACTAACTTCAGATACTTGGGGCTTTTGGATTTTAATCAGTTCTGTGCCCACGATATAATTATTGAAAGAAAGGAATTTATATATTATTATTATAGAAAAAAGGGAATAATTTATATCATTCATTGGTAAGCTTGCAACTAATATTGAAAGACCTACTTACAATATAAACAGGGGAGATCATGCACTATTAAGAGTACATTGTACACCAGTAATTGTTTTCGAGTCTCGCTTTACTTATACGTGCAGACTGCATAGACTTCGCAGTATGCATAGTAATAATTCACATTGGCTATTAAGGGACGATTGACAAAACCACCGTATGTTATTTGCGAAATTTTATACGTTTGTACATATAATATCGACAGGGTAGTGTCGTTAATTTACATATATAGGATTGTATGACATAAAAGAATTATTAACAAACGCTGCACCTGAACTTTTTGTTTTTTTTTCTGCACCCGCACATATACATTATACATTGTACACTGATTGTAAATATTACATCACGTCATGTATATCCTACACCTCCTGGTCTTTCATTGCTCTTGCTGTTCTTATTTTAATTATATTTGTTTTATGTTTTCGTTTGTTTCCTTTTTCGTAAAGTCTATGTACATGATTTGCACACCATACCTTTTACCTAGAAAAGAAAGTGAATCTAGCACACGTGTGACATCCCTCGATAGTAATTTACCTGCGTACAATAGTTCCATGCACCATGTTCGGTGAGTAATTTCTATAAATACACAAGCTCAGTACTGAAATGCCACAATAAGGCTCCTTTTCTCTTCTTCACTTTCCTCTTTCCACATTGATTCATCGATTCATATGCTCTTCATTCTTCTCAGCTCTTTTGGACTCTCGATCTCGGGCTTTGGTTTGTTTTCTGCGTTATATACCTTTATACACATGAATTGCACGCTTACCTTGGCTTTTTTACTGTGACTAACACACTACGCTGATTATTCCAAATTTTATACTTTAACGTGGGCAAACTGCACAATGCTTCTACTATGAGATACATTTTTTTTTTTTTATTAATAAAGTCCTTAAGACATAGAGGCTATTAGTCTATTGTGAAGAAATATCACGAGCACGAATAAACAAAGCGTCTCTCTATCTTTCTAACAGAGTAGTACTTATTAGTTAGGGGATACTATAAAAAATAGTATACTATAGAGTAATAATATTTAATAATGAATTTCATGTTGCAGACAAGAACGCATTGTTGACGTTTCCTTGCGAATCGATACAGCCACAACAAGTAATAGGTCAGCCACCTCCCTACGTCGGACCGCCACTGCCCGGATATCGTGAAGCGAATAAATGCAAAGACAGAAATGCTCGGGAAAACGATCGGCTTTACGCGCGAAACGAGGATGGACGGCCTTATGGAAAGGATGCTTACTCTCGGGACCACCATTACAGTCGTTGTCTTCATCGGGATGACCGGCAATACGACAAGGGAAAGCAGTATTTTGACAATGAAAGAATCTCGAATTACGACGATTGTCAAACCGTACGTATGCACAATGCAAGGAACCAAGAGTTCTCAGTGACTGGTAAAGAGTACGATCAACAATATTACACGCTACCGACGAGAAAAACGCAGAAGGAGATCGAACCACCTCGCAGCGTTACGCCTGACATCACCAGAGGCTTAGGACGCGGTACCCTCAGCGCCATGCACATGCTGGCCAGGCATGGACAAAAACTTACGAGAATGCAGGATACCCGCACGTCCCAATTTACATTACCGGTTAATAAGAAAAGCTTTCAGCAGCTGGAGCCGAAAACCAAACCTGTGCAGAGCAACGAACAATCTGCCTCGATAATGGATGTTAGAAACAGGTACCTACGAGGATATTTATCATTATATACAGGGTCTTTCAAAATCTTCAATTTCTGCAGTTTCTCTTTTTTAGCATGAGTATTCTGTTTTTCTCATCCTGCGAAGTGGAAACTCTTGTAACTTATACAAATTATGATTCCCTGTGCAAAATGACATAGGAAGTTTATTCTTAAAATAGTTTCAGGAGTATAAACCTATGTTATGAAGTAAAAAATTTGTGACGCCCTGTATATTTATGTATATATGTGCTGCAACCCATCGATACAATGATGGTAATTGTTTCTTTTCTTTAGAATTACATCCCCGTTAAGCCTAACGGCGCTTGGGCATCGATTTTTCGCATCCTCGCCTATCAACGAGTCCTATCAGAAATCATCCGACAGCAGTAGCGGCATAAATCCTTTGAAGCATAATCCTATTTCACCGATCGCGCGAAATGTCACACCAGCCTCTTCCGACGTCAGCGCGATGATGCAAACTTCGTCCGGCAGGAATACACCGACCAATTTGATTTTATCGCCAACGAAAAGCACGATGTCCAATGAGGAGCTCTTCGCGGCGATTCATAAATCGAAAAAAAGACTGAATATTAAGGAAGAAAACGAGAATCTCGCGTTAAACGTGGATACCGATTATTTGATTAAGTCTCCGACGGGGACCAGACACAGCTGGAGCCCGGAATCTCTTAAGCCAATTCAGGTGAGTACCTATACACATATATCGTGCATGTGTTGTTAACTTTTCGGCTCGTTTTTAGCATTTATTTTCTTTTTTGTCGGTATTTGCATTGAGAAACAACTTGTTTTATTGCATTAGGTAACGCAAACTGTGCTGCCACCTTCCGCAACGTCGCGCCTAGACTTCAAACGTTTACTTTTGCAACAAAGCGTGAGAACTGGTCCCAACAGATTGTCAGCGGCTGAACAATTAAAGATGTCGCGACAGCAATGTCAGCAACAGCAATCACCCGCAACGAATACTCAGCAAGTGCAATTAGCCAAGATGCTGAGTCCCCGTTCAGCTTGGAGATTTCAAACCCCTCGCACGGATGTACTCTCGTCGACGATTATCGAAGATACGGCTGCCGAGGAGAAAGCCATGAAACCATCTCCGGAAAACGCATCTCCGGTATCGAAAGTTAACGTAGCGAGGCGATTGGATCTATCAAAGGAGAGTCATCCAATTTCAAGCTTAAGCTGCGCTAACAAAATAGGTAGCAACAAGGGAAATACACAGGAACTCAACGTTAGGTATAATGTCAATTCAACGATTTCGAGGGACTGTTTAGATGGTAGAATCATACAAATTAACAAGTGTCCCTCTGGTTTAGTCAATAGTCAGGGTGGTCCGGATCAATCAAATGCGCAATGTAATGCAACGATACAGTATTCTAAAGGAGTTAAGCAGGAGTCCTCTGGCGAAGCTCCAACGGCTCAGAGTGCTTTTGAGTCGAGAAGGCTTAGCAATCAGTTGGCGAGAGCTCAGTTCCTAGCCAGCACACCCACGAGCACCAATCAAGATCAGGATGCGTACTTTCGGCACAGATTCAGGGCAAGATCGGAATCACCCCAACACGCGGTTACACGAAACGTTTCTCGCAGTCCGAGCGCCCCTACATTAGAGACTGCTCTTTAATTTTTTCTATGTATAAACAAGTACACTATACGTTGTAGAGTTCCTAATTATCAATCTTCGATACTACCTGTACGTATCCTTCTTGCATAATTTTTTTACAACAGTCACGCTCACGTAATAAGAAAAAAAAAGCATCAATGATTTGTATCTATCTACTTTTTCCATACAAATATCCTCAGAAACCTGATAATGTTATACTATTCTCGTGAATTTCATTTCGAATTCAATTTTAAAAGTTAATCAACCATTTTTTATGCAGCTTACAATCTACAAATTAAAGCTTTAGTGCACTCTGTATATTTAGATATAATATTTATATACTATTATTATTGATATTTATTTATACTATATTTGGCCGCACATATTGTAGAAACAAAAAACAGGTGTAGCCAGAGTTTCATCAATGAGGGTAGTTCAACTACTTTAATTATATAATGAGAGTATACATATACATATATAGACTTCAATATATACATATATATATATATATACATTACATCTTAATTAAGAAAATTAAAAAACTCATTATTGTATTAACGAAGAAATCACATCATTTTTAATTGAATACAAATTTGTATTAAAGTGTCGAATCTCATAATTTATTCTTAAAATTTTATGATGGACAGCACTCACATTTTTTTGGTATTTAATATACCTACATCAGAAAATTATTTTATGTTACTCATCTTTGTATATGTTTTTAGGAAAAAATTTATATTTTTGAAAAAGTAAATAAAACAATTTTTTTAATAACTTCATAAATATCTTCAAAACTCGACATTGACATAAGCTTTATAAACGAAAGATATCTTTTTATTCTTATATTACATTTGGAGCTATTTATTAATTCATAAATTTATACTGAAAAGTATAAATTCCAAAGTTAGTCACTGTTACCAGTGTAATACCTATTTACCAAATTGTTCAAAGGGAAAAGTAGTCCTGTACTCCATTATCACTTTCGCGAAACCTTCGCGTATATTACTATATTTATATAGTATTTGTAATAAAGAGTCACTAAAAATTTTTCATGTAAAGAAATGGACAATAACGCTCTGAAAGGTATGTATGATGGAGCGCTTCTATAAACTATCCATAAATTTTACCAGCTAATTGTACATACATTTTTTGGAAAGTATAGCTCCACTTTAAATTTTATACACATATATTTTTGTTATTGAACTATACACCAAAAATACGTATTTCCGAGTATGCACTTTCTTAATAAGCTATATAGATATAATATCGACTTATGAGCTGGTATTATATTAACCGACCTTAAATCCTCATCAAAATACAAATGAGTTACATGGATTAACTCATGCCTAATGATTAAACCAACTATACTTTCTCCCATAAAATTATCGTTGTAAATAGCACTATTTTAATTTTATTAGGCTCAAAGCTTTTTTTTTGCTTACTAGTCTAGTCGGGGTTAGTAGTTAATAAAGAACCTATAGTCATCAATCTATATTTTGTTGATTTCATTAGGGACTTTAATGAAAGAATTTCCTTCTGATACTATTGACATTGTGATTAATCAATAATAGACATGTATAAATAAAAATATTTTGCAGAAACCATAAAAGGGTTGCCTTATATTGTGTATAAATAACAGAAGATTATACCGCGTTTTTTTACTAAGACATGTATTTAAAAAAGAGAGTATATTCCGAAACTCTATAGTAAAACTAGAAGCTGATAGAAAATGAGGCTTACAAACGTTAATTTTAAGAATCTTTTGTACTTTTCACAGAATACAGAAAAAAATATAATTGTCTTAAAAATCGTCATTTCCCTGTTTAATTCATTATTTATAATCATAAATATACGATGTCGAGTATAGCAATTAATAATCATAAATCGAAATTCCTTAAAAAATATAGGATGTGTAAAGAAAGATACTTTTAAATTATGAATTACTTTATTAAACATGATTATTCTAATTTATCTGTGCCCTTTCTTGTAATTGCTCTTGCTCCATTTCGTACTCAATTTCCACTTTTGGCCTTTTCTTCTTCAAACTCTTCTTGGAATTCTTTTTAGAAGATTTAAGTTTTTTATTTTTACTGGTAGTTGGAACAGCATCCTACAATTATGAAACTGGTTAGTAAAAAATACTTTATTAACACAGTAAAATAAAAGAAAAACAAATTACTTCTATATCGCTTGTATCAGATTCAAAACTGTCTGAAAGTTCTACAGATTCCTTCACTCCAGAATCACTCTCAGCATCATCCTCCATATCATCTAAATCATAATCATCGTCGTCATCATCACTATCAGCTTCAATATACATTGGCCTATTAATTTCTTTGTTTCTCTCATCTGCTTCTAACTCCATCTCTACTTCCTTTTCAATATTGTTCTCTCTTTCTTCTTCAGCTTCACTTTCAGCTTCGCTTTCCCCTTCAACTTCTACAGCTTCTACAGCTTTGTCAAATGCTATTTGTGGAAAATTATAAATGTCACCATACTGAAAAATATAAAAAGTATATGAATAAATAAAGCACCTTTGGGGCTTAATTAAATGATGATTTTTAATCTAATTTCCATTACCACTCCTTTTTTCAGTCTTTCCATTAGTTGTTTCTCAATTGAAGTTTCCAATCTAGCAGCTATCAAAGCCTTTTCCTCTCTTCTTCTTTCTCTCCTCTCTATTTTTCTTTGCAATGGTACCAATAATTTTTGTCTCCTTAATTTAAGCTTTCTGATACGTATAAGATATTGAGTTATCTTTACAAACCTCTGCTTGCATTTTGCTTTTATAAATCCAGGCCAGTACAGTAAGTTTTCGTTAATTTGGTAAATGGCTTTTTCAAAATTTCTGGATAATTTTACTTTTTCCCATTGTGTTTGCGGAGTATGAATTCTGTGATAAATATAATTATATTATGTTTAATATGAAAAAGCAAGACTATAGAATAATTAAGAAATAGTTACCGCTCAGCAGTTCTCATATAAAGGTATATAATACCATTTTCCTCTCTAACTGTTGCATATTGGCTATTAGCAAGAGGACACGATGATCTACTGCACAAACCTGTTATATTATATTCATTTCTACAAAACCTTTGTGTTTTTGTGCTAAAAAAAACAAATATTAAATAAACAATATTTTTATCTGATGTGCATATTATAAAATTGTAAATATATAAGTTACTCACTTTACTTTAAACGAACAAAATGATTTATTTATAACACTCCAAACAACCTAAAAAAGTTTTAAAGGTTATTAATAATTACCCACTACTAAATAACATTAGTTTATTGTGCTAAAACTTACATCATCGTGCTGCATTTTCTATTTTATGAACGAGAGTCGAGAGTACATACAATCACACGTGCAGAAATAACCTCAATTTTATGCAAATCAGTAGTTGATTGAGTCAACCCGTACTCCGTTCCGTTCAGTCGTTTCGTTTCAGATTTTTATTTTAATCAGTCTGTAAAGTCAGCAGATGTCAGCACTCAGCAGTAGTCAACAAAAGCTAGGTCGTGAAAAAGCGTATGGGAATTGGGAAATGGGAATAAATGGGAAATTTAAGAATGGGACGGTTGGGGACATTACATATAAATCATATAGTATGTGTGTGTGTGTACAGCAATCACTTGCCCACGTGCACTGGTCTGTCACTCTAGTGTCAAACCTGTAAACAAAAAGTTGTATTAGTTTAGTCTATTGGTTTAATTGTAGTATTAAAAAAAATTATAGAGGTAACCTACTATATATATATATATATTATATTAAGCCAAGAAATAAAAATTATTTGAAGATTTTTAAACTTAAAGTTGATTAATATGCTTACAAAAAATCTGTTTTTATTAGAAAGGAAACATAGGAACACAAACATAGTGATGCTGTTGATAGCTGACTCTGGGGGTTAAGTTCTACCCTGGTTCTACTAGACTTCTAGGAACTGGTAGGTAGCATTGTGTGTGTAGAGTTGCAACCCTGTAGTATTTTCAGGTTCATTAAGCTTGTGCTAGACTGTTTTTCTTATTCTGTACAAAAATCTGTGATTGATACTGACAAAACATCAGAGATAGTAATATTGTTACAATAAATTATGATCACATTAACAGTTTAAATAAGAAAATGTCTTTGGAGATTAGTGAAAATAAATCCAGTACAATGGATCATCAAGCTGAAGTTTTAGATTTATCAAAGACTAGCTCATATTATAATAGCTTATCATCAACATCCACTTTTAACGTATCAGAACATATTTTAATTATTGAATTTAATTTGTCTGAACAATTAAAAAAAATTTCATTTGAGAATCCTGTATTCTATGTTTATAATCCACTGGAATATGCATCTGAAGTGCATGCTAAGTATGTGAACAAATACTGTACTACAAGCAAAAAGATTTTATTTCTTGGTATGAATCCTGGTCCTTGGGGTATGTCTCAAACTGGTGTTCCTTTTGGTGAAATAAGTATGGTTCGTGACTGGCTAAAACTTAGTGGTGTTATCCAAAAACCTACTAATGAACATCCAGAGAGACAAATAACAGGTTTTGATTGTAAACGTAGTGAAATTAGTGGTAAAAGATTTTGGAGCTTAATGCAAGAACTGTATGGGATACCTGAAAACTTGTTTCGTTTTGCATATGTACATAATTATTGTCCCATTGCTCTAATGGATAAAAGTGGAAGAAATATCACTCCTCCAGAGTTAAAGGCAATCATACATTTTTTTAGTTTTTTTAATATACTTACATTCATTTTACATTTTAGGGTAATAAGCAGCAAAAAGCCCTGTATGATTTCTGCGATAAAGCACTGGTTGATATTATAAGATTACTTAATATAGAAGTTATTGTTGGCATAGGGAGATTTGCTGAAAAAAGAGCAGAAATTGTGGCCAAATCAAATAACTTGGAAATTAAGGTAAACACTAACTAACTTTATTTTCTTTATACTTTGAATATTTTTTCAATGTATAATTAATATATCCCCTGATACAATATTTTCAGACACTTTATATACCTCATCCTAGCCCACGAGCAGTGGGCAATCAGAATTGGAGTGATAAAGCAAAATATATGCTACAAGAATATGGATTTCTACACCTCTTAGTTAATGATTAAAAAACAATGAGCTAATCTCATTTTCATCACAATTATAAAATAGAAATATCTTTTTGTAAAAATTTAATTTGCCAGGCTGTGATTTGAATAATAGCTATAGTTTAGAGCATTTTTTTTTTTATTATGAATTTTATAATATTAGTTCTATGATACAGGTATTTTTAATTTAAATCATAATAATAAGATGGATATTACTGCCTGGATGAATATAGCCTTAGAAAAAGCTAAGCAATCATTGATAGCTGGGGAAGTTCCTGTTGGCTGTATATTCATATATAATAATGAGATAATTGCTGAAGGAAACAATACAGTTAATCAAACCCATAATGCAACAAGACATGCTGAATTGAACTGTATCGACGACGTTTTAAACCTCTGTAAAAAGAAAAATTTAAATTATATTGATGTTTTTAATAATATCGATGTAATAGTTACAGTTGAGCCATGCATTATGTGTATTTCGGCATTGCAACAATTAAGAGTCCACAGTATTGTTTATGGCTGTGCGAACGATAGATTCGGTGGATGTGCGAGTGTTTTCGAAATACCAAAAATATATAATTTTGAAGTTAAGATAATAGGCGGTCTAAAATCGGACGAAGCGATGAGTTTGTTAAAAGAATTTTATAAAGGTACAAATCCAAATGCGCCAGAGTCTAAAAGTAAAGGATCAAAAAAGCCAAAGAATTGAAATTAATTTGTTTACGTTTATATATTTTTATTAACAACAATAAAAACGGTTTCATTTAAATTACCATTTTAGCGTTTTTTCTTAATTACACCCGTTAGGGCAAAATCGACCAGAGTGCACTAAGTGATTGTAATTATTATAACTGTAATTATATAAAAATTGTGTAATGCAAAGGAAAACACAATATATATATTAAATAGAAATTTTCTCTAGGTATTTTATATTTTAATATTTACAATTAAAGCTACAAATTTCAAAGCTACTGCTGTGTTTATTGTAATTAATTTATTTTATAAAACAAGTAAACTAATTTATATTTGAATCTAATTAAAAAGTAATATATTAATTACACCATGTTTCATCTATTTCACATTTTCCTTGGTACCAACGAACAAGTAATTGATTTCTAAGTGTATAATCTTTAAGTACCATGTCGGATTTCTAAAATAAATATGCATTCATAAACTTTCGTATATGCTTTTTTAATTGCATCATTGACTACTGTTTTTTACTTACAATTGGTGGTGGAAAAATTCGTAGATAATCCATTTTATTTTGATGTTCTAGATAACTTTGTGTTAAAATAAGTTTTGTTTCAGGAGTGAAACATTGATTGCACAATTGACATTCCACATGAAAACAATCATCACAATCATAACACAGTTTCGGTAGCACAACTAAATTTTTAATTGCTACTTCCATAGCTTCTTCTTTCTCATTACTGAAATATTATCAAACAATTACAATTACATACTTATAATTTTAATCAATTTTTTGATAATATCAAATCACCTTATTTTGAATGTATCTCCCTTTACTCTTTTACCAATTCCAATTAATGCAAATAAATTAAATATTACTTGCTCGTACAACAATTGATTAGGAGGAAAATGTGCAGCAGATAAATTTGGTGACATATTTGCTTCCATTGTATACACATTCAGGTTTTCATCTAATGTGAAGTCAAATCTAATTAATTCAAAGAAGTTTCTCCTACTTCCAAACCGTTTAACAATATCTTTGATCATTCCTTCTTTCATTAAAGTCACTTCTCTAATAGCTTTGTATATATTATCCCAAACTTGTTTAGGATCTTTTTTTGTTGACCTTACATATGCATCAAATGAATCTTTCATAGAAAATCCAAGCTTAGTATAATATTTTTTTAAAGATGGCACACTCCAAATAGGCAAATAATCATCTCCTACCACATATTTGTCTATTATACTAGCATTAAATGGATAATATTTTATAGGACAAAATCTGAACAATGCATCTCCTTTGTATGCATATACCCTTAATGGATCTATGGAAGTTATAACAGTATATACACCTATATCAAATTTATATCCATCCACAAGGTAAGGTCGATCTATGAATTCTTGAAGGAAAGACCCCTCAGCTGTGAAATTCAGTTCACTGATGGCCTTAATTTGTATTCCCCTATGATCATTAGATTTTTGTACAAAAGTTTTTTTGGGATTTTGACTTGCATATTTTAGTAAAGCCTCTTTATCATCAGGAATTTTAAATGCAGCAGGAATATAATGGCCTTCCGAAGTAGATAAATCTACCTTATTTGTAATGTAACCACACCCAGGAAAATGATTAACTCTTTGATGAGGCTTCAAATTATATAAATTTAATGACTTCACTCTAAATGGGTAATCATGTGCCCATAACATATCCCAATCAGATTCATTTTCACTGCGTTCAAATCCAATACGTTCTAGAACATTAAAGACGTGTTTTAAATGGCTAGTGTCATTTTTTTTAACGTAAACAAAGAATTTTGGTTTCATTGATTTAAGTTCTCCTATGCTTTGTTGATTTAAGTTGAAACTAAACTGATTAAATAAAATAAAAAGGCCATACAAAATAAATGGCCACAACATAGAATATAAAAATATTTTAGTAAGAGTTTTTACTTTTACATTTAATATGTTTGCCTTAATTGAGCATGTAGAATTTTTCTAAAACAAAAAAATCAATATGAATTAAACAAATTTTTTTTGCACGAAAATGTTTGTTTTATTTACCTTAGCATTTAAATTTTCTTCCTTCTTTTCTTGTTCAGACATTATTTAATAAGTTTTCTTTTTAATTATTCAATCAACAATTAATTTTTAAATAATGATATTGATTTTAACAATGTTAAATGTTTAGAAAGTGATCATTATGCGTTAAAGCGTACATTCCGTGAGGTGCACGCTGTAGTTTAATTTTTAGTAAATGCAATAGAAAGCGAAAGGCAGGTATTCTCTGTAGCATCCTTTTGGAAGTACCGTACGATACCATACGATACCGTTGATTTCTTGATCCCTACTATATGTTTTCAGTAACACGTGCGTTAGCCGTTAAGTCGAACTACATTCTTTGCCATGTAGAACCGGTTTCTCTCAATTCTCTCTCACTAATAAATATCAAACATAACCATTCTTTAGTATTTTGTATTTTTCAACTCTGGATTCAAACAGTCCATTCTTTTATAATTATTACCAAAGAAGTAAAATCAAAACATTATAAAATTATATGTATTATTTTTAGAAAAAACAATACTAAACTAATGAAGGTTCTTTCAAAGATAGTCAGACATAAAAAATGGTTCTTAAAAAATAAAATAATTCATAGTTTAATCAACACGAATATTTAGAATTTAAATTGTTATTCAAATTTTTAAAAGCTTTGCATGCGCGCCAGAATTCTGTCAGATTTTCACTACTCAGGCTGCGTTCGTTTATGTACTGCCAGTATGTAGTAGTATGTACTGAAAACTTATACATATTTTACGTGACATACATTGTAGAGTTTTAGTACTAACTAATAAACGAACGCAGCCCACTGCCTAGCTGCATTCAGCAGCCGAGTCGGCAATTTCCATTTCCATTCCACAATCCACACAATTCCCATTTCCCATATTCCCATTTTTCAAATGAATTTGGCACATGCGCACAAAATTTTAAAACCTTGAGTCTTTACGTATGAACTGTTTCCGGTCTTTCGTTTCTACGATTTCTTTGTAGGGAGACGTGAATAACACAAAATGGGTTTCCAAAATATCTGGTATTCTCACCCAAGGAAATACGGGCAAGGTTCTCGATCCTGGTACGTTGTTTGATATTTTTGTTTATTGCTGTAACTCAGATGCATTTCATAAATTTTTATTTTTCATATTTAACCTGGCCGCGTGGTAATTAACAAAATAATGTCCAACGAAGTTCATAAGATTATAATTTTACATTGTAAATCATTTACAAATAAACAATTTCATCATTATTGAAGTTGATCATGCCATAATTTGTTAAACATACAGAAACTTGATACAATGTGTATATGTATAATGTGTTTCTCGCACATGTTAAAAGACTAACCTCAAAATTAGCATTTATCTTATTTTGCCACAATGTCAGGAACACTAAAACTAATTGTGATGTTATTATCGGTGTTAGCAAATGATAGTTGATAATTCGGGCTTATTAATTTAATAATAAAAAATACTTTTTTTATAGCCGAGCGTGTGCAAATAAGCACGGACTTATTCGTAAATATGGTCTGAACATTTGCCGTCAGTGTTTCAGGGAGTATGCGGCTGATATTGGTTTTAAAAAGGTATGCCGTGTAATTCATATTGTAATATATTTCCTTAAACTGTATTTTTATTCTTTAAATATTTACCTAATTGTTTTTATTTACAGCTTGACTAATTTGGCACTACAATCATCAGAACTTTCACATTTTTTAATAAAAGAATGCATTAAGTTGTACTTTGTTTAATTTCTTTATCTTTTAATTGTAAATTATATGGCTTCTAATACAGATACTATACAATGAAAAAGTTTACTTAAATCTGAATTTAAAGAAATAATTATTATATAAATATATACAAGGATGCCTTAGTACTACTGAAATTAAAATGATGAAAAATATGTTGATGTAATCAGTAATATTGGCTGTTTGGATTTTTTCACAGTCAAAGAGATGGTTCTAATTTGTGAGTTATTATAAAAAATGTGTTTTAATAATGTTTCAGTAATTGATTCATTTTATACATTATATTTAAAGAAATTATTATGCCTAATAGTAAGTGATTGCAACAGATTTATTCACCTTAGTTATAATTTTGCTGTGTGGTTTTCATCTTCCATATACAATGAGATTTTAAAAAGTGAAAGCTACAGTGAAAATGGATAAACTTAATGTCAATGGTACAGCGCATTAATGAATTATTCCATTAGCGCACTAATTACCACAATTTTTTAGTGGTAGACAAAGTTAAATCCACATATTTCTTTTCTGGCTCAAGTGATTCACTGTAATTTGCTTTTACTGGTAAAATGTTTATTACACTAGTTGTTAATTCCACTGGCCTTAAGGAACCAAAAAAATCAGTTACTGGCACTTTCTCTGGATCTCTCCTAAATAAATCTCTTCTAACTCCAACAGTTGATAAGCAATAATGTTTAGGACAGACTTTCAGCTGAAAGAATCATTTACTTATACATCTCAAAATTTAAGGAATCTATATTTTTAAACTTGATACTTACAAATTCTCCTAGAGTTTTACTACTAGAAGGCTCTACTTTTTCTAGGAAGTCTAAAGCGTAATATGTGTAACGATCTATAATATAAACACCTATGGCAGGATCAACATGATGCTGAAAAAAAAATTTATAAAAGAAATACTAATAAATGAAGTAATCATAATTAAAATTTTGATTGGAAGTTTGGAACTTACAGAAAGAGAATCTTCCCCTACCAAACTAGAAGCTACAGCTAAAATATTTGGAGAATAAAATTTCTCGTACATGGAACTTGCTTGACAGGTATCAACTACAAATAAAATTTCATGATATCTTCTTTTCTGCCACATTTGTTCCAAAGCATCACCAAGTTCTTGACTAGTAATCTCCTCTGAATCTTGAAACTTTAAAAATCCATTTCCACCATGACCTGTTAGGTAAACTAAGATATTTGATCCTTCATCTGTTAGTAGCTTTTTTGATCTTGGAGTTTCAGGTGCTAGTCTACCAGTCAATAATCTTACAAAATTTTCAACCGTTACTTCATAACCCCTGTAATCTACCTCAACATCATCTCCATAAACATTTATGTGTTGCTTTATATTATTGAAGACTGTAGCTGGCCTAGGATTCCTAGGATTACATGCCATATCATCAGCAATCATCAAAATGATTTGTGAGTCTGGTATTCCCAATCTTTTGACACTACGATAAATAGATAAGACATTTGCTACATGCCGATAATTAAACCAGAATCTAGATGTATCAACCAAAACAGCCCAATTATTAGAATGCCCAGTTTTTGTAAAGTTCTGTGGTATCTAAAATTATGTTATTAGACATGAAAAACTGATATACATATAACTAGAAATAGGTAATATTAGAGAGTCAGGTACTAGTTAGAATTATAAGATCAAAAAAATATTAAATGTTGGTAGCTTTTTTCTTAATTATTGTGCTACGTAATTACAAATATTTCCTTTTAATAAATTTATACACTGATAAATTCTTTTAACCAAATTTTTATCTTATTTTAGGCATCTTTTATAAAGTGGTTAAGGTTAGTTCTGAAAAAAAGTGGTAGATACAGCTCTTAAACTGACATTGTAATATTGAGGCACTCTACCACAGTCAGAAAGCTTTTAAAAAAAGTAGTATTAAGTAAAAAAATATTACTTTTTTTTAAATTGTTGTTAGAACAAATTTTTGTATATGTAAAATTGCTTTGACATTGCATCTAGTTGAAATGCCATTGGTTTTTACATCAGAGTTCAAATTTATTGAATTGCAATAGCCTATCCTTTAATTTTCTTGGAAAATTCAACCTAAATGCTTCATACAAACGATGCCCAAGAAAATTATTAATTTTTAATTAATTTATGAATATAGATATAAGATTTGTTTTATTTTACTACCAAATAGTTAGAAATGAAAATTCTAATATTTAATGAATTTTTGCCTTTTAAATCTAACTACTACTTTTTATAAAACATACCTCCCAAGAACTGACTAACTGCAAAGCTGCAAGAAGACTAATTACAGAAAAATGCATTTTATTTTATATTGACAAACTAATCTCTCTTTATTGATACATCTGACACTTTATAGGTTAGCCAAATAAGATTGGTCACTTTGTTGGAGTAAATTCTACAAAATTTTACGCTATTGAAATAATTACTATTCTTTTTATTATTAATGTTAGCATTTGAATTTAATTTTAAAATTGTCTAAAATGTATATAAATGCAAATCTTTGCGGCTAAATGACGTAACCCCTTTTAAATGCGTATTATATGAAGCCATAGAGGGGTTGCTTTGCTGGGGTTATTAGGGATTGGATGGGATTGGACAAAGTATATAAAGCAATTCAAATTTACCAATTGAAAGACAGCACAGCATGAAGTTCTTGAAAGCTGACCAATCATAAAGCGTGTGTTACTCAGCGGATTCAGGTCCGTTGTATGGTCATGTCGTGTTCCTTATTATTGTGATAGAGTTTCAAATTTCAATATTTGCAACGCGGGCTGTATAAATCTGTAAGTGGAAATCGCTCATTGCATGTCACGCAAACAGTACATTAATTTATTCGATTGTCGATTTTCAGGCTAATTGGCAAGCACACCTCATGACGGCATAACGGTGGCATAACGCCACCTTACGCTAAGGATTGTGAACACAACCAATATCACTAGACGGAGTTAATAGAGAATTCTACTAGATAAAACTCCGTCGAAGCAAACAGATTTCATTATTGAACGTAACTTCTCTAGGCGAAATTTAACAATGTCTAAAAATGACCGACCTTTTAGTTATAGTTACCCCTACATGAAATTGGACAGAAAAAGTACAGTGTGGATTGGATAGCTGAGATTCCTTTACATTTCAGCTAAATTCACTCCATACTGCTCAGGCTTAGGGCCTCCGCACACAGTTTCCGTAGCTACATTACGTTACGTTAAGGCAACTACAATAATAGTTGCAAAAATTCTTTATAAATATAAAAATATCACCTCAGACCTGTTTATTACAAGCATCCTGCCTCAAAAAACTTAACTTTAGCAATCTTTTGTGTGCGCTAAGCTAAGATTAAGTTTAATCCTGCCTTAACGTAACGTAATGTAGCTACGGAAACGGTGTGCGGAGGCCCTTATACGTTCATTATGTGTACGACCAATAACAAAGATGGAGGGGAAATTGTTGCAGGGATATAACCACAGTAACATGGATTAAAGTTAGCTGAAATACTCACGAATCAATTTGGTACAATATACTACTGCAATATTTGGAAACTGCAGAGGTAGAATAAAATGGAAACAATAAAAGAGTAATTCAAAGTTGATTGGTGATACGTAGGTATCGCGCGGAAACTTGAATAAATACAAAATAACAGATGTAAGAAATGAATAAATTCTACAGCAAATATAAAATCAATAGTTTATTTCTTTTAATAAACTTTACCTTATATTAGTAATTTCTAACTGCACAATTAATCCGTGAAAATATCCACGCGGTTAATTATTACGATCTAAACAGAAAAATCAGAAAATCTGTAACGTAAGTATAAATATGAATGAACCCAAGGAAGAGCGTGAGCGTATATATATATAATTTAATAAAGGCGTATTCCACAAATGTACCAGTATAGGCAATTGAGAAGTATCGTCATAAAAAAAAAATCGAACAGAAAGATCAATTGAAGATGATTTTTGATTCTAAATTAAAAGATTTCATGAGTAAGAAAAATTAAAAAGGCATAGTTTATAATACAATGTTTGTTCAATGTGGAAATTGTATTTTTATTGACAGATCGATTTAGTATAAATGCGACAGTTTAGTGTATGAAGTTTGGTGGGTTAAATGGGTGAATAATAAGTATGTAGTTTTGCGTGCAGCTAGAAGGTAGTGTAGAGAACACGCTATGGCATTTCTTAAAGATAGCATTTAGCGTGCATGCGCAGGTGAATTGGTATCTTGCTCCCTGGGCGCTTGTGCGGCAGAAGCAAAGCAATAGAGCTAGGAGCTAGGAGGTAAAGGGGAGTGGAGAGGAGCGGAATGAAGCCGTTCAGTTCACTCGTCGGCGAGCTTTCGCCTAGTGCGCGCGCGTATAACGGATAAGAGAAAGTTGCGAGGCAGAAGCGTCCCGGCCCAGCCGTCGCAGCTTAGCCGGAAAGCACGAAAAGCTTGAGAGCTTTCTATTTAATTAATAACTACGATTCGCTACCATGTAACGGAGATCGCTTACCGGGCTAGAAATTCGGCGAAGCTCGAGGGGGAGGGTCAGGCTGCGCGCGCGAGTGATACAGCCGCAAGCTCATGGCGTGAAGCTGAGTTTTCCAGTACAAAGTTCATCCCAAAGGACTCCTTCCAGGACGTTCCTACGAAATAGTCAGGTAGTTGATCCTTTATCTGCCATTGTACATGTCTTCCTATGAAAGCCCCATTGTGCTTGCTGGGGAGCTCCGCAGCTTGCGAGGCTCCAGCTTCGCTGCAGTTTGCGAAAGGTCAGAAAGGTCAGGTCAACGGGAGGGGCCCAAGTTTTGTTTACACTTGATTTTGCAACAGGTACGGCTTACCTCTTCAACCCCCATTACAAATAAAGAAAAGCTCGAGAGCTTGTGCAAGCTCCAGCGGAGTGTTACCATCCTGGAGTAAACTTTTATCGATTGTCCTGAAAAAAATGCGCTTTAGCGCAGGATAGTTATTTATATCAACTCTAGGCGAGCTTCTCGAGCTTTTAGCCCTAGATAGCTTTTGCAAGTTGCTTGAAACTCATTAGGATTTTTTTTTCTGCTTTTCTGTACCACCTTTTTATGACTTTCACAGAGAATTATTATATTAGGGGCTCGGCTGTATTGGTCTGGCTAAGCTTTTGTGCTTTCTCCGCCGAAAGCTCGCATTTCTGCAACGGGCTTTAAAATACGGTCAATGCGCGAGAACTCGAAGTTTGCTTTGCGCGTACGTAAACACCGGATCGGTCGATGACTGGCTTGTGAAAGCTCTCTTGGTCGTCGTACTTTATTTCTCTTTACTTGTGCAATTTTTCAAAGTGACCTCCTGCTCTAATTATTAAAATTGCCTTTACGTCGTATGGCAGTACGGGTAAAGCTTCTAACTAATTTGTTAAACGCGTACTTTTGTCCCTAGATGGTTTTCACAAGAAAAAAGCTCTCGTACTTTTTCTACTCCACACAGCAATGTTTATTGCATGAATTTCTAAATTATTGTCTCGCATAAGGGCGAAACTGTAAGCTTCATATTTTTGCCGGATGTAAATTTAAGCGATATATTTCCATTACAATATTTCCAGATGATTACTGGACGATTCGTGCTTAAGTGGTAGAGAGGTGATAGGGAAAGCTCTCGCGTGCACTACATGCCGAAGGCTAGGCTTCGAGTACAGCTGACGCATCTGGTGCTTTTAACGCGCGGAGTGTGCTTGGCTTTCGGACTTGTTTGACTTTGCGCTTGCATTCTGCCAACACACTTGTCAAGATAAAATAGATAAGGAGCTTTCAAAGCGCAGCCCATAATATTTATATAGCAACATCGATACCAGCCGAAGCTCGAGTCTCTCGCATCATTCACATTCGAGCTTTTTAAAACGCCTCACCAATGCATTTGCTCGTCAAGCACCGTTTATTTACAATGCAATTATCCAATTAACCGATTACCGTGATATGAATTATCTTCCTCTCTCTTCTAGAGAATCTTCCTTTCAATATTATTTACCGATTCTGCTTTTTTTTATCCCGACCAATTTCCTGTACTACGAAAATTTTCAGAACTGCTTTTGACATCTGGGATGAATTTAATTTGACAGTTAAATCCCCTCCACTCTCTCGGCACGAGAATTCCACCGATTTAAGCGATAAAATGTTCGGAAAATTTGTTCTGTAACGAGCAATGAGAAAAGTTGGTATTTCGGTCAGTAAAGCTAGCTCGATGGTGTTGCTTTAACGCGTATGAAATTTCGGAAAATCCTGTGAAATCTGGCTCATGGGAATGAAATCGATTTTGAAGGAGCGGAGAGCTTGCTGCGAGCACCGTGAAAGGTCACTCTTATATGACCCACATTTGGCTCGTGCGCGCAGTCCTATATTACATTATACACGGCGATACACGAGTGCTATGCGTGTCACGGCGCTATTAAAGCATCGGCTTTTATCACCTTTTTTCACTTCCATACGTAGTTTTTCGACGTTTCCAAGAAAGTTCGGCGATCCTGTTTACTCGAATCGAAAGCGACGACGTAGTATCGAGTTTTGCGAAAAGGCCAAATCGATTTGTCCCGTTGCACAAGAGTTTTCTCGCAAGGGTTATTTTATTGGTCGATTTGAGAAAAGGTCGGTTTTTCAGTTTTACCCTTGCGCCGTGTTTCGAGGAAATAGCACTCGATGAAGCTGGTAGGATATGACATGATGGAAAAAGTTGGCTCGAATGATTAATGAACGATGTATCAGCGTTTCCGATAAGACGCGTATATAAACAAAGCTTGACAGACTTGTCGGAGAGACACGCGAATTGGCATCTCGCGTTTGCCATTAAGCAAAATTACGACGCTTGTTTCCCGTTATTTTGGGTTTCTGGCCGAACGCCAAAACGGCCTCCAGACTTCGTATAATAGGAAAAGCGCATAAAGCTTCCTTTCGCCGTTGTAAATATTGGCCCACCTTCGAGTACGCATTCTATACCAAAAAGAATTGTTCGGATATGAGAAAATATATTTCTTACAGAAACTTATCAGTCTCGAGAAATTTAAGCTCATCTGAAAATTTTCGCTTATCGCAAGCTCCACTGGTTAACAGAGCTTTCGTAAGAAAAGTCTGTTATTCCACTATCGAGCTTTTTTTCTCGATCAATTTGTATTCTCGATTCAGGAATGAGTCAGCAACTCGAGCTCAATCAGTTTATAGAGTTGCCTTGCATAGCGATAAAAAGAAGCGAAAGAATCCAGTCGAGATTGCGCATCGACTTGTTATCCTATATAGACTAAAAGTGAATTTTTTCCCGCATGCAACTATACGAAAGCTCTAACGACCTTTCCTCGCTCGATGATTCCCCCCTACCACCACACAGTGTCAAAAAATCTGATAGAAATTAATTTTCACTTACGATATTTTCGACTTTCGTTATATTAGAGAGAAGTTGGTACAGTTGCGAGCTCTTATTTGAGAAGCACGGAGAAACATAAGCTCGCGACTCATAATTTAAGCTCCCTATTCGTTAAATGACATTGTGTGACGAAACCCTCGCTACTAGCGTGTCGCGGTAGTTCCTTGTTAGCTTTCCGATTATTAAGTTAGATTGACTTTCACGCGAAACATTGAACGCTTAAACTGATTTTAATGTCTGTCAGTTTTGCGATGTTTAGCAATGCGGAAGCTCAGTCCAAATTTATCTCTCATCCAGCTAGCCAGATCGTAAAATACGATCGCTTAATTTTATTCTACGAATAGATCGCTCGAAAGAAAAAAGAATTTGAAAAATTTATAGCCCAATTGTAGGAGGAATCTTAACCGCTTTATAAATGTTTTAAACTCTCTCAGGCTAATTATACGAAGCGACGATTACGAAACGTACTTGGAGGAAATTACTTTCTGATAATATTGGCCAGACCGTTATTTCTTTTTCCTCTTAGACCAGCCAACTTTTTCGTTGGAGGTCCTTGGATGACCTCGAATCGACCTTCAGAATTATTGTCCTGCCGTTATCCTTCGAAATTTACGGACCGTCGTTCACCAAATCGTTACACGTTCGTATTCTGTGTTCTTCTGTGATTTTATCTAGCGCGAGGGATCGGGTCAAACCTTTTTTCCCCTATGTAAATACATACAAAGTGACAGAAAAAATTCTCTGTTAGCCTGTCGCCTGTAAATATAACTCATCAATCACGCGAGAAGTTTCTCCATTTTTTATCTTCTTTCGTAATTGTCTTCTCCATTATTGTCAATGTGGTATAAACTTCTACCCTAATTTCATCACAGATCCGAGTCTTCGTTCGGATAGCCTTTTTCCATCTTATTTGATTCACGTTGATTTTGAAAATACAGAAAATTGTTTCCAATATGTAGAGTCACCCTTGATTCGTTCAAATTTCACGCGAGGATCGTATCAAATCGACGAGAATTTCTTAAGATGGAAAGTTGGGAAAGTTCCCAGATACGGATCTTGGAACGGCACTGGGTCGCAAAGTTATGAAGCAATAAAGATGTCAAGTTGAACAATTAAGTAAAAAGAGAGGAGAATTGAGCTAAGGAAGTGCGTGTCTTGTATTTTACGTCTTCTCGGGGTAGTTTGATTGTTTCGAGTGGCGAGAAAACTTGAAAGTCTTCTGTATATAGGGTGGTTTGATTACAAATCCGATAATCGGATTGCGATTAAATCCGAAGCTGCTATCTACCTCTTACAATCTCGACAGATAGGATTTGTTTGTTTTTATTAGGGACTCGAAACAATGTCCGACGGTAATTGTTAAGATATTTAAGTGCCGATTAATTGACAAATCCTTCAGGGCAATCAAGAGTGATGGTTTGGCAAATATTGCAGTAGAAAGATTCAGGATTTGTATATATATATAAAGAGAGAGAGAGAGAGAGAGCAACGAGAGACTTATAATTCGCTGTGGAATGTCATCCAAACGCAGTAATGACGTAATCGATTGATCCGTGCCTGGTCGAGTTGCTAGATAACATTTGCCCCGGTATTGTACCTACAAGTTTTCCCTGGAACGCCAATCGCCCCGAGGTCGACGAGCAACAAGCTGCAAAACTTTGCATCGATTTAAACCATTCATCTCCCATTGTATACCAAAGCATTTGCAAAAGTTTGATCAATTAAAGCATTTTATCAATTTGCCCAATCGTCCTGCATTTTCCGCTCAACAGTTATAAGTGCTGCAAGCGGTAAATAAGAAATTAATTTAAAATTTTAAATTGCTTTGAGCTACAGGCCTTAAAAGGAAAGCTTATACATTTTACCGACGCTGCCTCGAATCAAAGTCCATTTTAGTAAAATTCCATCCATGGTTAACCTGAATCTCGCTTCTAAAGAGCTCATTCGTTAACTTTTATTCTCGCGCTATTTAATAGGGGAAGCGCTTTAACCGTCTCGTCTTATAAATTGTTCAGCAGTGGCTTGAATCGTCCGTTCGAAATTTAATAAAAATTATAATGGAATCACGTTTTTCCTGTAAAATCTTGGATCGATTCGAGAAGGACTGAAAATCTTGAGTAGAATTCAATTTAATTAAATCTACCTCGTTTCAATTTGTTCTATAAAATTGGCGGAAATATCTGGAGCTTTTAATCGGATGAATGGACCGAGAACAATTTGCCACGTGAAGAGATGTTCAATTCCTAGCTGCCTTGTGTTTAGGCTGTGGGTAATTCGAGCTTCGAATGGAGCTGGCTTCTCATCGCGCATTTACGTCTAGCAATTTGCCAAAACATCGCAATAACGGCTCTCGGCGATCCCTCCATATCCGGAAAATGTTTAGAGGGGAGCTTTAAATTGGAGAGGACGTAAGGATGAAAAATAAATAAGACGTATACACATTGATTTTGTAAAATATGCTTTTAAAAGATGAAACAATTTTGCATCATTTTTTCCTCCTTCAATTACTCGGATTTCTGTATCACTCGTTAGTTGAAGAACAGAGAGCAAAGCTAGAGAGTTGGTTGTCTCATAATTTCCTCCGACTAATTAGTCCTCGTAAGCTCGAGTAGTAAAGCCGCGTGGTTGTTAAGCTCGAATAGCTCCGAGTCGTTTGAACTATTTTACGATTGCCACACGAGCTTTTATCGTTCGATTGGATAAAGATCTCTTCGCTCTCTTCAAAACAATACGCAGAAATTCTCACTGAGAGCTTGAAAGCTCCCGAGTACTTTCTTTCTTCGTTCTTTTATGATGAATTCGATTCCCCTCAACTTCGCATTTATATTTTTCTACGTGATACTTGGATCTTTCGTTGAAGCTTTTAAATTCGTTAAATGCTAATTGAACTCTTATTTATAACGCGCCAATGATAAAATTCTTCATTCCGCAAATCTACTCGTCATAACGACGACGGTCCCTCCGCGAATGTCAAAGCAGACATGAGAAAAGAAAGAATTCTTCATAAGCTTGAAAGCTCGCGAAAGCTCTTTTTGATCTTTCGCTTCATCTTGTTCAATATATCCTATCTTGCAATAATGCTCCTGGAATATATACTTTCTTCTGGCCATTCTTATCAATGGTATCTATTTACTAGAAGCTTATACCACCGATAATAGAGCGACAAGAAGCAGGAAAATGAAAAAGTATAAAGGAATTCGCATTCAGCAAAAAAGCTTCTCCATAGGAAAAGTAAAAATTGTGAAGAATAAATTATATAAAGGACGACGAAAAGGAGGTTGGATGTGGGAGCTTTTTATGGGTATTATGGAAAAAGCTCGCTGGGGTACGGTTTATATTGCTGGGTTGTAAATTTCGCAGATTTTCTTCGCCGCAACTTTACCTGCGTCTAGTCGGAGCGAGACACTTGGATTATTGGTTCATATATATATATACACATTTAATATACTATACTTACACGTTGATATGTAGTAGTGTGCGTGATGTAGATAAGCAGAAGTCGGTATCCGTCTTTCGCTTTACTTTGTGTCCCGCAAAACGGGGGTCGGGGGAAGGGTAGAGGTGCGGATGGTTTATTGATCGAGCTTACTTAGTAGAAAACGTTTCTGGCGTACCGTGCATCGCTATCGTGGAATTCGACGCGGAACTATTCGTTTATAAAACGCTAAGCAGTGGGGATAGAGCTTTATCTCAACTCCTTCTCTGATATATCCCACTAAGAATTCCGAGAAACGAGCCCTTTTGCACCGGCGCCATCCCTCATCGTGGTAGACCGACCGATCAAATTTAATCCAGACGTTACTTCTCCAATTTTTATAACCACTTGATCGACGAGAGGTTAATCATTGCAGGGACCTAGGAATTTCCTCAAGAATTTCATGAATTCACGCAAAACCTCATTTGCAACGTACCAGCTGACTATTATATGTTAGTGTACCTATTATAAGAAGCTATTCGCGAAACGCGAAGGTTACCAGCCCAATTCCGTTATTTCGCACGTATTTGGCACGAGGAAGGTTCGAATGTAAATGAAACTGATGTTTCGATAATCGTGTAACTTGTATATCGAATACCTAATATACATCTATATATAGTCAATGAGTAGAGAAAGATCGATATACGAACAGTTTAAAACTGATAATGTATACCTTTGGTTTTGGTAGGTAGGATTGAATTTGAAGGGAGATTTTCAATGAATGTGATGAATTGGATGTGGAGAAAATGCGGAGGTTGGCGCCGGAAGAGGTGGAGGGAGTAAAAGTTTCTGGCGTCATTTTATCGCTCGCGACGGGAAGGGACTGGTCGATGTTGTCGCTTGGGGAACAATGGTAAGAGAAAGGGGAAGAGAAAGGAAGATTTTATCTCTCAAGTTTGTTCGATGACTGAGGTACAGTCTCTGGCCTTTTTCTACCGAGGCTGAAAACACGGTATTTTTCTACTACGAGTCGTGAACGCTATCCCCTCCTCTCACTGGTCTCGAGTCTGGCCACTGGCTGATTTCCCTCCTGGCAAAACCTGCGCAGGAACCGACCTACATTTCCCTCTATCTCCTTCTTTGCAATAAATAAACCTATTCCTCCCTCCCCCGTTAACCTCTCGCCAACCTAGAGGCGATAAACTTTCGTAGAAAATCAAGCTTCTTCGATTTTTTCAAGCAGGCCTATACGTAGAAACGAGTCATCCATTTGAGACGTCTCGCAAAAATTCTCACCTGTGAGCTAATATTCAAAATCAACTATCGAGCTTGCATCACGCGTTGCAAGATTGAAATTCCGTTCTTGGTTAAAGGCGTGAAAGCGGTTAACGATGCATATTGGCTTTTTAATGTAGTAAGCGAAATTGTCTCGTTGCTTCGATACGTCCATTTGCCGAGTTTATTAGTTACGCTGTATCCTAGATCGATTCGCAATGAACATATAGCAATACGAAAGCTGCTTGTAAATATTTACAAGGATGAAAGTACGGGCGTTAAATGCGAACCGGCGTCCTATATCAATTTGATTGCCCAACTACCCCCTACCCCTCCTTCACCATACTTTTCCTCCTACCTCCCTTGAACGCTCTTTCCTCTGCGGAAAATAGCCGTCGAGCATTTACGTATCCAGTGCAAACGGAATATTTAAGATTCCTATCACGTTCCATCCGGTAATGGGGATTTTCTACTTACGACTGGGGGTGCCAGGAGACCGGATGAGCCATTATTGCCGCTCCTGGAATTTCCGGATCAAAGAATGGGCATTTCTCGGATATCCACTAGAAGGCTCGACCTTTTCTTTCCCCTCTCCCCCTTGACCATCCAACGGTCATATACTTATTCCTGTACGAATCCTTGAATAATTTCATCAAAATATTTCTAGTTTTTCAACTCGGAATTCGTAAACGTGTTGTTGCCTATAGTTTATTCGTTTTGACAATGATTCAGCTATACTTTATTGGCATGTTGCTAGGACTAATTAGCTTAATTAGATCTACGTCACAAGTAGCGAAATAGCGTTTCTCGAGGATAATCTTAAGGAACGAAGAATCTGCACGCAAGCTCGAAATTGGAGCTCTCGATTGTGACATTCGCGAAAGCTTTTTCTTCCAGACATTACTGAGAGGGAGAGAGACAAAGAGAGAGAGAGAGAGAGATTGCGACTGTCTATTCACATGCAAAGCTGTAAGTTTTCAGTAAACTTTTACAGGAGCTTGGACAAGCTTACACACGAGCTTTCAGCGGAACGCGAGCGTAAAGCTCGATTTTCACACACATATGTAGTGTATTATAATGCAAATACATGTGTCTGTATACTACGTAGGTATGGCCTTTCTCTCATTCTATAAATACACATATGTATATAGTATAAATATATGCATATATATATATATGTATATAAATACACATAAGCAGTGCATCCTGTAACCCCGTGAACGAACCCTGTAGTCCATAGATTTTCACGAGTTCTTCTCTAGAAAAGCATGATGCCAGGGGGCGTAGAGCGAGAGAAAAGCTCGAAAAAGCTCGAAAAAAGCAGCACGTGCACGTGGTAAAAGAGTTGATCGATTTGCCATAAACTTGAACGCTTTAATGATCTTTAAAAATCATTTTTTTTATCAAATTATAAGAAAAGAACTTTTAGTACCAATTTGCTAATTCGATATATACATAGAGATTAAAGAAAACTGCGCGTTAACTTTGATGAACGGTCGGTAAAAACTTAAGACGATTGTTTTAAATTCTCCGTTCTCCCTTTTTCGATTTAGATGGCGATTCATAATTGATGATAATCGCGCAAGCTTTTCGCTAATTGAGAGAGCAAGAGAAATTTTACCTTGTGGAGACGCGTGGCGCGAAATTGAGTAAAGATCAAGATCATTAGAGGGTTGTTAGGATCATTAGAGAAAGAAAGAAGGAAATGTATGAAAGAGAAGGGGAAGGAGAAGGAGAGAAGGAGAGGAACTGAAGGGTTGTGTTTCCGGTGTTGCAGGATGCACGCGGTTGGATTGCACTCGGCGCTGGCCATCAAGCGTCAGCGAAAGCGTCGAGACGAGCAGCGTCGCGCGCGCGAGCGCAGATATAGCGCCCAATCGGGTGAGAGCGGACTAACCTCGCCAAGGGCATCCACGGGTTCGCTGGATCACCATCCGAGGCAGCATACGACAAACCACGCGAGCAGGAATGCCGGCCAAGGTATGCTGGACACGAAAGTGGTCACCAGCATTGGAATGCTGCACATTGGCGTGGTCTTCCTGGTCCTTGGAGCTTTTTTGCTGATGAGCGGCCTGCTACCCGGTGACCTTGCCCGTTGGGGAACCAAAGCGTCGGGAGGATGGTGGAACGAGCTGGTGGCCGTTGGATTGTTCGCCATTCTCGTTGGTATCTTCCTCATCGTCCTCAACAGGGTCATCGCTAAGAAGGAGGAGAATGACCTTGAGGAGTACGTGCAGCGCCAGCTGACAAGGTCAAAATCCGGTCATCGCCTGGAGAGGGACGTGGAGACCGGAGGTTTGACCACGAGACACGGTAGGAGGGCCAGGCAGATGAAGATGGCGTCCTCGGTCACTTCCATCGAGACTCAGAATGAGAAGAACATGACGACCAGTCCACCACCGACGAGCCCTCCTCCTGCATACACGTCACCAACGGCCAATGGGGTAGACAAGATTGAAGCGGCAAAACCGGACACTCCCCACTTCCTCGAAGAGATCGAGGAGGAGTTCTTCAACGACACCGTTGAATATTCCACTTACAGCCTCAGTCCGTCATCGCCGAGCGAGACCAGAGAGCTCTTGCAGAACCCGAGAACTTGCAAGCTCAACGGCACGCACAATCCTCAACAGAACCATCGACCTCTTTACGTCTCGAGAATGTAACAAGCTCCTTGCGCTTCCTTCCCAAACGTTTCTTTCCCAGAGTCGGACGTATAAATTGGAATCGGTCTCGAGCGTCGATCGATCGATCGTCAATTAACATCTCTTCGAGGCTTACCAGAATTCTTATCTCGTTTTGGGAACCACCGTTACATATATAATATTCCTGTGTCTTTGTGAGATTTGTTCAGCGTCCACATTCCATTATTATGTAAAATCGTGAAGAGCATTCCGAGATGGAATTCCAGAGCGAATTATCGATTTCCGGACATATCAAAACTTTGCTTAACGTGGAAGGAGTGATGTTTCGCGAGCTCATTCGGATCAAGCACATTTCCTATCGATTTTCTACTATTCAAATTCATTTTACTCTATCAACTATTTGCTAATTGCTAACATAAAAAATTTTACGATTGGCTATCGCGTTTATTATTGAATCTGCTATATACAAAGCGACGATATTTGAGAATATTTAATATTATATTAATATTAAATTTATATTAATCAATAGAAAGCGATATAAACAATACACATTATAACTCTCTTCAAATAAGATTATATAGCAACAAAGATTTATCAGTAATGCATACTATAACCATAATTTTCTAATGATATAGAGATTTTCAATTGTACACATTACTATTGTACTATGACGACATAATGACTCGATCATTATCTATATAAAGTCGTAGGTATTATACTTATTGTTTAACATTCCAAAGAGATTTCGTGCAAAAAAAGCAATAGTTTATTATTTTAAATAATGGAGAGTGTGTGTGAGAGAGCGAGAGAGAGCGAGAGAGAGAGAGAGAGAGAGAGAGAGAGAGAGAGAGAGAGAGAGAGCGAAAAAGGGGGAGAAAAACGTTCGTATAGTTAAAAGGGGAGCCAAGATTAATGAGATGTAAAAGTTAATGGTCAATGTTTTGTGGGCAACTTCCGGTGGGGAAGCTTCTCGCTAAAAAGTAGGTTGGCCGGAAGTCAATCCAGTTTCTCCGCGGTAATTAATCCTATCGATGAAAGCCCTAAGCATCTTTAGGCAAAATTGTGCAACGATATTCAAAATTTCCTCAGACTTCTTGAAAAATAAAGCTCAACATTTTTCGAGCTTTATCTTGTTTTATTCTACCGCTTTAAAGACTCTTTCGAATGTAATTCGAAACTGGCTATACCGATCCATTAAATGGCTATTAAATATATATAGTTATACATCCTATATTAATATGTATAAAGTGATATGATCAGATTTATATCGAAAGTCGAGAGAAAGTTGAGCTTCGTCCAACGAGAGCTTGCAAGCTCCGAAAATGAGGAAAGTTTATCTCGATGTAAAGTCGTGCCCCATACCTTATAGGCTTAAGTCTGGTCAACTAGACCGGTCTCGTTGGGAAAATCATCGATTTCTCATCCATTCATTACTGATCGAGAGAAATGATGGGATTAGAGTTTCAAAAGTTATTCATAATTAAAATTAAATCGTATTTAATTGAGAAATCGATGATCGATTCGAGGCCGGAAACGAAAGTCGCTCTCAAAATCCAGGAAAAAAAAGAAAAAAAATGAAACAAGGACCAAGAATATTTAGTTACTAGCAGGAGCTTTACAGCCAGGATATGATAAAAGGCGTCGATAAGAAGTTGACGAATCGATCGTTTTTTAAAGAAATAAATCTCTAAATGTAATAGGAGAATAAGCTGATTATTCTGTAATGGGTTCAGGCGCCGATGTATTCAATAATCGTTATCTGTAAGCTTAAAAAAATAGCTTCGAGCACACTTACAAAACAACAGAAGACGCGACTATAAAGGTGGGAACGTTTTAACGTTGGTATCGAATCTATTCTAGAATGAAGAAACGCATAATCGCAAGATGAACGAAGATTAAGTGAAAAAATCAAACAATCAGATTTCCTGCCAACGTTGAGCCAAATATCAGTCGGCGATCGGTGTAATACTCGTTTCGCGACCGGTTAGTGGACAGTCCGTAATTTTAATATACTATATTATATATATATATATATATATATATTATAAAAAATTAATATAGATTCCATTTTATAATATTCGAGTATCCGTTGAACGTTAGCTGTAGACTGGGAGTATCTGGAAAACGAACGAGTAACAATGATAACGTCGAGTTGCTATTGCTCATCGAACATTGTAGAATCTGCTTGACGATGATTCTCGAAAAGTTTGCTTGAAATTTTCAGCGTCCCGCGAGTGGTCGTATGGCTATACAGCGTTCGTTTTCCGGCACTTTTGGAACGTGAAATTGCCACGCTCGGGCTCTACCCCTCTGTGATCCAATGAAAATTAATCGACTCGCACGAGAAACAATAAAAGAAAAAAGATTCTTTCCACATAAATTATTTCTTGCAAACATGTGCATCGGGCACACTCGCTAATATACACATAAACATTGATATATAGACCTGCACCTTTTTGCTTTTCAATCGAACTTTCGTTAAAATACGAAAGTGTTCATATAATATAAAATATTAACATTGTTTTTACGTAAATCTCTACTTTCTCGTTATTTAATTTTCTATCGCTCTCGTAATAGCGTATTACAAAAATCACGCAAGAATCTTCAGAAGGAGAGTGAGTGAGAGTGAAAGTGCCTTTTATTCTGCGTTTCATTATTAATTGACACGAATCATCGTTTGCTTGTATCGACAATGATTCTTTCATTAGGAAAATATAAATATCCTTTAGGTTTATTACGGTGGGCATGCAGTTTAAGGTTTATCAAGTGCTCAATCTTATCGGTTATAAAGATCGATCGAGAGGTTCATGGCGTTTATCAATAAAATTTCAGGATTGATAAGCTTGCTTATTTATAGGCACGAAAATTGATTGTGCGATTGGCGTTTACTTATATCACTGTGTTTAAACAATTTGACCATTCAACCATCTTGTACGGTCAATGATAATTTCCCCAAATTTCTGTATTCATTACGATTAAACGTTAAACGCTTATCAATACGCTAAAGAAAGATTTGGAATATTGCTACTTGATCTCATCGCGTGTAGCTTTCGTCTTCTCGCGCAGTTCATTTTGTGATTCGAAGAAAAAATCTTTCTATTCCACACTAGTATCCTCATTACGATATTAGTTTCGACAAAGATTTCCTCTATCTATGCTATAAGACTATCGCGACTTTTGTATTATTATAATATTGAAGATATCAAAATAGTACATATTATACAAATATATATATATATATTGTAACGACCTCGGTCGTTGGAAAAGCTATGTGAAGATTTTGCACGACAAAAGCTCGGGTTGCAAATTTTCTTGCATCTTACCGAAAGGTTTTCGTCGTTTAAGACGTGTTTCCAGATAAGTGGTACAATCATTTTGTGTAGAGCGTAATAATTATCATCGATGAGCTGTAATGTTAATGTCACTAAGGCCTCCCCACAAAAGAGGAACAATTTCGAAACAACCAATTGTCACAGCTTTACTGGACCGAGGAAAAATTATGTACTAGATTGTACTTCGAAAGAAGAAAGTTTAATATTCATTTGCTGGAATATAGATCGATGCGAGCTGCGTAGAAATGACGTGTTCAACGCATAATATAAGGAAAAAGGCGGGCAGGGTGAGGTCGAGGAACATTAATTCCATCTTACGGCATCGCAAGCTCCATCGAAGTTTTTTCAACACGAATGGAAGGGGGGGGGGGGCAGGGGGAGCAGTCAGAAATTCCGCTAAGCGCTTTCCAAGCTCAATCAAACTTTTACGTATTTTCTACACTCGCGAAACTTTCGTCGTTAATTGACCAATGAAACGCGAGCCACTATTCATGTGGCTCTTGATGTAATTCTAATCAAAAAGCTGTATCGGAAAGTAATTAATAACACTTCATCATAGAATTAGCTCGACGAGCCATATCATGTCATTAGTAAACATATAAAGTGAAGAGAGGATTACGTACTTTTTTATTTTCCATGTATTTTCGTCAATAATATTTTGCTAAACTGATTGGTGGATGCGATTGTTCAGCGGAGAGAGGGAGAGAGAGAGGGGGGGGGGGGGGGAGGGGAGGGGGGAGGGGGGTTTGAAAGCATAACTACAAAATATTGTGTCGAGTAGAATTTAAAAATTGCAATGTGGCATTGAAATAATGTCAGGAAACGGAAACCGAATGCAAGAGAGAAGCTCCGTGGAACTATGCGAGAAAAATTTGCCTACTAATTCCAAAATCTCTATTACAATTGTAATATTGAACTAGTATGTAATAAGCTTTCTAATGCCGTTTCTCTATATTGTACCACTTATATACATTTGTCGCACGACTTTTCGAAAATAAATCTTTATGAGATGCTCCGTATAATTTTTAATTCTTGTCTGACTTATTTCATGCTTGTTTCCCTAAACCAAACAACGCAAATAGCGATAGACTTTATTTTTCCGATCAGATCGATGGATGAGAAAATGATGAGGAGCTGAGCTGAGTGAATTCCTATACAAGATCTGATAGAGTCCTTGAGCAGTTCCATATTAATGTTATAAATCTTGATTAGTCCTTTCGGCCAATCTTCCTTGCCCTCGGGATCTTATTAGCAGCGTTGAAACGTAGTCTTCCGCTTAATGGAATGGTAATTGTTGTTTACGAGGGATTCCAGATGAAATTTCATATCATCCTAAATACCTGATAACGGAGGGTTTCAAAGCTCCTTTTTCTTCCTTTTACCATCTTATAAGAAAAACTATATACAATTGGTCCATTGTTCGCGTTATTTATTCCTGCTTATATACCCAAACTTTCAGCATCTAATTAGGATATTCTCGATTGTACAGAGAATTCACTCGAAACCTTATTTGAAAAGTCAGTTAAAGGCCAGAATCAATTACAACTTTAAAGGAGGCAAAAGTTTCACGGATGAAAGTGGATTTTGAGTTCTCCAATGATCTGAGAGTTTTCCTAGGGATTGGAAGAAAATGAATTGGAACAAGGTGGATTTTGAAAGGATGTTGAGTAGAATAAAATGATAGACGACCAGCTGTTTCCAGGCAGTGGTAATGGAAAATGCACTTTTGGAGGGTTTGTGAACCATGAGACGCTGCGAGCCTTGACGACCTCTAGTGACCCCGTCGATCGATACGTCACTACACCCGCAGCCAGCAGCCCCACCCCCGACAAGCTTTCCTGGGCGCGACCATTGCAGGCCAACGCTAAAAGGGATCCTATCATCGTGCAGTTATTTCACGTCTCTTACTTTCTGCTTTATTCTTTAGTCACCTCGTTTCACCAACTTTCCATCAACTGCAAACAAAATTCTTAAACCCACGTACAAGCTATTAAACTGAGATGAACGTAGAAAAATCTGACAAATTTCAATAACTTTTTTAATGGGAGATTCAAGAGATTTTATATGATTTTGTAGGATGATCGGGGCTATGCCAGCAGTGGCCGTGCGTCACGGTCGAATGAGACAGGAGAACAGGCTGAAACGTCCCAGCCAACTCTACTTGGCAGGCCAATGGATGCCAAACCTTCAAGGATCTCCACCAACCCCCAGTCCCCATGGCCACAACAGCCACCTGGAGCCCTTGGCAGAACTCTACCTATGCGGCAAAGTAATTGTTTTTCCATTACCAGCAATTTTACCACTAGTTAACAAAATTTTTCATAATGAAATATTTCTAAGATAGGACCCTTCTACTGGGACTCCTAATATAGTATACGTTCTACTAGATAATTATACAAATAGTGCTAAATTTAGAAAACTAAAAATTTCAGATATCAGGATTGCATACGGTGGTAGTCCTTTTGTTGCTGGGAGCGGTGGTTCTGGTCGTGGGACTCGTCCAACTTGCTCCTGGAGCAACGACCACTGACAACAGACTGGTCTTGCTCATTGCAGGGGGTACCATACTTGGGATAGGTATAACAATGTCAAATTTCATTTTCCACTATATTATAGTTGTTCAAAATAGATTTACTTAATTCAAATGTGTTTTACAATGCTGCAGGAATAATTTTGGCAGGAGTTCGGTGTTACGTGTTGCACTGTATGCCATTACCTGCAGAATCCTTGGTAGCAACACCCTTGCCACCCCCAGCAGCTGATCAGGCACAACCACCGGTTGCAACGGGCACGCTGGACCTGTTGGTCGGTCACGAAAACCAACCTGAAACGGACGCTCTAATGCAGGACCAGCTGTGTCACCATCACCATCACCATCATCATCATCACCATCACCAAGGAAATCATAAGAAGAAGCGCAGCTCGCAAAGTTCCAATCCCGAGGAAGCCTAACTCGTAAACGTCGCATTTCCACCAGAAGGACAACCGTGCTTCCTCCAGAACCTTCATTCCTCCTCCCATGTCCACAGGACCCCTCCCTCCCCTCCTCTTTCCTATTCCCCCTCTCCTACCTAAAACATCAAGGGGAGATACACAAATTCCCAGCGTTTCTACCGCATTTGATTTATCCGGGTGCTTTCTATTCGCAATTTGGATCTCTGTTCCCTTCTCGAGGCTTTCTTCTCTAAGATAGATGTAAGCTTGTAACAAAGAAGTAACAAAAACAGAGGATATCAAGCAGGTTTTGGGCCGTAAAGCTGCTTGCCAATGGGACTCTTGCTGTCTTGGCGCACTTCGTATATATATATATATATCTACACACCGTGCTCGATTCTTTTATCTTTTGTAACTTTCTATACAGATACATATATATATAAATACTATATAATATGAAAAAAAATTATATAAACAATTTGTCTACGTACCTCGAGCAGGGCTAACCGAGGAAAATGTGTGCTTTTTCTAATTATTGTGCTGGATGTTCGAAAATTACACGAATCAACTATTTGCTTAAAAGAATATTTCATTATGAAACAATTGATTAATGGTACTTATCAACAATTTTAAGGATATGTATATAATTACGAAAAAAAATATTTTATGTTGGCAACTCGAAATCGTATCTGATACCAAGTCAAAATTTAATAATGTAATTATTAATAATTTTTATTCAAATTGGAGCTCTTAGTGGGCTTAACGATATTTAAATCACCATTAAGACTGTTAGTCTCATTTGAGCGAATCGTAGTGTTAATCGAGCTGTCGGGTAGGTTTAAAGATAAAAGTTAGAGAGAAAAGAGTGAGATAAATCGGATAGTAATGAGAATGGAGGATTTTCTTTCGAACATCCAGCGCAAGGATGAAATAGTTCTCTTAATGTTGAAGAACTAGAACTAATCTCTTTTTCCGTATGCCAAAAGAGAGAGAGAGAAAGAGAGAGACAGTGCATTAAATGCGAACGAAGATGGACAAGTGACAGGAAAAATCTAAGGAGCTGGAAAAGCTTTAACGTGCCAGTGTGTTAATTTGACTCAATTTTCAGAATTATTTGCCATGAAATGAGTAACGAGGGAAAAATAGTAAAACGAGAAAAAAAATACGAGATACCACTAATTCGACGAGGGTTGGTCTAAGGGATAAAAAGAGTGGGTAACCGTGAGTTCATAAACGATATAAAGAAACGTTGACAAAACAGTGTTCCGATGATCCAGCAAAATTTGCTGCGGACAAAAACTATTACAACGTGTGATTTTATGTGCCAATTTTTCAAGCTTTCGCTCCAAAGAAAGATTCTCCGTGTTTCACAGATTTCATTTTTCTTCAATTTATGGCATTAGCACACAAGATTTTTCGTACAATTTACAGCTACTTTGAAGAATTATCGTATACTATGTGGTACTTATGGTATACGTGGATAATGATTTGGTGGACAAATATAATTGTAAAGTTGAAAATAAGCGTAATTTTTTTTTTTATAAATAATAATAAAGGAAGAGTTTAAAATGTTTTTAATGCGTTAAGTTATAGGCCATTCTTTTTTATCGAGATTGCAGATATCTCGAAAGAGATCTGTAAATAAGATAGAGAATCTGGAATGAGGATTTTGGATTTTCGAGGCACGGGAGTTATTAAGAGATTCATCGATTAATGTCAGGCCTACCTTTAGTAATTTTATAATAGGCAAAACTGGTATTAAAAATAACAGAGAAGAGACTATAATATAATTTTTATCTAATTCAATAGTTCTCCTTGCACTCGACCACGAATGTTTTCATTAATTTATTAATTTCAATCAAGTTCAAATATTTTGCTAAGGATAATTTTCGTATTTCAACGATTAAACCTAAGTAGAGAGAAACAGTTACAATTGCTCCTTCTTAAACCAGAAATTCGTGAACATGGAAGAGAAGATCATTGCGTTTCATTGTAGACATAAGAATCTTTAAAACAAAAACATTGTTACCAGAAATTTATCCGGCCCCCTGCACCCGATCTCGATATTTTATCCTCGACGATTATGAATTTGTATAATTAAAACGATTAAGCGATGAAAAAGTAACAAGTATCTTCAACGGTGTTGCATTACAGAATTACCACGTAAAACTATGAATGTCTTTCGAGTATCAGATATTTAAATTATCTATTTACACTGAGAATATTTATACTTAAAGATAGGGGAGAAAAAAATCCAATAAGCAAACCAACCAACCAACAAACAAACAAATAAACCTTTATGCCTGTGTATCGAGAACAATTAAGACACGTCCATTGTTAAGACTTACAGTTATCAATCTATTTTAATTTTTAGCACGTGACGAATTGAACATAATCGCGGAATTGACAGAAAAAGATCCTTTATTAAATCACACGATAAGACTGCGAAACGACGGGTTCTTTTAAAACGATTTTCAAAGTCAAAATAAGAAGAGGCGACGAGAAAGGAGGAAATGAGATACGTGGAAATATATCTCTGAAACTTCTTGTTTCCTGAATATTTTATCAGACTGATGCGGCGGTGTTTTTACGTAGCTTTTTTTAAACTATGAAAGAAGAAGAAGATAAAACAAGGCTTTATTCTCGACACGCAGGCAAACACGTTCGACTACCTTTGGGGTCCACTTAAAATTATGATAAGGTCTATGAACTATGTATAGCTATAGGCTTATAATATTTTACAAAGCGATAAGTGTGCCAAGCGCTCGAGGAATCAGAATTGTTATTGAGAATTAGAGGATACAATGATCGAGCGAAAGAAAGGGAGAGAGAGAGAGAGAGAGAGAGTGTGTGTGCGTGCATGCGTGTGGTTGAAAGAGAAATATATGTAGCAGGAAAAATAGATGGGGTGTTGATTTCCTTGACACCTGGCACAGTGATACTTAAGGATACACGATAATTATTATAATAGTATAAATGAATAAACAACACTCTATTGCATAGCGTTATAAACTGATAGACAATTTCCGATTAAATAAAGTAACTGTGTTACGTTGTCATAAATTTAACGCTAGGCTATTCGAAAAAAACCACTTTGTTTCTTTGGGTCCTTTGTTTCTTCGTGAAATCGTCTTCTTCCGCTAATAAGAAAAGAAACTTCCAATACATGGAGGATTCTTCAGCTTTTGTACTCGCATCCTTCCTATATTTTAAGAAAACGAAAAGAAAAATGACGGATGATAAAAGAATTAATAAATGATTTTTTGTGTATTAAGCTTATACCGGAAGTATAAACTCTGCTTTTTTTCGATAATTTTACATCGAAACGAAACGAATAGTAAAATCTGCAAATTCGCATTTCACGAATTGCAAATATTTACAAGACGAATCTTCGAAAGGACGCAGTATTCGAGATGAACTTAAAGACCCACAGCCAAACTTTAAGTTTTCTCACAACGATACAAGAAAAACCCTTGTCCATCCCTTTCAGTTTTATAATTCGTGAAAATCTCTGATCAATGCTTTTACGAGTCTCTCGAAACTTTATTGTTCTAATTTGTTCCTTGACCGGATTTAGCTAAATAATTAGATAGGATTAGACATAAATGGATATTATTATTATACGATATAATAGTATACACGTGTAACGAAGGGATAAAAATGATCGATCGCGTATCTTTTGCAAACTTGTTAATTCTGAGGGTAGTTTTTTCCTATTCGTACGATGTAATATTCTTCGACCTTCACACTTTTCCCCTCTTCTATTCTAATCTCTAGTCTATCTCCTTATAAAAAGTCGAAACTTCTACCGTGCGAAAACTTTGCTTTTAGCGTTCAGTGTCTAGGCAAAACTTGCAAAATTCTCGCTGTAGCTATCTATATAGCGATCTTTCTAGGAATTAAACGATAAATTTTCGTTCTTCTCTACAACAATCGAGACTCGCGCGCGTCTGCGAATCTTCCGTTGATCCTTAGATATTGCGGTAAAGAAACATATTACAGCCACAGGCATGAATATGACTTGAAAAGAGATCCCCTGAAAAATGTCCTCGCGCCCCTCTGCGTTTTCCCGTTTCGTTGAGAAGCTTTCTCCGACGTGCGACGCGACAGACTACCTTGTAACATAACGTAATAGTAAACTGCATACATATACACGTATACATGTGATTCTTCAGTAACGAAAGGATAATGACGTAATAATACCAGCTAAATAATGAAATAAACAAGAAAACAAAGGAAAACTCTACCGCTATTGTAACTTTCAGAGTTTAATAAAACGTTTTCACTAACACTTGTTTGCTTTTTCTTCGACGTATACCAATAAAGCAGCATGCCTTAGAAATCCTTATAATTTCATTTGACATCTTTATAGCGTATCGTTCTTCATTTATCCTATGAACACGTGGGCTATGGTGAGCCTTCGTTGTGAAAGTAGCTTAAGGGGTGGAAGCCTGGAAGGGGTGGTTCGTCGATGATGGTGCACGAGATGCGCAATGAGAGAAAGGGGTAGGAGTCGCCATATTGCCTGGCTCGAAGTTCTCGACGTGCCAGACTGCCAGTGTTTGCGGGACTACCATCCCCGTCGAGTGCTGCGCTGCCTCAACAATTTCCACTACCCCTTTCGTTACCGCTCAACCCTCAAGCCGGCGCTTTCCTCAATTCGCGATTTTTACCGCTCGACGCAACGTGCATTCGTGGACGCAAGTACGTGCAGTCTATCTAAACATTTATTCATAAACACTTCTAACGCTTCAAATTTGTTGCTCGCCAAATCTCTCTTATAATTAATTCAATTTATCAGTTGGATTATTTTAGTTCCGCGAGCCAGATGAACAATATTTTTAGTCAATTCTGTCTTGTCAATAATAATAAAAGTCGTTTGAAAATTTTCCGGATGGTAACTTCGCGGAGATTGAAAAATTAAAATTAAGGTTTACGACAGAGTGATAAATTTATCTGGAATGGCAGGAATAAATAGAAGGAGTGGAAGGAAAGAGAGTGAGAGAGAGAGAGAGAGAGAGAGAGAGAGAGAAAGGTGTGTGTAGAATGCACGAAGGTATGACGTAGAATAATAGGATTGCAGCAAAGTAGAACGACGAGAAAATATGACTTGGAAAAATAGAATTTTGAAATAGGAGAAACTGTGCGATTAGGCGAAGGTATGATTATTTTCGAGTTGAACGACCGAGCAATTGTGGAATCGATGGAATTCTGCTGCTGTGTGCAGAGTAGCTTGCTTCTTGTTATTTCACTGCAATGGTGCATGAATATTGGTCCAAATGCGTTGCAACTTTAATTCTATCCCCCCTTTCTCTCTCATTCTGTTGTGGTTAAGAAGCTCTGTCGCCATTACGACGCCACCAACACATCCTTCCACGCATATGCAAAACACACACATTAAGCAGCACACGAGGCAAATGAAAAACAACTGTCGATCCAGGCGATATTTTGCTAATACAATGTGGACAAACTTTTCACACTTTCTTTAACCTCGTCTTCCTAAATAATTGATATCTCTTTGTAAGGAAGTAACAAATCCAATTTCCACCTGCAGCATATACATTCAAGTTTCCAAAGTGACATCTAAAATTTATAGACAATACCCAGCTTGCGTTAACGCAACCGTGCACTTAATGTCCCATTTCCCGGACAAATATTTCTCGCTTCCGAGTTAATTTTGTGATTCTCGTGCGATATACTTCAGCGACAATTAAAACGCTCCCCCAAGAATTCCGAACCAATGCGAGATCAGTGCTGCGTGATAAATTAATTATAATTGGGTTAATAAAAAATTCATGCGAAAGAGTGGCAGAAAAGTGGTATATCGACGTGAAATTAAAATCTGAAAATGCTTATCTTCATTGTTGATCATTACACGGTATGTTTGGGGTAGGTCGGGGATGGGAAATTCGATAGGTGGGTAAATCGAGCGCGAGTAACTGCGATAGGAGGCTTTTTGGTGCAGGTTTGATGGCTCGATAACGGGGCTGGAAAGGCCGTTAGCCTCAGCCTGATATATCTGGGCCACGGAAGCTACGCTACAGTCATTCTTATACGTACAACGTGACTCTTGTAATCCCACCACCTAACGGGATCACCTTCCTTTTCAATCACTCCCTCAAGTAAACACTTCCCTCGGAATTCCATCCGCACGCCTCGTGACGCACATTTCCCTCAGCCAATCCTACCAATTTAGTCCAACCCTGGAATATGATTTCGTTATTTCACGAGAGCAATAAAGCGAGCTTTTCCCTCCTGCACCAATATCGACCCTTTTGCCGATTCAATTATCAATTTCCCGCGACGATATATCACGCGGGTACGATCATTACATCTTTTGCGTGCGAAAGCACCAACGATTTAACCTTCGAAATTTATCATCGTAATGTAACTAGAAGATTTGGGCTCGAGTGGCGTTATAATGATGAAAAAGCAGTTATTAAAAATGTTATTTTTCGGGGGAAAGAGAGAGTTATATGTATACATATACAAATATATATAAAAATTGTTCGGCGACACACTACAAGCCAAGCATTTCCCGAAATACGCGGCAATAATTGAAAATTCAACGTCGCTGTAGTATATCAGAGTCCCAAGGGGAAAAAGTACGTGCTAGATGCGGCATGGAGAAAATCGATGAATTCTTTTAGTTTAATGTCAATTTCCATACAGAGCTCGCTTCATATGCGTTAAATATATATATATATATAGTCATTCGGGGCTACGGTATAAAAATGTTTGAATTTCCGGTTAGGGAGAGGGGGTTTAAATTTATTTATGGTGTTTTATTAGTCGTGTCGAGTGACATTATTAGAACATAACGTCATTGGATGAGTAATAAATACTATAAATACATTCAAACCTCGTCTCTTCTACCGGAAATTCCACTACTGCGCGTAATATTACCCTGGACGAGTCTATATAGAAAATGTTGTGGTTTTTCATGGGCGATCGTATAAATTATTGGTAGACGGTAAAAATAAATCATATTATCCTTTCATTTTCAGATAGCCAGAGATGGAGTCAGGGAACATTGATGATGGCAAAATATCAACGTAAGAATATTGGATCGCGCGAGTAGACTGAGACGAAAGGAGAGGGAATAAGTCGGAATAAAACCGACGGAAGTGGAGTAAAGTTGGTTTTTTCTGTTGAGAAGTGGGAATAATTAGAATCCGGTAAGGTTCTCTTTGGAACGCTTCATTTCCATATTAGCTCGTCGCGTTGCAGATCGATAAAACAGTTTCTTTATTGCAGCAAAAATGATTGCTGCTATGAGCGCAATTGCGATTCGTCGCAATCGAATGAAAACCCATCAGGGCAAGAATTTAAAGTACGAGGCGGAACCGCCTCAATCTTACGTGTGTGGGAAGGTAAAACTAATATTAATTCGCACTAACAATAATGTTAATGGTAAACAAAACAGATGAATAGAATTTCAATTTCGTCAAGTCCGACTTATGACGAATGCTATCACTTGCAGATATCAAGAATACGCACTGTGATGGTATTTATGTTAATGGGAGCTATGTTTCTAATTGGTGGAATGGTGCAAATGACTCAGGGAACTCCAGTGGATGGCTCCATGCTGGTCTATCCCATTTCCGGTGCAATACTCATCATAATTGGTAAGATTTCTGACATTACCAGAGATCGAGTCCTTATATATACTGATGAAATTGTTAGTGGTCGAATCGACCGAGTACTCGAATGGAGAAGCTAAGTCGATTGCTAGCGAGCGAATTGTAGTAAAAACGGTGCTGCTTGTGCATGAGAATAAGTTGACTTTTGGCATAATTAGTTGGAGGTTCTGGATAATGAAGGATTGGAAATTACAGGGTTAATCTTCACGCGAGTGAGCTGCACGTGTCTGGAGTGTATGAACACGCCAAGTCCTGTGGCGACGCCAGTGACGCCATTGGCGTATTATCCACCGGAAGTTCCGAAGATCGTAGTCGATTCCCAACACGCGGACGGCCAAGTGGAGGGTAAAGCGGAGACCCTCGTTCATTACGAGCAACACCGCCAGCACAGAGGACCACCGCCCGAACCTCTGTAGAATCCTGCATTTCCGACAATCGATTAGAAAAGCGTCTCGAAGCTCGAATTAGCTGTACCTGCTCGTTCTTCACGACGTGCCAGGGCTGCTCCGTCGATAAGAATCTCCACCAAAATCACCCTCTAAATTATCCCCTATCGAATTCTCACTTCTCATTCGACGTAACCTTCTCTATCAATCTTTCATCAAATTCTTATGCCAATCGATCGTAACACACGTACGTACGCGTAATTCCGAACAAATCGTTAATAATAATAAAACAAGAAAAAATGTTCGCGATTAATGGGAGTTGACAATAATGCGCGTGATTTACAGCAAATGTTAACTAATACGCTTGTCGACGTCCATTCGCAAAAATAATTACGCGATAAAATCTTGCGAAACCTTGAAAATGTTCGATCGAGTGCTGAAAAGGGGAAAAAAGTATTTTTCGATTGTAGAAGAGATTCCACGCACCGAGTAGCTTTGGCATCGGCCTAATTCACGTTGCACTTATTATACTTAACAATTTTCGTGTATCCTCGCAGTACACTCTAATGATTAGCTAATTTTCTTCGCCACTCCTGCTGGGGGGGAAGTTATTGCTTTAGCGAGATTCGACTGAAAGAGAAAGGCGAGTAAATTCGCTATGCCTAGCATTTTCTACTTATACTATTTTACATATAGCGATCGCCTCGTTTTAAAATAGGAATTTTTTATATCTATGATATAGACTTACTTTGAATTTCGACGAAAGGCGCTGCCTTTGCAAGAATCTTTCGTTTCTAGCTTAGCGTGAAATTTATGAGAAAAAAAAGTGGTTCTTTTATAGGTGACGATTATGGAAAAGCGCGCATTTCCATTTTATTTACGAGCCTAAGCGACACACGCGAAGCTTGGCTACTTTTTATAACTCAAATCTTAAACAAAAATAACAATTAACATTTATCCAATATTGCACTCAATCTAAAATTAATTCTAACCCGAGCTCTGTACTAAAAGTCTTATTAATAATATTCTTAATGAAAGTGGAGACAAATTTCATAGCTTCATTCCATTTATCTAGGAATTCATATATAGATTCGGTGAATATGTTTCTATTCCGTCCCACCCCTATTACCATTCGCTAGCGAAATTTTGGGAGAGAATAGCATTTCATTGCAACTATTAAGAAACGCACAATATATCATAAAAATGGACGAGTGAAATGGATGAAACTTTCACTTTGAAAGAGAAACATGGAGGGGGGGGGGGTACAAAGAAAATCTTAAATAATCTAAATTCCTCGTAGATTATTTCAAATCATTGATATATAGATCGTGGTAAAAAGAAATTCTTCGAAAGAAGCAAAAAGGGAAAATATGCAGTAAAATTGCTATTGATTTTTGAGCGAAATCTTTATACGGGGTCCACTCTAAAGTATTACACTCTATATGAGTATAGTTTGCCTTTGAGTATCCATTACTCTAACTAGATCCAATATTTGCCATTTACTTCGCATTGAGCAAATCTAAATGATATTTATAAACGTAATGTTCACTAGTTGATCGGGAAATAGTGCTATTAAGATAACTTCAAGAAGCGATAAGTCACGAAACGTGTAAATTTACTATTAAATATTTAGCATTTATTATATACGTATATAATATATATATATATATATATATAAACTATATCTATTAAATAATATTTATTACGCTTATATACAATCCGCATGTTAATTCCATATGCATTAAGCATTATTTATACCTATAAAACCGAATTTCAAAATTGATTGGTCACGTGAGCTTGCAAGTTCGATGGGTTCGCTTGTGAGAAGGATCTGGAACGTTTCAAAGCCTCAAAATTTTATCTAAAAATATTGTAATGTTATATGTGATTCTTCTCGCGCTGTATCTACTAAATCTGAACTCTCAATTATATCTTCTAAATCTAAAGACTTCACCAATGTTAGCTGAACGACGCTTGTGATTTAAAAATATCTTATGCGACAGGGAAAAGTCATTCCAAGGTAGAGCTTTATGGAGTATTCTTTTATTTCATTCGCTATCGATTGTCCACGTATGAAACACCATAAAAAAGATTCTTCGAAAATTCCTTTAATCCATCAATCAGAAATATATTCAATATATTCCAATGGATATTTGCAGAAAATGAAAAGAGCTTTTCCATGGTACTGACTTTTTCTTATTGTATACAACGACTCGCAATTTTTGTGATATCTTGAAAGGCATCCAAATATATTTGCAGTGCCTTTCGCCGCTATTGTAATTTACAAAGTTTAATAAACCGTTTTGGCTAAGAGAAAGAGTCGATAATCAGTTGGTTGATGATCCATCTATCCAAATAGGGAATCATTCAAAGTTTATAATTTTTTAAAAATCTAACTACCTTGTAAACTTTTTTTTTATTTTTATCCTGTTGGAACTCGTCAAATATTGATCATGATTGACGAAATATTCTGTCAGGAACGTAAAAAATCTACTTGTTTAATATTTTGCTCAAGTGGAATATTAATATGTATCATCTTTGACGTATTTAATCGGGCAACGTAAAACTTTACCTTGGAACTTCTTGAGAAAATGTAATGATAAATGTGCGCAATACACATGGTGTGTAAAGCAATTAGGGAGTTCGATTAGGCAGGATTTTAAGAACAGCTTTATATTAACGATGTTTCGTGCAAAGAATTCCAAGAAGGATTGCGAATTAATGTGCGCCGTTCCCTATTTGGAAGTTTACGTGCATCTACGTGAATTTTGCGTCAGTGAATCAGAGTTCACCTCTCGTGTAGTCGAATAATGTTCGTAGCGCCCCTTTGCGTGACTCGGCGATATCGAGAACTCTTTCTCTCTCTCTCTCTCCCTCTCTCTTCCTTTGTTTCCTCCACAATCACGTACTACACAATCATCCCCCGGCAACTGCCTCTCCCATTGGCCAATCCAAAAATATAAGCTATCCCCCCATTGGCTGCATTCGAATCCTAATAACCGCCACTGGTGCTCATTGGACTAAATAACGTCATCACACAAATCCATTGGTCGATAAAAATAGACTCAGACCTATGAAAAATTCTGACGTTCAACAGCGGAAGTTCGAAACCATGTTCAGTTATGTCATATCTTTACTTTCCAATAACGATTTATTTACTATTTTTTTTTTGTTTGAAAAACTGATAAATAAATTAATTTATAAACTGAATTTTTTTGGTACACAAAAATGTGGTTTTTATCGACAGACTCGAAAGATTTTTAAATAGGTAAGCGTTACGATTCTCTAGAATAAATTTGCGTGCTGTTTCGTAAGTTCTAATTTAGGTGCAGAATATTATAAAGTTGGTTGTAATGAAAGGACCATGGGAGATAACGACTAAACGATGTGAATATAAGGTTGTAATGGTTTTGGGATGGGTTTGGATGAGTGTATGGTGTAATTGGTGAGAGGAGATACTTTTAGCACGCAGCAGTGGGCGTAGTGGGGAGGGGGGGGGGGGGGGGAGAGGTTTGGAGGGATGGAGGGAGGGTTTATCGACCAGGACACGAACCCCAAGAGCTCAGTATCCGCGGGACCACCACCCCGTACGAAACAAACCTGGACTCCCAGTGTTAATATTAACCATTTTGATGCCCAAGGATATTTCAATGTGCGACTGTTCTCATTACGGATAAAACAAACCCCTGCCAGGTTATACCCGAGCTTTCCCGGGATTCTTCAATAAAATTTTGAAGTAAGTACTGATCTCTTTATATCTCCCTCTCTCTTTTTATAGCATACTTTTCCTCGTCTTAGGAAACTGTCTCCTTTTTTGTTGTGAATTAAAAAAATAACACCAGCTTTTTCCTTGACGAAATCTCTTATCAATAGTAAAAGCTAATATGCAAATGTATGGTTAACTATCCACGAAGAATTACTCTAGTGACGCAATCTTGCTCTAACATAGAATGATTCTTTCAACACTATTTTGTTTGAACATCGTATTATTGAATATTTTACATTTAAACCATTGAGTTTTCAATATCCTCCCATAGGAATTTTTCTTTGGTTTTTCCATCAAACACTACAATTTACCCTTGAGATTTCTGCGTTTCTGGGAAAGCAGTCGCGTTTCCCTAAAGTAATATTGTAATCGACCTCGTATAAGAAACGTTTTTAATTTCACGCTTGCGTGCCATTTTGCAATGTGCAATTTATGCAATCCCATTCGTAGTGGCAAAGTTCAAAAGCTGGGAGTACCGAAGGAATGGACGTAAGCGTGAACCCGTAGGCGAGAAGAGGGTATTTCCCACGCGGCACAATTTTTAATGGGGCTCACATTTGTTTTCCACGACCGAATGACCCAGTTGACTCGATCGAGTGCTCATCGTGGATACGCTAGACGTGCCACAACCATTTCTCGTGACCCATTTATCGATAAACATAGCAGAATTAAAAACTCAAATCCCGTAAAAGACAGAAGGGAGGGGGTAAAACGAGAACTGGATGGATGGTCGCTATGGAGAGTTCATCCAATCCTATGAACGATATATGCATGTAGATCCACAGCCAAGTTTTACGGTAACCGATCACAAAATAACTAACAGTATGGATTTCAACCGGTTATTTATTTTATAAATTCAATTAAGACAAATATTGAAGTAAGCCAGCCAGAGTAGCAAAGGCTTTATTTTATTAATAAACACAGTAGAATTAAAAACTCGGGCAAAAGCTATAATACGAGGAATGGTAAAACCGGAAATGTATGAATGAACCATATGGAGGGCTCACATTCTATCATATAAACGATATAAATTCGCTTCCGTGTACCGCTGTAACAGCTTACGATACAACTAACAGTGAATTTCTACCAGCAATTTATATTAGGGAATCAATTAATAAATATTGAAATAAGGCAACGAAAATAGCATGGAGTTTAATTTATTGATAAATATAACAGAATTAAAAATCGCTTAAAAATGAAAAAGGATGACGTAAAACCGAAATTGAGGGATTGTTTGGTATTGGGAATCCATTCATTCGTATATATAAATTCGCATGGAAGAATCATAGTAATAGCAAACGAAATGACTAACAGAGGATTTCTATTGGCAGTTTATTTTAGAGAGCCAACTAGGATAAATATTGAAGTAAGCGAGTGGGGATAACATGGACTTTAATTTATTGATACATACAACGGAATTAAAAAGTTGGCTAAAAGCGAAAACAGAGGGGGTGAAACCGAAAAACTAAAGGACTATATGTATGCTATTTGAACATTTATTCAATCTTATAAATTCGCGTCGATGTATCTCGGTATTATAGCTCATTGCGAAATGAGTATAACGTAAGTTTCTACCAGTGGTTTATTTTCAAGAGAATCAATTTTGTAAGACTGAAATTGGAGTAAGGCTGTGAAAGTAGCAATGACTTTACCTGGGGAAATGACCCAGCGGATGATCGTGCTTTCATAACGAACCGATTTCTCACGACCCAGTTATCGATTTTCTAGATTTTAATGAGGCGATTTGCGAGTGGGAGGGGAAATTCGATTAGTTGCTATCGCGAGGAATTAGCCACCTCCGCGTTAACCAAATTCGTCTCCCCTTTAAAATTTCAAGCCTCGGTTGTACCTAACCTGCGCAATCTCTCGTTCTCCAAGTTTTCTCAATCGATCATTTTTCTGCTTTTAGTAGAATTTAAAAAACGATAATCTTTGCGAAGAGGTACAGCGGCCTCGATTAAGGAAGCAAATCGTGCCGAGTGTAGTATTTAGATAAGACTGGACTGCAGCCAAGTCAACTCGCAACTCCATTAAAATCGCAGAGTCAACGTTCGAGAAAAGAACTTGCCATAAATTGCTTCTGGTACCTTTTTCGCGATGGATGCACCTACTATCTTCGATTAAATCGATAAATCATTTCTTCTCTCTATCTCTGTCTCTCTCTCTCTCTCCCTTATACCATATACTTCCTAGTGACCTGCATTTCGATTACATCTAAATTTCATGAGAATTCGTTGTTTTCTTTTTCTTTTTCATTGGTCATCGTGTACAGCCAATACTACATTATTCATTTCTGTAACTTTAAAATAGCTCAATAAACATTTGGCCCTCCTTTAATATTATTTAATCAAAGATAGCGGATGCGAAAAAGTCTTGAATATTTCTAAAGCAATAAAAACCGTATCATTTTGCAGAAAAGTTTCAGGGACGAAAAACGATAGCAGGGCTTTGGGAAATAAATTCAGTGGTATTGAGTAGTTTCTTTCATCCATACGTTCTGGCATGTGATATTAGAGTTTGGCTAGCTCGAAATGAAAAAAATGGGAAATAGTTCGGTTAGGTGGGTTGATACTAGATATGTTGGGGTGGGGAAGAGGGGGGTATTTACTCTTGCAGGCTTTCCTCGAATAAGCTGCGCGTAGGAGGACCGTCAGGATATTTGTATACCATGCACACACACAGGCCACCCCTACACTTGGTACATTCCGTGGTAGGGTGAACCACCTTCGTGTCGTGCCACCTTCGATAAAACCGAGTGGCATGTATCGTGCAACGCTGCTGCGCATTTGCACTTTAATAAACCCAACTATATACCACTATTTACCATTATCGTTAGAAAATTTACACACCTTTCCCACCAAGGTTCATCGACTCGATTTTCCAAATTTCATTATTTACATAGCAATTTGTACTCACCGGATCCACATTAGTCGTTTGCTTTAGTGAAGATTTTACTACTAAAATTTTAACATCCAATCTTGTCATGCATTGTAGACAGAAATGAAGATTTAAAGATTTGTCAAATGCCGAAAGATTGGGGCAAATTTCAGACCATTTGAGCTATTGGAGTTTATCGATTGGCGTAGAAGCCTTGTTAAACTTAGACCTGTAATTAAATTGAAACATTTTATTGTCTGGGGAAATTACTCCAATTGTCAGTTTTCCCTTCGATATTTTCAAATTAAAGAACTGATTTTCTCTTATCTCTTAAATAATTAGAGATTTTTTTAAATTCGTATATAATTATTTATGTCTTCAGGCAGAGCAGTTTAATTCGAAGCTCGAGCCGACCCCAGAAATTGAATTGGTTGCTTCATGTACAGAGTAAACCACTTAAAACGCCCCAGAGCAGGATGCAAGAAGGCGTTTATCACCCTAACTATATAAAAGATATTAATTTTGTAGATGGGCCCTTTTCGAAATATCTTACTGTTTCAATTCAGAATGGTTTTATGCAAAATTTAACTTTGATATCTCTAATATATATATATATATATATATATATACGGAGATAAACGTCTTCCAACGTGCATGCTTTGGGAAATTTATTCGTAGGGTCCCGTATACAGGGTGCACCTTTTAAAATGACCCAGATCGTACGTGGATGTGATAGTCCGTTCAATTTCTTAATTATAAAAGATATAAATTTGTTATATAAGACTTTTTTGAATCATATTTCGATCAACATTTTGAAATGTCTTAATAAAAAATTACTGTTTTGTATAGTTATATACGAAGGAAGATAAAGAAAATCTGAAGTCCATAGCCTAGATAGTTTCAGTGACACATCTTACATATGGGTCTAGGTCGATTAGGTCTGATCTACTGAAATAAAAACGACGTGTGAGATGGACAATTTTATACTGGTTGAATTCGTAGATTCTATTGTATAAATTAAATTATAGGATGACTCGAGAGTGTAAGATTTGAATTTCTGAATGGGCTATAGTAGAAATATTCTGGAAGGGTCCTAGGCAATGTTGGCCGAATGCCAAACTGGTGAGAGAAAGGGGATTAAGGGGTAAGGGGCTGTAATAGGAGGTAGCACTGCTTGCTTTCTGCTTATAGTCGGCCTACTCTCCTCGTCTCCTCTATCGCTTGCACACATGCAGCTGCAGCCATGACACCAGGAACCAGGTCGCTGCCCCACTTACGCCTTACCAACCAATAAAGGTTACCCATTGCACGTAATGCACTCCTTGCAAACCTTCCGATCATTCCGATTCCTGCTATGCAAAAATTTGATAGAAAACGAGCAGAATTTCTCTCGCTAACACATTTTTCCACTGCTTAACCTCTCCATTTATTTCTTTTTGAAAAAATGTAGAAAAATGCAGATAACCTGCACGAGAGATTAAAACTGGCATTTGGCGAAGCTATCGAGAAGCTTCGCTGTGATAATTTGGTTCCATTTTATAGTTTTTAGTGTAGGTATATGAACTTTAAACGAGTCAAGTGTTTGATTTGCTCGCAGCTCTTGCCTAGCATGCATTTCTCGCTGGCTTATCAAATAAACGTCGAGCTGAGTGCATGCTAAATGAATTTGCCCTGCAAATATAGCGGCTGACACGTGCCAGCTTATTTTCAACGTCTACCGTCTTCAGGGTGAGAGCTTGCAGAACTCTCCTAGCTCCCTCATTTCTCCGAGATAATATTGCTCTTCAATTTTCTCATTAACCGTCTCACAAGTCGAAGCCACGAAAATTTACTCTTCATCCCCTATCATTTGTTCTCAATTCAGTCATACAATATTTCCCTTTAATTTCCTCTCGGCTAACTTTTTTGTTTTCGATAAAAGCTTCGACCTCAGGGACAGAATATTGGCATTCGTGGAAAACTCTGAGCTTTTTTCTCCGAAAGACGCAAAAACTCAGGTGATCTCCAACGTGTGGACAGGTGCACGTGCGCCAGGTGAATTTATTTGCTCCTTAAAGCCATTTCAAAAACTAACTGTCTATTCTTTAAGAAAAGCTTCACCTTGGGTAAAAAATATTGGACTGGGCGAAACGAAGGTCCGAGCTTTTTTCGATAAATTGCGCGCAGAAAGCTGCACACACAGCGAAAGCTTGGCTGTTCCTCGCTTGCCAGCTGACTGCACAAAACCGATAATAGGCTGGAGAGTCTCTTGAAAACTCGGGCATTGGAAAAAAACTGTCCGAGTTCAAACATTTCAAATAAACCGGTATTAATTCTTCATCTAAACCTTTTTACATTCTTTTTAGAATACTTTAAAATCATTTCCTCGGCGCACATGCTTCGTGCTTTTGAAAAAAAAAATCTAATGTGTAGAAGGCAGCGTAAAAATAAATGAGCTTTTTGCGACTCAGAGGTTTGCTAAGAGTGTGGCAAGGGATTATATAGCGTATCACTTACGTGCAAGTTTCTTCAAGTACTGACTTAGAAGGATTAAATTAGAAATGGTATATGAAGCATAAGATTTATTGAAAATTGGCTTGCTAGTTTTTTACGGATAATGATCTAACTCGCCTAACGAAGAGTTTGCATTTTCTTCTCGTGCAGTGCTAAAGATAGTGAGGAAAAGGAGGGAGAGGGAAAAGTAAAAGGGGCGAGGGGTGGTATTCCAGCTGCAGCCCGTGCAAGCTCGACGATGTTCGATAACCAACGGTGCAACGGCCCCGTGAGCATATCTAGGCCACCTCCACCATGCCTTGCTTTCAGGGGATTGGAGGGGGTGGTATGGCCGAGCACCTACCTATCAACCAATCCCTTCCCTCACCTCTCTTGTTGCCAACACCGGCGTAACGTGAATCTCCACAATGACGATGGTTGTCCTGGCAACAACGAATTTTCCAGCCAACTTTACTGCTCATATTATACACACATATATATATATATTTTTTCAATGAGAATTCAACACTAAAGTTCTACCTTTATTTCATCCCAACACTCATCCGTCCATCCTTCTAGCTAAATTAAACAAGAAACTAATTTATCATGGTTTCTCCATGACCGAGAAGATAATTATTATTAATATTTGAAGGATAATTAATCGAATGCGACTTTTTACTTGTTGTTTTGCATTTTTAATCGAGAAAAACTCAAGCAAAAGTTTGATATTGAACGAACAATTTCATGACCAAAGCTTTATTGGATTCGGTCGAGAAGCTGGATGAAGAAATTAATTTAATGATGTTCTAGTGGAGACTGAAAAAATAATCTAGCAGGATATCGTAAAAGCTGGAAGAGTTTTCCGATTTATGATTGTTACGTAGATTGTGTGTCATTATCAGGTTACTTTGAAGTAATAGAATCTGCAAGCTCCCGGAGGAGCTTAATTGCGGCATGACCCCGTTATGCTGGTTGAAAATTGATGGAAAGAAAAGCTCGAGAGGAAATCAATTGCACGACACGTGCAGAAGCTCAAAGCTTTATATTGTCGGATCTTCGTTTTCTGTCATTGTAAATACTTTATGAAAACAATGAACCAGTGTATCCGGATGCCTTCAGCTTAACGGAGCTTTTAGGCTTCGCAATTTCTCACAGAATAATTGCACTTGCACCTCCCTCCGACATCATTTCACCAGCAGCCTCAATTTCACGAATAATCCGTAGTTTACTCACAGCCGATGAGAAAAGCTCTTCGCATCGAGCTTCATTCAACATGTATATAAGCTTTTTACGTTAATTATCAAAATGACATGCAATGTAATTAATTAACAAAGATATTAATAGGCATTTTCTCTTCGTTACAGAATGATAACAGCGTTGCCAGTACCGTCAGTAAAAGTTTTTCATAAAACTTATTATCAAGAAAAAAGCTCTAGGATAGGAAACAGCCAGCCCGGAAGTCCCTTAGCCGAGAGCGAAGCAGTTTTAGCGCTCTACGACAAAGAGCCACCGGAATATTATTTCTGTGGAAAGGTAAGAGAATCTTTTACCTCGTTTATGTCGCGCGTGTGACCGAATAAGCTTTATTCCCTCGGATCTCTACAGCTTTTTCATCGATTGACTCTATAAAACTTTGATGGCAAAAACTCGAGAATCAAGAAATTACAGGACGCCATTTTTACCGAGATAGAAAAGATACGTTTACGATGCTGAATCATTCTACTCAGGTCATTTAACCCGAGTGGAATAGTTATTTTAACCTTTTGACATTTCACCACCGTTTCCTCGATTTTTAGAAAGTCTCGCTCATCGCGAACTTGCACCTGACATTTATCGCACACTCGCGCAGTCTTGCTTTTACACGCGTGGGGTAGAATTAATTTACTCCGTGTCAAATGAAAAATTTTCCCTCGTGAATATCGATTGGCTAAACCGTAGTCAAGCTGACAAATAGAATTCAACCCTGTTTGAAATTAAACAAATAAAAGAGGGAAGGGGTGTAAATCATCTTTGCGTAAGAATTACAAAAGCTGACAGTCGATTGATTTATGAAAAATTTGAAAGTGTAATAGAGAAGAGCAGGGAAAGAAAAAAGTGATGTGAATTGAAACTGATTAACACGAGTGTTGCATTAACAAGTTAATTAATGCGGTGAGTGATGGGGGAGGTACAGCGAGTGTAAAAGGATTAGGATGAAATAATGGAGAGTTGCATAACGAGTGTATAATAGGGGTTTCGGGTATAGAGGAAAGGAGAGATCGGTATAAATGTCGCGGAGAAGAAATATTAAGGGGATCGTGTATAGTTGCGAGGCTAGTTGTTATTTTCCATCAGGCTCCGAAAGGTGAAGGTTGAGCGAGGGGGCACCGTGGAAATATAATCTATCGCAAGCAAGTTGGCTCCAGTTCACTGTTTACTTTCGAGTCCACTCGAGATTCCCGGCGATCCTCAAAATGCCAATCGGATGGGAAAATTGCTGGCGTCTCCGAACCAACCATTGTCACTCACCCCGATTCGATGGAAATGCATTCCCCGCTCAAGGTCACTACCAACACCTACGGATGGTACGCGACCATCGGCGAATTTTCCGGCATGACGTCATCGTGCGGAAGTGTGGGCGCCTCTTCGTTGGGAAAATGTCTATCGCCCGCGACATTCTTACAAATGTAACAAGAGCCCACTGCTAATGGCTGTAATTTGATGCGAACTTACTTAGAAAAATCCTTCGCGAAAGAAAGTGCAACGAGGGTGTATAAAAATAATCCCACGGACCACGCAATTTTTTTTTTCACGATTATAAGCTATTATTTATTAATCCTACTGTGCTGATACTCGTTTCTTTCCATTGATCGAAAAGTCTCTTAAAGTGCAGAAAATTTCTCACTTGCAATTATCCGCAGCTGTGCAGGGAATTTAATTATAGTACGAAGGCTGAGAATAATTTGTAATCGATAGTGCTGGATCTTCGTTGCAGGGCTCGATCTAGATTTCCTGCAGTAGTGGCTCGCTCGACCTTAAGGGTATTGAGTCGGGGAAGGAGCTAATCGATCCTACGCCGTCATTCCACATTAGCAAACGGTTCAAGGGTTTTCTCGCCCATCTTGATCGAGGACCGAGCTTTTCCAGACCCCCTCGAGGTAAAAGCTTAGCGACCACCGGCCTGGATTAATTATCCAGTGGATCGATAACGAGATACCTTACGATAACACACACAACAGTCAGTAATAGTCTTTTACCAGTATCATCGTTCCTATTTACAAAAAGTAGATGAGAAACAGTCGTGCGAATTTTGGCAAATCTTGATGCTTCCATCAGTTTCTTACTACATTTTGCAGATAATATAGTCTCTCTACACGTGGTAGAGCCGGTTTCTTTGTTGTTCGCAGGGCTTGATACTGGTCGTTGGTTTCTGCAGCTTTGTTAAATAAATAATATAGGACAATTGTGCCAAGCCTGGTAGACCTGGACCTTTGAAGCTTTCCAATGCTTTTTAGAGGTGAACTTTAACTATACATACGTACATGTGGTAGTGGGTTCTTTGTTGTTTGGAGCATTGACACTGCTTTCCGGTTTCTGCAGCTTTGTTAAATAATAAATATGAAACAATCGTGTCGATTCTGATGGCAGAGCCGAGCGTTTAGAGGTTTTCGATGCTTTTAAGGCAGACTCGAATCTCTATATACACATGGTAGCAGGTTCTTTGTTGTCGGTGCTGTGATTCTGGTCGTTGATTTCTGCGGCTTTGTTAAATAAACAAATATGAATTAAACAATGGTATACCGATAAAGGCAAAGCTTGAACGTTTGAAGTTATTTTATGCTTTTTAGGTGAACTCCTCGCATATACACGGTAAACGGTTCTTTGTTGTTCGAATCGATAACACTGATCTTTGGTGTGGTGCAGCTTTGCTAAATAAATAAATAAATAAAAATAGATGAAACACATACAGAAATGTGTCGAACGTGACAGACCAGGGCATTAAAAAGTTTTCGTTATATTTCAGGTAAACTCCCTACACGTGGTAGTGGGTGCTCTGCTTTTCGGAGCAGTGACACTGGTCGTTGGTTTGGTGCAACTTGCCCCAGGAGCGGAAGCAGCGCAAAATTCCGCAGCTTTGATTGCGGCAGGATGCGGTCTTCTCATATTAGGAGTTTTTCTCGCACCACTCAGAGCCCTCTGCATCAGGAAACAAAAAGCTGCCCAGAAGGATGGAACGCATCAGAGAAGTGTTACCAGCATAGACATGCTTTTGGCACAACACAGGTAGCTGGCCCCTCCCACTCGCTCTCGCAAAAAAAGAAGTTTCATAAACTATTCAAAGTTTTCTTAATATTATCTATGAAAAAGAAATAAAAAGAATGATGAATTTCAGGGATTTCACCGTTCTAACACCGGACGAGTTGGAGGATCTCGTGGGTCGACCGACGTCCGCCTTGGAAAGCAAGATTCGCAAGCAAGGTCACAACACCTAGGTAGAGCCAGCCTCGAAGAAGGTCCTGCCATCGTCGCCGCCCGCGTCGAACAGTCCTTCGTCCTCGACGTCGCCCGGAACCAGCTCGTCCATCCTTTACACACACAGATACGACTCGCGCGAACACAGTCTCGTATAAAAGACACGACGTGTCCTCGTCACGTGGCGAAACAAAGGGCTGGGCCTTCCTGAGCCGCAAGGGACGTTCTGGCGCTGTCACGTTGCGTCGCGTCACATTGAAACGCTACGTCGAGCCACGCATGGATCCTTGCATATCGTAATTAATGTCCACGTGTCGCCACGCGATGCCACGCGATGCCACGCAACGACATGCATGAGTCTCCCCCCAATGGCCCTTATTATAAATCGTAAATACAACGTGCGCTCAACACTCGTTCGCCCCAATTGCCGCTCCAAAACTCCCAGCGAACCCCATCAAACGCGTACAAGTCTGACTAGAAGTCATCGATTTCCACTCACGTACCGTTCCATCGCTCGCTTTTTCCATTGGTACCAGCGCCAGTCGCGCCTCGTTAATCACGTTCTTATTACATTCGTTTTAATCCAGCGTATTTTTTCTGACGACGAGCATCTCCCACACTCGACACGTTAGCTACGATGATAGTAAATTCATAAGTTTGACTATAGCCACTATTCGTAAGTGGAGGATATCTCGTTGTTGCTGTTACGCGCTTCCCTGATAAGTGGAAAAAGGCGAGTCGTCCACAAACGCCTTTTAGTCAGATTTATATAGTGCGTAAAGCGATGAACCCTTGAATTTTTCCGTTTTTGTATCGTTGTTCTTGTCGCTGAATGCACTCCTATAATTTCTCCTCTACTTTATTTCGCGAATTAAAGACAAATATATATAAAGTGATCAACGTACGATATAATGATTAGCAAGATACGCGGACTGAGGAATTATTATAAATTTTTTTATCGCAGATACATACACACACACGCATTCACTATCATACGTCCCGATCTCTTTTTGTACGTTAGGGTGAATCACGGATTTTCACTGAATGAAATCTAATATGATTAGGTAATTGAAAAATATGATATATCGGTACTTACTTATATAATTATTAAATACTAGATAATTCATAGACTGCTGAAACTGCTATTTGCTAAATTTTTCGTTGGAAGAGGTGCAAATGCAAATTTTTTTGTATAAATAGTGGTGAATACAAAGACCTAATATAATCGACCAATCGGCTGCCTTCGTTTCGTCGCTACTCACTTGAGACTTTACTTTATCCGTGTTCCTTGCTGAAAATCCTTTTCTTTTCGATGCCTTTTAGAAAGGATTTTAACGATCGTGGCACAGTCGACTGTACATTTTTCTAAGGGAAATCGATATCGGGGCGAGATTAAGTAAATATATATATATGTATATTTACTTATATATGTGTATTTTCCAAGTCGCTGCTGAATTCCACTGTATCGGGCATCTCAGCCGACAAATATTGTGTTCCGAAAAATGCACCCGTGCATTATAGTGCAAAAATGTGGAATTATGTAATTTTAAGGGCGTAGAATCTTAGTGAGCGTAGCGAAATAAAGAAGGAAAACTTTTTCTAAAACATTCGATAATGAGCATTCTTATATAGATATCTAAGTATAAAGTTTTCATTCTTCTCTCGATAATATTCTTCCTTTTTAAATGATCCAGTTTTGTCCCTACAAGCATTTCAAGAGACAGAGAGAGAGAGAGAGAGAGAGAGAGAGAGAGAGAGAGAGTATAAAAGAAAGGTAAAAAAACAATGCAACATTCTCGATCGTCGTAGATCAAATTATTTCAGGGAATCAGTTGCATATTTAAGATTTATCTTGGAAAATTATGTGAGATCGTTGCAAAAAGTAACGGCGAATCAATCTTTTTCTAATAATACACTGATTGTTCGTTACTTTTCCAAGAAACCTCGTATTTTAATTGTACCAATTAATACGATCGAGTAATTGATAATTATCTCTTACTAAAATTTCGGGCTCGTCTGCTGAATTATTCTGAACGATAATTCACATTTCATTTGGAGGTCTAGCAACGATCGTTATAAGGACCAAGAGGATTAATTTTAAAACTCGATTGTGATTTGAGATAAAACATTGAAAATTGTAAAAGTAATTGATAATAAGTAACCGATAGGTGGAATTATTTATTAAGAATACCATTGTTATAACTATAATGAATTATTTAATCTCGATTAATTGGCTGAATCTGATGAGACGAGAGCTATCGAATAAGGGAATCGATACATTGTTATAATAATTAGAATTATCTTGCATTCAATTTGATGAAGATAAAATTTTAGCTTATTTCAAATATATCTATAGAATATTTCGAACGATAATGATTCGTAGTAGTTAAATTTCGATAAACGATGAAAGGAAAACCAATTTGGGTATAAAAATTTTTCAATGAGCCTTTAATTTAGATTTTCGCTAGGCTAACGAGATTTATAATATCTTAACGTCACATTGTAATAGTCTGATAAGAGTAATAATAATAATCAACTTGCATCAAGTATTCATGTAAGCTGTACTCGCACATATCTCTTAATGTCATCATGTTGCACTCATTTTCTAATTCTGTAAGTTTAACGATAAATGTTCACGTGTATAAATCACATTGTGCGAGGTAAAGAGAAGGAAAGAAAGAGCGAGAGAGAGCGAGAGAAAAAGAGAGAGAGAGAGAGAGAGATTTGGTGGAGAAAAAAAAGAATAATTTGATGTCGAGGGAAGATATTTGGAATCGAAGAGAATTGGTACTAAAATCTAGGAAACTTCAGACTTTGAAACATACCGAAGTGATTTGTGGAAAGGTGATGTGTTTCAGAAACATAAGAAAAAGATTAATGTTTAGAAATTAAAATAGGTATCCAATAGAGATTAAGCTTATCTATTTTGGAGAACGAAAGAAGAGTGCGAGAGAGATTTCTATAATAATACGTGTGAGTGCATTCGTTTTGGAGGCTCGCATGGGGCGATAATTCAGCATTTTTCCATATCATAGACTGCCGTCGTGGAAAGCAATGGAAAATGGTAATACGAGCAGGTTTCGCAGATTTTCCAACGCTCCAATAGATTTGTTAAATCTCATAAATCCATTGAAACGAAAGAATTAAACTGCGAAACACATTTTTAGACAGAGAACGATCGACATATTTTTTATTGCATTTGAATGAGGTATCGCGTATATATTTTTCAAGTTCCATTTTACTAATGTAAGATTTCCTTCGAGGGAAAAACGAGAAAGAGAGGGCAATGAAAAGAGAAAGTGAGAATTTTTAGGGGCATCGCAACGATTCAAGCAGCCTTACCCCGTTTCTTCAAAATTTCCACCGTTTAAAATTTGACAATTTTTGATCGGTTCATTATATATACATATATCTATGTATATAAATCGTGCCGTACTATGAAAACGAGTGGTAAAAGCGAGAATAATTTTCAGCCACTATTTGCTCGCGAAATAATATTGGGAAAGTAAAAGGACGAGTTTGCCCGAAAATTTTGTCCGCCGTAGGCTTTAACGCGCGATTCGAATCCAACGACGTCTGTACGAGGAGCCGAGAATCCAATAGTAGAGTGGAACAATCTGTATTTTCTATAATATTGTAGCAGTAGAGAAAAAAAAGCTTCTTCTCACATTCCTGCATTTAACGATAATCAAAAAGGATCGCTGACACGGTGTCTTGTGATAATTTTCGACTCCTCGTTGCAACGTCAGATTCGAAATTAGTCTTAAGGCATTCAACGCACACATACAGCTTTAAGGGGCCAGCAAACTGGTGATCCAAAAACTTTGACCATTCATGAGAAGCGCATAGAAATAATAATAATAAAAAAAATCCAATGATTGATGCTAGGAGCAAGATTTCTGTATCACCAGGATGAGAGCCGACCAGTGTAAATATTAATATTAGTATATATTTGTAAGGATAGATCGAAAAGCTATACTTGATATAGGATCAGGCATGTCTTTGGTGGGTAATTGCAAATTTTCCGTGTAATCGATATCACCTTTCTATACGAGCGAATCTCCCCCGTTGGACTACGGCATTAACGAGAGCTGGAAATAAGAAATGGATCACTAGTATCGGATAATTGCTTCGCAGATTAACGCGCGTAATCGAGAAAGTTTTATCTATAAGCTATATACATTATAGGACATTTTCAGGCCACTTTAACTCTGGCCGCCTAATCGTTCATATGTGTAACATCACCGGAATATTATTATTATTATCTCATTGCTATTATTAAAACTATATCTGTTAATATGTCATTACTTGGATGCTTAAGAGTTACATTATATCGATATATTTTATAAGCCAAGATTAATGATAGTGATTATAATAAATATATTATAATATTGGATCATCTATTTTAAACATTTTCATGTTCTATACATACATAATATAGTGCCCTACCAATCTCTCCTTTCCTCAGTTCTCACTGAAAATAGCCACGCGTGAGAAATAAATGACTTTCGGTTGCAGTCGGAGAGTTGGACTGATCCGTCAAAATTCTCCACGTGTGCGCTTTTGTTTAAATATATAAATAAGATGGAGCAAAATATGCAGTGAAATTAACCAAGAGGAGAGTTTTCTAAAATTTTTAGTGAAAAATGACGAATGGAAAGGATGAATATTAACATGTTTAACGTTTACGTATATGCCACTCCGTTTGCGACCATTTTACTATTATTGTCGTTATCCGCCTGGCTTTCTATTTGCAAATGGGGTTTCCGATACGATATGCGTGACAGAGAGGTAAATCTGAATATTGTGTTATTGGTTCTCTTTCTTTCTCAAATAATTTCTTGCTTTCTCCATTTTAAAGATTGTCTATTGTCTGATAACATACTTCGTCATTATCACTTTATTAAATATGATTTTTTTGGGTCATTTGAGAGTTACCAGTAATTATCCTCCCAGCATTTCCAATTAATTAAGTAATATTCGGATTATTAACCATCGTCTTCACGAGTCCTGACACAGATGTTTTAAATGTGCCGCGTTTACCGTCCAAGTGCAGAGTGTTTCCGTTAGGTGGCGCCATTGTTAAAAACTTTTGTCTGCGCTGAATTTGTGTGTGATCCTGCTCCCTTTTCAAATTAGTTTATAATAAAAAATACACAGGTAACTTTTATCTCATGTTTTTTATTTTAATCCCCCCTTATTAAATATATATGAACTGTGAGTTTAAACATTATTATTCGATTGCATTCTTTTTCAAAAATGTAATGATATTTTCTAACCTCCAATAGTATTTCTTAATCTTATGCATAATGTGACTCGAAGTTGCATTCTGCTCTCATTACCGTTGAATTTGTTTTCAGATGGCTTGCGTTCGTCACGCAAATCGGTTTTTGTCAAGAACAGTGTTTGTTAAAGACGGAGATGTCGATCAAAGTTGTCGTATTTTGAATAGAATTCTCAATAAGGAAGGAATCTTACAACAGTACAGGCAAACTAGAACTTTTGAGCTACCATGTCACACCAGAAGAAGAATAAATTTTGAACGTTGCAAAGCTTATTACACGGAAGATATGCAAAGAAAAATTAAATTTTTGCTCAGAACAAATAGGAAGGAAATATATCCTGGATCCGCTTAATTATATTAATTTAGTAGGTCAAATAATCAGCTATAGGTAACTGCAGCTTTTAAAATATTGTATTTAAATTGTGCAAAGATTAAATATATGAAAGATGCACAATGATATAAATATAATCCTTATCATTGCTTTTTGTTTAAAGAACTATGAATATGTTTTTATTTCAAATTTATCAATTCTTATCTGTTATCATCCATCGATAAGTGTGTAGTAAAGTTCTTAAAGTTGCTGCTAGGCAGAGCCATGAGTTCTAAAATAAATTAAAGTGCAGGAAAGCTTTTTAATATCATGTGCAATAACAAATTAGGATCGACAGAAATACATAATAAATTGGAACATATATCTTTGCTCTAGATTCAAGCTGTTTCTATCAAATTAATTTAATACGTAGTTTGGATATAAATTTTAAACAAATTTGCTTCAAAAGTCAAAATAAAATTACACTTTCTATTGGCAAACAGTGTAAATAGGCATAGTTGAAACGCACCAATAAAACAAAGAATCTCTGCAAAATTTTTTGTAGAAAAACTTGGCACCATTTCGTGTTCGTCCCTACTATCTATTCAATTTTCGCCAAGTTAGCGGGTAAGCTGCCAAGAAAGATTGCAAAGCGTTTTTTTCTCACTATAAGGTCTAAAGAGAAGACGAGGACTAAAGAAAGATCAGATTCGCGTAAACTTTGCCTGACTTATGAGTCGAGATAAAACCTAGCTTTTAGATCCTTTCCATCGGAATCTATGTTTAATAAGTTCCATGGAGATTAAGCAGGCGAGCGAAAGATTTCCGCCGTAAACGGAGTCTGGTAAGACTTTGTTGCGTATTTTGGGGAATTTCATACAAGTTTATGCAATTTTATGGATAAAGTAGGAAGGCAGAGAGGAACATTGTCGACTTTTGGGGTTGGTCGAGTCTCCTGAATGGTTTGGGAGGCTGAGAGACAAGACTTGGCAGCAGATCTCATTTCAGACTGGAAGCAGAACAGAGGAGCGTCTCGGTCGTGAAGGCGGTTTGGCTTAACTCCCGAGAATCTGGATTCGAAACTATCCCAGAACTACTCGCAAGACAGTTTGCCGTGAACTGGATTTCTCCTCTCCCCAGGGATGTTATCTTGCACCCTCCTTGTTTCCCGCTCCCACCTTCCCTTCCACTCTTTTACCTTGGAACCACCCCTCTCGCATATCCGTTCCCTGTCTCGTTTACTTTCCTCTTTCTCAATCCATCTCGATTCGAAACTTAGCATCCGGTTATGCCTCTGCAAACTCACTTCCCTAGTATCGCTCTTCGCCATATAGTCTCACCGCATTAACTACTTATATACTTATACCATATATTTTATATATCTCAACTTTGCCGTTCCTCTGTGCTCGGTTTGTTTACAATAGTCGTTGTGTTTGTACCGTTTGTGCTTTGTTCTCATCCACGAATTTCACCGAATTCTTCTCCTTCGTTTCCGTCTATATTTTCTTATATATAATACATTATATTAAGTATCGTTAATGTTTATGTAGAGAAGGCTCTTGTGCAAATGAAGTTTTTCAGCAACGACGCTTCGCAGATTACTTATAAGGGCTACATCGTAACTTATCCGTCGCACAAAGAAAATTGCGAGGCGATGTACAGTCGCTGATGTAGTACAAACAGGAGAAAAAAGTGGCTGCTGCATATTGCAATGGCTCGAAATTAGTTTCAGCCGGGCGGATTAATTAGAGACCGTCCGATTTAAATATTCCAGTTTCATGTTTGAATATGTTGAATATCCTGCTCTAGGTGCGTAACGAAGAGGGAACTTTTACGGACTGGCCCGGTTTACCGTGTTTACGAGGGATGACCGTGTCGAATTTGACCCTAACTCAACTTTTCCGCAAAGTATCCGGCAAGCCATTTTTTTTTATACGTCAATATTCGACCCATAAATGTCTATCAGAGATTCCATGTAGTACTTAGGGATGAGACGATCGGAATTGTGTGTGTGCAAGATTTCGTGTGCTAGGAAAATTCTTCGCGATGAACTCGTATGTAAAGTACGGATAAAATTAACCCGACTGCCGAAATAAGGTCAGTTTTAAAACGTAAATACAGTTGATGTCAGATGTATAAAGAGCGGTAAATAATATAGCAGAAGTGTACATACATATATGTATATAGGGGACGTTTACCGGGTCTGGTTATGGAACAGGAGCGAACAAATGAGCGATAGAATGTTTTACATTGCGCAACATGGATGAACAGGGTAGATTCAGTAGTCGGATAAATAAATTGAAACGAGCATAGAGAGGTGAGACTGCATTATGCGATGAATCGCGTGACACGTGACAGACTAGGCAGTAGATCGAAGCGCACTCAATTACCTGTAACGTCGGGCAATTAGAATAATTTATGAATATCCCCCGGCCATTATTAATTATTCAATTACAGGAATTTCTGAATTTTTCACCCCCACCTCTCGCCATTTACGAATCGGAAAACTGGTTTCTTTTCTACCTCATCTCCTGGAAATATTTTTTTCCTAACAAACGACCAAACTTTTTCAACTCTTCATGAATTCTCGCCACGTTTCTTCACACACTCGACATTTTGCATGCGCGTCTTGCCTAGCTGCATTCCGTAATGGCAAACTGATAGATGCGTTACTGACGACTCGCGAGCGGAAAAAATCATCAAAGATTATGAAGAGTTACCATGCAGCAGAATTGAATGGAATTTCCGGAGGGGGGGGGGGATACAGAGCGGCATGTTTCTTCCTCGAACTTTTCGAAAGGAGAAATAATAGAGAGATAGAGAGAGAGAGAGAGAGAGAGCTGTTTGTTTACCGTTGAGAAACTCGCCATGTTTTTCTATCGAGAAAAACAAAGTCGTAGAGTCTCATCTCTTGTAACGTCTGAACGATCCGTTTGTTTATAGTATCTCAGACAGTTTTACAGAAAATCTTGACGAAGAATATTTTTTCGTGCATGTAATCTGCAAGCATTAGCATAAGATCGGATCTACGTCAATGCGAATCGACGGCCGTTGATTGGCGCAACTGCGCACCTCTGATCAAACTGAATTTTTTGCCAGAATAACATTGGATCGTTAACCTTCTTACGCAACTGTCCGAGAACGTATAATGCGGAATTGCAGATTTTTTATCGTATATCCTAACGATTCTCTCGAGCTTTCATAGTCGATTGAAAATCATCTCGAAGAATCTTGTTGCAGCACGCGTTTATATATACGGAAGAAATTATACGAGTGGAAAGTTTCGGACGAGTTTAAAATCTAGGGATTTACCTAATTGGTCCATTTTAACGTAGTTAAAGTCGGTCAGAGTTTCGAACTTATTGTTAGTCTAAAGCCTAGACTATCGCTGCCGCGTTTACAATGGATAAATTCTCGCGAGGAGCTAGTTAAACTTGCAGCTTGGTTCGGGGTTGCAGGAGATGGACCGAATTCGCCGATTACTCTTATCATAATATTCTTATCATTTGGCCCGTTAGTCGAGGCATAAGCAAAGTAAAGTACGCTCGAAAACTTTCCTACTGCATTGGAGTCGCGATAATAAATGGTAGATATAAAAATTCACGGAGAGATAATCCCGCGGAGTTTTTTGGGTCGCTCGATGTGTATATAATAATTTGTGGATTCTTCACGATGAACCCTCGTGTTTTTATTTCGAGTCGTAGGTCCTTAAATTCAAAGGGTCGACAAGCTTAAATTCGTTTGCTTTACGGGCTCGGGAAACTCGCGTTAAAGAAGTACGAGGCCATAAAGTTGGGCTAATTCCGACTAGTGAACTTTTTTAAAAGCGCGAATGCCTGGCCACGCGGACGAGATAAAGATATTGTCCCGAAAGTTTTTTGATATCCTAGCGAGGCACCGGCCTTTTTCTTCCGGCCTCCTCCCCCACGCCATCCAGTTCGTTAAATCATCTTCAAGTCCTGGCAAAACTTCTAGCCCCTATATACAGGTAGGTATGCTATATACATATATTAAGCTTTCCCACGGAACCAGATTCCTCCAGCGAGGATAATTAAATGAAACACCCTGCACCACCGGTCTACACTCGACTCGCGCATAATTAAAACATTGATCTGAGAAATAAAAATACACATTTCTCTCCCAAAAGTAGCAGAATCGATAGACGAGATTAAGGTGAGCGAAGGAGAAGAGCTTTCGCCGCGCTTTTCTCAACCCACTCCCATAAACAATTTATATATAGGAAAACGCATAGATTCTCGTAAGCGTCTTGATTACGCAAAGTGAAATAAAAGATTTTTCGGTCGTCGTTTCATTTATAAATGCAGATTGGCCATCTTTGAGATTCAAATCCATGCAAATGACGATCTCGCGTCCTTCGGAGTCGCGCGTGTGCGGTATTGGAGAGGATTTATGTGGGTGAAAAAGAGGGTGAGAGAAAGGGGTGCGCCGGATATGGTTGAGGGGTGGACAAAGGGCAAAGAATAAAGGGCGCCTGGTGCCGGAAAGCCGCGCCACACAGTCGATGCGTGTCCGGCTGACCTCGAGCGAGAGTAAACGGCTCGTCGCTGGAAGGTCAAACTTTGATTTTCCATCGCTACTTTCCCATCCCCCTCGTTAGACTCCATTACCCCCCCCCCCCCCCTCCCCTCGCCCACTCCTCTCCTACCCAAGTTTTATTCCTGGAAACGCCCACGACTCACCGTGAAATTTCACAATTATCTTGTTTTCCCATAATTTCACTCATCGAATCTTCTATAAACACCCGACTATCGATTATTGCGATATTCAGCTTCACGAATTTCCTCTTTCTCATTGTATTATTATTACAATTGTCGAAACCGACGAATCAGGAAGTCGAAAACATTCTAAAATGAATTCTTTGTCACGATTGTGTTTTTTTATAAACAAATAAAAGAAAAATTGCAAGAATATTCAATGGGTATATATTTTAATTCTTTTGTTTGCTATTGCTGCACGATAACATTCTGCGCTCACTATCAAACGTGAAATATCATAATTGTACTGGTTCGTCGTAAATTTTACTCGTCAACCACTGTAAACGTCCCAATATTATTTATTGCATTATAACCAATGTCACAATTTCTTATTTTCCATTATTATCATTCTTACAACTTTCAAAAATTGCAAGAGGACGTTGGAAAACTTTCCAAAATGAATTCTCGCCAATAATTTTTTCCGTGAATATACACTGGAAGGAGAGGGGGAAAGATTAGAAGAATATTGCATTTTTAAACTCTCGTTACATTCATATTACCGCAATTACGTTCCGCGCTATTTTTAAGTTTTACTCGTACAAGCGTCTCAATGTCGATTATGTCACATCGCCAGAGTGAATATTTTAAATTTTCTTTTGTCACGCAGATTGGCGCGTTTGAAACTTTTTCCCAGGAGATTTTTTGTCAAATGGTTCCCGAAGGTAAGAGATAATTATCGCAATCAAGGCTAAGCCTGACGGGAGGAGCAGCTCCAACATATATACATATATATATATATATATAATGTGCGAGAGGAGCAGAATTTTCCACAGGATTTTCGCTGACGTACCGCCATTCGCATTTTAACCTGATGCGAAATCGCGCACGGATAATTCACGTCTGACGATTTTCCTAATCAAGGCCGAATTTGGTTTACTCGCGTTTTACAGCACGCTGCACGACGTTGGCTTTGACAGAAACCCGGCCAAGGCGTAGGATCATCCGTAGTTCCGCGATTCGATCCAATCGCGTCAAACCAATGCCTGGTGAGTAAACAGCCGGATGCGCGTCGCCGAACCACCACATTTCGCCACCTTTTACACGTTGACGATCAACCTCTCGACGCAATTATCTCAGCGGATTTCCAACTCAAACGGAAATTATAACGTGTGTGCTTATACTGCACAGCCAGAATTCAACGCAAAGCGACGAGAAAAAATTCATAAATGTACTCAGGGGCATAGATATATAATTTCATTCGAATAAGTCTTTTTTTGAATAATGTTAGTTAAATATTTATTTAAAATTAATTAAATTTATAATCGTGAGATTTGAAATTGGCTTCATTCTAATAATATATTTTTTAATAAATCCCATTGAAATCAAGTGCATTTTTAGTGACTCTGGTAAAACGTTAAAGAAAGTTATTTGATTTAAAAGCGTTTATTTCTCTGCGTGTGATTTAATCGAGTAGAAACAGATAAAATAATTCAAAATATATGAGCACACACACACACACATATAACGTGTGAATATGGATATATACACCACGACTGCTCACATTCATTGCTTACTTAAAAACCATAATATATTACGCCAAGAAACTGCATAAATTATTGGCAAATTGACAAATATTGATATTATTATAAAAAGCTATAAAAGCTTTTTGAAAACAAAATGATATTCATAAAAATACTAATATTTTTTTCGTACCGTTATTTCTCTTTGTTTATACACAAATATATCTAAGTTTAAATTCGTTAGGTCGTTAGCCTACAGACATTATTGTATAACTTGACAAATATTAACTATTTTATAATTGATGTAGATTAATTTTGTTATACATTGTATGTGTAATAGAGGCTATAAAAATCTAATTAATTTTTTTCGAATGTTGATATTTACCAAGTTGCATAACAATGTCTGCAGTTTAAAGACATCGTCACACACACACACACACACACACACATGTAAGTGTATAAATATCAATAGTACTAGGAAAATTCATTAGTCTTTTATTGCCTATTATTATATCAACAAAAAACATTTCCGGACTATTTTTAATGTTGTTTATATTTAAAAAGTAAAATAATAATATTATTAATCTATTGACCTAAAAAATTTATACTTGGACGAATTTCTATGTATGTTGAAAGTATTAACAATATCAAAAAATTGTACAAGTCTTTTAATTCAAACTATAATATATCCAACACAGCTTCCCGTTTGGCCTTGGATAATTAGAAAGTCTGTATAAGATTGCAATCAGAATTAAAATTAATTTAAACTTAATTACGTGAACTAAAACCATGGATTTTCAACGGTAGAACTTAAAAAAGTTACTATATACGCAAGAATTTAAAAAGATTATAATGATAGCTATAAAGACATAAGAGATAAGTATGTGTATATAGGCACATGAATTTACAAACTGCTATGAAAACTCGCCATTTGAGACAATTCTAGTTGTTGCGAAGAAGAGAAGTCTGTAAAAGGGTTGAATAGAATCAGCCTGTCTGATGTTGACCGGAGGGACGCTCCAAAGTTTAGTCCAAAGGAATAAAATGAACTTACTTTAAGCTTACGAACATAATCATTAAAGGAAGAGATAGATACAGCTTATAACTAAATCTTTACTAGAGATGAGACAAATAACTTACATTGGAGAAAAAAAATATTGAATTGAAACTATATTATTATTAATCCTTGTTATAAACTATATGTAACAATAATTTATCACATATATACGATAGAATATGAGATTTTATAGCGAGACAATTGCATGGATTTTTTTATAAATTCCCAATGGAAAAGTTTATAATCGTAACTGAAGAGAAATAACACTCGAGGCCTGCCCCAGTCGTATTAGTATTCGAGGATAACGTTAATATGTCGTTATTCGTTAATTTTTCCAACCACGAAAATTGTGGATTGCAAGCGGCAGATCGAGGGTCCCTCGTCGATTGCGTCAATTCTGTGCAACGCCACTGCTGAATTTGGAGAGTAAACCGAGAGGTAAATTTGTAATTCTGCCAAGTTTCTGAGTAACCAACACACTCGTGACGTACTTGTATATTGACGATAGAAAAAAATAAAATGGGAAAGGGAATGAAACGTCAACGCGATAAAGATATAGCAAAAGTGGAAAGAGAGAGTCGATGAATAAATGTGGGGAGAAGAGAAAGTCGAGATCAGAGCGGTAATACGGAGCTTCCAATAGCTTAAAACGCGCGTAATTCAGCATCGGAGTCCTTGACCATTTCTTACGTACCCCACCCATCGGCAATAAAACGTGCAAAGTTGAGATAGCGCCAATGTCGCTGCTGAAATTCCAATAATAACAATAACGAGAAAAATGCAGAGAAAAAGTGAGAATCTTTGAAAAAAAGTATGAATTGATAGGCTATATACATTGGAAGGATTGGAAGTTTGTTTATTGTAGCGAAGCGCGTGAATCACTGTAGCGAGAAACGAATGAGGTTCTTTGACGCACTAGGCTTGATTGTGTGGCTCGTATAGGTGTGTGTGCGTGTGCATTGATGCGAGTGGGTAACAGCCTCGTGCAGGATCGTACGATGTGACGTAACTCGCGAAGATTAAACACAAACCTGAAGAGGGGAGAAAATGTGGCATGATTTCGAAGTAAAGCTAAATATCGGCACGCATATGTGTACTCGAGAAGATTAGGATCGTCCGATGCATCAGGTGACAATGGAATTCTCAGAGTTTCTCACGAGACTCTTCAACCGATTATTCCTCGATGACCAACAAGAATTCCAAAACTTTATTCCCTTTTCAACAGAGATAACTGTACATCCAATTAGCTGTTTCGTACAATGAAGAAGATTACAGAAACCTATCGAATCTTATCAGTATATTTATATACATAGTGCTGCATTTTTCATGCGCTCGGTTATATTGTACACGCGTATTTATATGTATATCGAAATAATATTATGTTCGGTTAAAATCAGCTTCTTTATTTTCCGCGATAACAAGGAAAATCCATTGCTAATTGCTCGTCCGATAAGGAAGAATAATTCGAGGCAACGCGCGTTAAAACATTGTATGTATATATAGTGTATACACTGTACGACGGTATTTTAATTCAAAAAAGTGTGAGGTTTATCAGTGTCTTCGCTTATCTTATACGCGATAATGTAAATTAGAATTTTGTCTATTCATTGGTCGAGCGAAGCATTATTGATTCGATACCACGACTAATCGCGCGCGTTCGTTTTCCTATATGATACAAGATAACACACAGACGCCGATACGTCATCAATGATTATTCCGGTTCGAGAGTTCATAGGGGAAATTCAAAATATATTTGGCTATTTTTTCTCAAACTCGTTTAACGTTACACCATCCGTTACGTCGATACACCACGCCAGCATCAACTTTCTTTTTTCGCCCCTTAATAATATTTTTGTTTATCCATTTTTATCCTTCGACCAAAACTCCGCGTCATTGATCTCTGAGATATCCGAATAATCAATTTTTCAAGAACGCGAAGGTGGTGGCTAGTTGGGGGAGAGGGAAGGGGGTGTAACAGTATAGTAGAAAAATTTCACGGTGTCCCGCGCTGTAAATTTAAGGTAAGCAATCTCGCGTTTCTGTGATAGATATATATATATATATACTATAAAATTTCATCGTATCTCCTATATCAATTTGTGGATATCATAATCATCCTAAAGTTGCAGCTGCACTAGACGCGTTTGCTAGCCTCCCAATAAAAAATTCCTCAAATGACGAATCATCGAACGCGTAATTGTATCTCGCAGCTAGAAAATTGTTTACCAACAAAATTATCGACGAGTATATAGTTGGCAGAGAAAAACTGGCGAATTACGCGCGAAACGCCGCATTTGGCTTTCGTCAATGTATATTTTCAAGAGTTTTCCTGACCTTTTCGAGCCACCCACGGAGAAATCCGCGTCAGGCGCGGGACTCTCTCGCATCGTTTGCCCGATGTTCGCCTTCCCGCAGCTGTGCTTCTCTATTACGGTGATCGAAATTTTTCTCGAAAGCTCTTAAATTCCATTTCGTACTCTCGAGGTTTTGGCAAGGGGGAGGAAGGAAAAATACGGGATTTTGAAAAATCGTTTGATAATTTACAGAGAGAAAAAAGGGATGGGACATGAATAATTGATTTATCGAGTATCTTAGGATGAAAGTGAATAAAGTGGATTAATGAATTCCGGGCAGGGTAGTCATAGATAATTAATAAGTCGTACGAGGTTGGAATGGGAGGTACGTAACGTAATGATATCGGCGCCAGTTTGGTTTCGCAGACGGGGAGAAAGAAAGTAAGAAATACGACGGGGAGCGAGGGAGACGGCTAGGAATGGATAGAGAAGGATGGCGAACATTGGAGAACGGTACCCCCACCAGGGAACCTGGTGGCGTGAGCGATGCGCGCAAGCGCACTACTCGGTTCCCTTCAAGTTTGACTGCCGCCAAAATACATTCGCTCCAAGCAACGTTCAGTCGTGCTCAGCCGGTCGCGCAAAACGGTTTGTGCCAATTCAGTGCCGTCTTTACCGCACCGGCTACTTCTATATTGTACATTTCAAACTTGAAAATAATCCAAACACACGCATCGCCCAAACCACAAGCAATTATTCCCACCGGAAAGTTTCACCAGTGAGAAGCCGTCGAATTTTCATCGGAGCATTTTATTCCCTCCGAGCAGTCAGGATCATTTTTCGTGAAAAACTTTCTTCCATCCAGTTGAAACGAAAACACTGATGGAGACGCAATTCTCTTGGTTCACTCTGCTGTTGACCGCATTCTACTCCCGTAAGTTGACAATTTATTCTCACCTGCGACCCGTGTGTGCGCCTTTCGAGAGAGCCACGTGCGCACGCGGGAGCCGTCAAAATTACAATTGGTTCATTCCTGTATATATATATATATATATGCAGGCTCCGGATGAACCTTCGTACGATTTAATGAAATATCTCGAAGCGCGTTTGTTGAACCTTGCCAACAACACGCGACGAACAGCAGTCCTTGGCAAAGTTTTTCAGAATGATTCAAGAATCCAGCAACAAACAAGGATCGAGAATGTGTCACGTTTGCCCGTTACCAGCTTTCTGTTTACATGCTGTAAGCACGATTATCCAAGTGCGCATCAGCGATTTATTAGGCGAACTGGAGACGTTTGATGACTAAGTGCTACTGACCTATACGGCGCTGACCTTGAACACACCCCCGTGTCAATTGCACATCCGTGATTATCGATGTAAACAAATTACTGCTCCAGCGCGCGCGTGCATCCAATGCGCAATCTGCAGGAGCAACGTAAACAAAGCAATTTTCAGCTTGTTTTCGTGCACCAATTGTTTTCCAGTCGACGGAAAATGATTGAACGATTGTAATTCGATTTGTGATAACAGGGCTCGTACGTCTCGACCGACGTTTTCCTCGTGTGCGATTGACTGGCGCCTCGCTAAAATCTCATCGATCCTCGCATGATTTAAAATTAGACGAGCGTCCGAGACGAGCCTCCGGATCGGATAGAATTCGAGAATAGACGTTGAAAGGCACTCCGGGGTACGTGGGAAAGGGTATAGCTGTGCAGCAGTTTCTAGAAGCTTTTATTCGAGACAGGATTGGCCGAGCCGAAAATAGCAAGTGTCACCACGTGGGTTAACGCACAGACACACACAAGCGCAGGCAGACACCTTCGAATGCACAACTCTCCTAGCTTTCAACAGCGCGTTTCGTCACTCCAGAAGAATTTAATTAACCTGTCAAATATTAACTCTCGGGCAGGAATCGAGCAGTTTTCGCAAGAGGGATTAATTTCTTTGCTAGAGGCGTGGAAAATTGAGCGATGGGTCGGTAAATTTCACGCGCTCGTTTCATTGGAACCTTGGCTTTTAATTGTTGAGTTAAAGAGCGATCCAAAAATAGCGCGAGCGAGCACGTGGGCGAGTCTCTCCGTTACATCGTACGAGATGACGTGGCGAGCGGTGATTGGCGCTCGAGATGGGCGTGCGCCTGCCTCACCTTTACAACTCTCGTCGAGACAGACGCGATCCACACGCACACACGGTCGCCTGACATACATGCAACGCTCACTACTAGAAAGAGAGAGAATCGCTGGCGCGGAACCTGCCAAGTTTTATTTTTCCACAGCTTCGCAGCCGAAGAGCCGGTTTTTCGACGCGCATTCCACCGTGTTTAGCCCGTCTACTCGTTCCTACAAACGGATGTCCGCTCTAAAGAGATACCCCTTCCGTCTCTCTTTTATTAATAAAATGCCAAGCGCATCCTTATCCAACGTCTGCCGTGATAAACAATCTTTTTACACGAATTTTCCGACCATTAATAATGCCTCCAATTCATTAAAATTCCTTTTTCTTCCTTGGACGGGTGTTTTTTCTCGACGCTCTTCGCTCCGGCACCTCCCCCCTCCCTACTCTTATCATTCGCTTATCTGTGTAGAACGAATCGGGAAAATAATCCTTCCGGGTGAAGAAAAATGAAGAAAACCGTTCTTCTTTTTCGTTTTTTTTTTTTTAAATATTTTAATAGCGCTGAGGCGAGAGTGGATGGCTCTCGAACGAATCGACGTGTATTATACAGCGAGACGTTGAATTAACTCGAAAGGAAGGTGTACCCGCGTCCTCGCGACCGGTTTCTTACGTAGGAAAATTCGCAAGGCCGTCGTTTTTACTCGCTATTCCAAAATTCTTATCGCAGCAGGAGGAAAAGTGACGGTGTTGTACGTGACGCGATTGGCCGATTGATCGAAGCTATAGGGTCAGGTTGGTTTGGGCGTGCCAAGTAGATCTCTGGGACATCTCTGACACATTGCGATAGGTCAGTCGAAGGACTGCGGATCGGGAAGAGCGATCTATGAACCTTGACGAATAAAAACAGAATTAAATATATATCTACTCTGTCATCGTTGGCCGTCCTATACCCGAATTTACTACTGAATCGCGAAAAAAAACCTTCAACGACCAAACAAAATTAGTCTACTTTACGACAATTCCTTCTGGAAAATTCTCTCTCAAGTTAGTCTGGGAAAAACTGATCGATGAGATATTTTTTTTCTCTTTCCAATGAGAGACTCGTTGATCGGGATCGATCAATCCGATCTTGTATCGGGTGGGGGATAGTAAACAATGTCGCAAGAAGATAATTGCTTGTTATTGCGAAGAGGTCGCGACGGGAATTACAAATGTCCTATATACGTATACGTCACGGTTATCGCAGACGCTGCGTATCGTCTTTGCGCTCGTCCGTGGGTTTTTAATTCGCACTCATACGCAAATCCACAGGCGGATGTTTGCGAAAGGATCTTCATAGGCAAGATAGATAGAGAGAGAGAAAGAGAGAGAGAGTGATAGATATTAATCGAGTCACGCGACGCGAGGTGAGTTCCCAAGCACGCGAGAGAGCAGGGTCATCGTCATCGATGATACTCGCCAACTGCATCGAGGCAAATGCACGCAGAGTCGCACGATTAATATACTTAACACGCAAAATTGTTGAATTTTTTTCTCTCCCTACAAATTGTTCAACTAGTCGTTGTCGAGCAGCTATAAGCTTTAATGCGGTGTTATCTATAAAGCCGAATGCTTTAATCGTCTGCACCATCATTGTCACGATTAGCATCTATTAATACCTCGCGTAATACCGTGATCAAATGTGATAGAGTAAATGCGATAAGCCCGAAATAATTGGCATCGCGCTATGTATCAATCCTTATTTAATCCTTCTCTTAAACGACTCATTCAATTTATTTCTACGGAAACGTCGATCGAATTTTTTTTTAACGTCAATTCGATCCTACATTTAAATTTGTATTAATCGGTTTCAAAATTTGTTTATTGCATTTACTCCACGGTTCTTATTAAACTATTATTCCAAACTCGCTGGTGTATTTAAAATTGCCTGGCGATTAAATTCTCGTGATTTGTGACAGCAATAGTGAAATTATTAACAATTTATTATGTGGAGATATTACATTTTGACAAGCTCTTGAATCTACATTCGAGCTCTTCCAATCGACCGCTCTGAATTTCGCAGTATAAAAAAAGAGGCGTAACATCCAATCGTGCGTGGGATATTAAAAGAATGCAATTACCTTAACGGGTGTGTGGAATTTCTTGGGATGAGGCAATCCAATTGCAAAATTGCGTGGTGATAGTATCGCGATATAATGTAGGAAAAAATATTTGATCGGAGGTATTATGGAATATTATTATGATGTGTTGGATCAAGCTTGCGACGTCAAAATTACATAAATCAATTTGAGCATACACGGCCAGATTGTAATATATACGTATATATAGATATATAAGCGAAGCTTTATTAGCAACGTGTTCGACTCAAGATAACGCAAGCGCTGCGTTGATTCGGTTTTTCGACCTTATCGTATGACGTCACACACCGCCCAGGTACACCACGTGCATTTGAAAGCCTTGTAAACGCGCAATTCGATCTCGGCCGAAAATCCCTCGTGTATTTTTCAGCCAGCTCTGCAACGAAGCTACGATTACAAGAATAACAAATCGAGAGAAATAAAACCTGCGAAATTCTAACCGACTCGGCAAGAACGATGTACATGTGTACCATCGGCATGTACGCTGATAAAATATAAGATGTCCAAAGTTGCACGCGCAGCTTCGGCAAATATTCTCTGCATAAAGAAGAAGGAGCGATTTCGCGTGAAAATTTCAAATATTTGACAAACGGTGGAGGAACGAGCGCGGAATACCGGATAAGAATAATGAGATGCAATGAGCAACGATACAATCAATTGAGCGAAAGTGTAAGTTTTAATTAAGAAAAAGTGCTGAACGTAAATAGAGCAGTGGGTAGCAAAGTTTGAACAGTTATTGTCATAATCGAGTCGAAATTAAGCTAATGCTTTTATTTTGTGTAGCGCGTTAGTGTGAAAATCAAAAGTATTCCCAAGTTTTATGAATTAGTAGGTGGAAGGGGGTAGAATAAGGCGACAGAATCGTGCGAGGTATCGATGGAAATATATAATGACACACCGGTGTGTGGTTTGTCTGGTATGTAGGAGCTTCTTAAGAGGGGGGAGGGTATTTGGGACCATCAGAAACGATGACGGTACGAGCCATACAGATAAGGATAATGAGATACAACGAGCAACGATGTAATAGTCCGAACGAAAGTGTGTATATATATATACGTTTTAATTAAGAAAATGGACTAATCGTAAAAATAGCAATTTGTTGCAAAGTTTGATACGCGATTATCGTATGATTAAAGTGAAATTAACGCTGCTATTACTGCGGGTTTTTTTATGTAGCGCGTACAAATGTAAAAATGAAAGGTAAAGCTTGATGAATTAGCAGACGGGAATAGAGGAGGAAGCAAAACCGCGCGAGTTATCGAGGGAAATACATAATAACGCGCACCGGTGAGTGTTGCCTGGTATCCAGGAGTTTCGGAGAGGGGGACAGGCGTATTTATAACAAGACGGGACCATCGTACGATGCCGGTACGACCAATCAGGACGAACCTCGTGGTCTCTCTGGCCTTGCCGCCGTTCGCTTCACATTCACGCGTTACGCGTTTCTCCTACTCACCTTTAACGGTAAAAATTCATTCGTTCTTCAACCTGAAATTTAAATTTCTCCCTCTCTAGAGAGAGAGAGGGAATCTAGTTTCTGTGTTGTTTTTAAATTCCTTTTGTCACCCCTCCCCCTAAAGGATATCCGTCTCATTCTCGGGAAATTTATCGCGTTCAACCCATTTTCGAATAATTCCAAGCGAACGTATATAGTAAGAGATGAAAAAAAGAGCGGTCGCGTCTGAAGGCAGACGCGTAACACCTGTAGACACTGGTAAACATACATTGCGGGAATTAAAAACAGACGAAGAGTAATTGTATAATAAAAGAATTCAGTTGTTCGAGAAAACTTTCTGTAATTTCTCCTCTCGTATTCTATATTTATTACAACTATTCTACCACGCGAAAGTTTACAACGCTTTAAACCCTCGAAAGTTGGATTTTTCGTAGGTTTCGCATTGTTAGAATATTTCAGGGACAATTCCACGCTGCTTTTCATTGGTGGCTGTAGAGTTTCGTTGATTTTCTGAAGAGAGAAGTTTAGGCTACTATAAAAGATAAGTTTGGAGAGATAGCGTTAATGGAGACGAAGGAAGGAGCTAGTCGAGAGAATAGACTGCATCGTCCAGTTGGAGAATCATCCAAGCGTAAAGCGCGAAGATTTACAGAGCGAAAACGGATCTATGGTGGAGAGATACGTGGTGTGAAAGAGTGAGAGAGAGAGAGAGAGAGAGAGAGCGAGAGAGGGAGAGAGGGGAAAAGGCCGAACCGGTGACGAATGACGCTAGTCGGTGGTTTCACACAGTTGACACTTTAGAGAGTTGAATTACCTGGCCAAACTATAATCCGTCTCCTCTTCCGCGTTATTGAAACCCCCCGATCACTCTTTTCTCTCTTTTATATTTCCTTTTTTTTCTTCTTTTAGTTAAACTACCCGCTGCATATGTATATATAGAGAATTACAAAGCATTTTTCTTCCTTAAATTAGGTCGATGGTTAAATTATTGATGGGGGGATGGGGCAAAACAAAATTAAACGTAAATGTTGGCGAGGAGATTTGGGAATTTTAGCGAAACCCTGGCGTGTTAACTAATGCACAATGCGCGCTTAATTTCACGCCCGGCTCGAGAGAGCAGGTCGAAAATTGATGCATAATTCCGGGCACTTCCAGTGGACGATGAAATGGCACAATTAACCGACGACTGAAAACCAAATGACTGATTTTCCTTTTCTTATTGGTCCATCGTCTATTTTTCCGCACCACCGGATCATACTATTCATCTATACCGTTCTCCATCAATTCATCTCTCCTTCCCCCCCCCCTCTCTTCCCTCTCCCTTCTCGCTACCCATCCACCATTTATCTCAAACCAATATCTTTTTCCCCCCTAGCATTGGCAATTTTTCAAAAAAAATTATTCGCTTTTTGTTCACCTCTCTTTTACGCCAGTACGGTCAATTTTCTGTGCTGTATTATATATATATATACACATTGTACCCATATATACACAATTACAAATCCCCCCCCCCCCCCCAATATTGCCAATATTTCCCCGACAAAAATTCACTCGGTAAAGTAATATTCGCTAATTTCTCGCAGCAGCCAAATAGCAATGAGTTTCGGACGAGTGACAGTTTACGATTGAAAAATATGATCTCATTGTTGAAACTAGTCAATTTTTCAGTTATTTGTGCGATGTAGTAAAAATAAATTGTTCTAGATAATCCGACTTGTAACAAAAGGAATTTCACTCTTTATCGTTGTGGGAATTAGGTTATAGAGAAGGTAAAAAAGAGAGAAACAAATAGAGAAACGGTATATGAAAAGATAAGAAGAGCGATGGCAGTGAAACGTATACGAAAGGAGGGGGATTATTTAATATGATGTTTTTGACCGAGAAGCTTCTCGTGATAGGGCTAATATTTTCTTACCGAGACGAGTACGAAGAAATTCAATCGGATTACAATCGTACTTTGCATTCGAGAAAGGATTTCTAGCCGGGTTGGTTTTACTGCGATCGTACGGAGATTAATTTTATTTCCGGACCGCTGAATCACCTCTGCGGGTCTCCTTTTCGCGCGGAAATTTAACTATCCTAGTGGAAAAGTGTTCGTTCGCGCGCGCGTGCGCGGGCTACTTTCTTCTCCTGCGATACTGATAGCTAGCAGTAAAACTACAATGTATCGCAACGAGCTTCTTTAAGAAAACTGCTATCTATTTCCAGAGACGCTTCATTTATCCTAATGAATATTTCCCACTTAGCTATATACAAATATATCTCCTAGTTTTCCTCTTGAAACACGTAAATGAGACAACTGTACGATGTAATTTCTGAAAAATCATCAGCCTGTAAAATTCTGGCGGAGGAAATCTGTCGAATTTCGTTGGTGAAAAGGGAATTTTCCGGTTTGTAATAAATTCGATTGAAAAAAAGACAGAGCTTTTGAGCTTTTAGAAGAGGGGGTAGGGATGGGGGGTGGAGGGAGGAGGTTAAACGATTTTTGGCTATTCGAAAAGTATACTTGAAGCTTTTAGCAGTGGGCTCTCGAGCTTTACGGGATAATCGAGAGCCGATATATTCCCTTGATGCCGATACTCCTCGTGTACGTGTATCGATGTGGCTGTGTAAGAGGAGGCCGTATAGCGGAAAGAGGTCGATTAATGACGCCGATAGCCCGGGTTATCGGTGTATCCGGGAGAAACCGATAAAGCTTGCGTGAAAATCGGAAAATTCGGGTATATCCTCGAGAAGAACGAGCGAATCTCGCAAATAATTGAATGGCGTCCAATTATCACCGAGAATTATCCCTAATTAATTAATTGATGAATCGCGAGCGCGTTAACGATCGCAACAAGCTTTTGAATTTTCACTCTAGCGAGCTTTTGTGGACTTTTCATTTTCCTTTAGCACAATAGCCGTCGCTTTCTCGCTCTGGTTGTTTTAATGATCGAAGCCCCGTAGAGCATGATGCGTCTCACGCTGGATAGAAGTACAATGTTTGCTCCAGAAATGGACATTTTCCTATCAAGATAGCGCATCGATATCGTTAAAAACGAAGCTACGCGCGCGAGTAAACGAGGGGGAAATTCAAAGACAATAAATTCGTCCTTTTTCTTTCTTTTTTTTTTTGCACACGCCCTTCCTCTCCCTCTTTCTCCCTCTCGATTCATTGTTCCGCACTTAATAGGCACATTTTTTATAATGAACGCTACATCGATATCGCTCAGCTTTATTACAATTTATATGTAAACCTCCACTAGTTTGTGAAAATTCACTCGTTTCCGGGTAGCATTTTTCACGGGTTCACGGTGCTTTTTTTATTTTTTGCTTTAATGGTTAAATGGGACCTGTCCATTTGGTTTGTTTTCCAGGGCAGTAGATAAACAACGTTATGCACGAACCGTACGGTCGAGAGAGACAGACGGACAGTCTGAAAGTGAGAGAGGGAAAGAGAGAAACGGACGGGGTTGTACTGGAGAGAACGTTACACCGGAGGGTACAGTCGACCATCGTGTCATTAAATTTAATTACAAACTATTTGAGTTATCGATATGGGAAACAGAATGGTCGAAACACAGCGAGGATTCGCAATGATTGCTCTCGATCAGTTTGGAGAGGGTAAAAGAACTCGATGACTTTCGTTATCGCTGCTACTTCCACATCTGCATCTTTTATATCTTATGAAAAACAATCTAAAATTTCAATTTGGCTCGAGATACGCCAGTCAGGGGTCAACATTTAATTTAATTAGAAAATATTTGAGGAGAATCAAATTGACCGAAAGTCTACGAAGATTCGTCGTAATCACTGCTCTTGATCAGTTTCGAGGAGGTAAAAGAGCTCGATGACTTCCGGTATTGGTGCTTACTTCCGCCTCTGTATCGAATGTTCCTTATCAAATAACAACTGCAATTTCAATTTGGCTTGAAATAAACCAAATGCGACCAGCATTTAATTTAATTAGAATGTATTTGAGTTGAAACGGAAGGAAGGACATGCAGACACAGTGAAAATTCACGAGGACGCAAAAGAACTCGTCACTTCCTGTGTCGCTGCTATTTCCGTTTCTGCATCTAATATATTTTATTATAAAAAAAGGAAAACACTGCACAATTCCGACTTGACCTAAAATCTACCATGGCGAGGTCAGAGGTCACGATTTAGCGATTCACCCCCCCCCCCCCCTCCCTCCATAGTTGGCAGCAACGTAGAGAACTCGGAAGTTTCGCACTTTGAAGGGGTGGGCCGACAGATGCCGCGGAGGAAAGTCTGCGAAAAAATACGCGCGCGGCGTCTAAACGGAACGCCATTAAATCCGAATCAACTTCTTAATTTGAACGAATGGTTTTTTAGCTTCCCCGTTACCATATCGCAGCCATTTGTCATCGTTAACCGGCCGCGAATGCGTTTCCTGTGTTCCGCTTGGATTTTGGCGGAAACCGGAAATCCCCATGACACGTGGCTAAGATACGGCAAACTTAATTGTTTTTATTATTTTACTAGAAAAAAGTCAATAAAAGCTGTCCGCTCGTTTGAGGAATAATGGAACGAATTTTCCAGCTGAGCAAACGATAAATTCAAAATAATGTTTATCAATACACAGAGTATCGATATAAATTTCTTGATTCTACCAACTGTAAAAATATATATATATCGAAGGATTAAATGAGAAAATAAAAATTCTTCGGTGAAATTAATTGGGAACATTGGCTACCACTGTACATGCAGTAGTTCGGGAAAAATGTAGCAATATTTTCTCTATAGAACTATTATTATTAGTACATTTTCTGGTTTCTCTCTCTCTTTCTTCTTGCCTTGTTATTTCTATCGTTTTTCAGGAATGCTCACGAATACAACACAAAACGCAAACAAGCATCGAGAAACCTGAGCACGATTATAAATCGAGATCGGGTCGTTCAGGTTCAGCCTCTAATTTGTTCTCCCGTTTACCCAGCGTCATACCAGTGAAACTTTCTGATCGCATTATAAATTGATCGTTCAGAGCAAAAGAATCACAGAAATTGATTTCCCATTACATAAATTACAGTATAAAAGTAAAGTAGCATAGGGGTGAAGGGGGAGGCGGGGGGGGGGGGGGGAGTGATAGGTAGCGAAGATGTTTCGGTGTAAAATTCAGTTTGGTGGAAAGTTGAAAGGGATGAGGGTCGCAAGGTGGAGGATAGCTCGTTAGAAGGGTCGACCGAGCTTAATCTGGCTTAATCTCGCAAAAAGGTAACTGCTAGCTTAAGTGGATCAAGTTGATACTGGTCGGGCAAGCCAGTACGTCCAAAGCTGCGAGAATTCCTGTATTCAACGCTCCCCCAACATAACAAGCTTAAGTGATAACAATAACTGTTTACAGCAACGTCCTCATCGATCCCCAGCCTCCCTCTTATCTCGGCTCACACCTCTATTCTCCTTTGCACCGCGGGGGAATTTACTATACACGCTCTCTCCTCTTCGAAACATCTTAAGCCTCTTAGAATACCGATGCTTCACCAGAATTCCAAACTTTTTCAACCTATATACGCAAACTTTCTCATTTCAAAGCTCGACAAATTTTTCATGAAACGCTCAATTTTCTCCACTACTCTCTCTCTCTCTCTCTCTCTCGCGTAAGAACTATGATTTTTTTTCTTTTTAAGAAACGTAAACCGTGCAAGCAGAAGGAGGAAAATTGTTTCAAGGTGCGTTGAGTACTGAGTATTTTTTTCTTTTTTTTCGCCAAGCATGTTTTTAGAGTTTCCAAAGTTTTCCAACCTATTGATGTAAACTTTCTCATTTAAATGCTCGCTAAATTTGACGAGATGCTTAATTTTGTTCATTGCTCTCGTGAGAATTATGATTTTTTCTTAAATTGAAAACTGTGCAAGTATTCAAGGATAAATTGTTCGAAGGCGTGTTGTGCGAGTAGTGGATTTTTTTGTTTACGGTCGAAGCGTATTTTTGGAGGTTCTAAAGTTTTCTCTACAACCTATAGACATAAGTTTCCTCATTTGAAAGCTCGATGGTGAAATGTTCAATTTTGTTCACTGTTCTCTCGTGAGAATTATATTTTTTTTATAAGAAACGAAAACAGTGCGAGTAGCCAAGGGGTAAACTGTTTGAAAGCTTGTTGAGCAGTGGAAAAATTTTTTTACAGTCGAAGCATGTTTTAGAAGCTTCCAAAGTTTTCCAATCTATAGACATAAGCTTTCTCATTTGAAAACTCGACGGTAAAATGCTCAATTTCCTTCACTGTTCTCCTATAGTGAGAATTATGAATTTTTCTTAGGAATTAAAAACAGTGCAAGTATAGTGAGGAATAAATTATTTAAAAGCCTACTGATTAGTGGACAATTTTTGTACACTCGAAGCATCTTTCGGAAGTTCCAAAGTTTTTCAAGCTGTAACCAAGAGTTTTCTCATTTGAAAGCTCGACGACGAAATACTCAATTTTCTTCAGTGCTCTCTTACAGAATTAAACATTTTTTTTGTTTTTATAAGAAACAAAAACATTACTAGTAGCTAGGGGTAAATTGTTTGAAAGCGTGTTGAGCAATGTGTTATGTCCTAAGTTGTGTAATAGACTCAGGAACAGTTTTTGTTGTGGGCTTCAGCGACCGCTCCCTACCAGCTGGTGGTAGTTTTGGGAAATTCGATGAAGGATTCGTGTAGAAGGATGCAACACTTAGTCAAAGTAGACTTCGATGATTTTTAATGGTTTTTATTTATTAACCGTAACAAGTATAAGAGAGCCTTGCAAGGCTGTTGTTGTTGAAGGTACAATTAGTACTTACTTAAAGACTAATCGAATTAGCCGACGCCGGGTCTTGGATCGTGATCCAGGGAGATGGCTAAGCCAATCAAAACGTTTTTAAAATGAATTTATCCTATCTTTGACCAATAAGAATTAAAGCATATCTTAGAGTGAGTGGGAGATAGAATTCTCTCACTGACTTGCATTCGCACGATGCAAGATGCAAACTTAGGCAAAGATGAGGTACCGGCGACGGTGGCTGCAGATTCTGGCATATGGGATTACATTCAACTATCTCTTATTTCTTTTAATAAAATAATGTTAATTTTTCGGAATTAATTGATTAGGGACGTAACAAATGGATTCGATAATGAGGAAAGAGAGGGGTGGAGGGGGTTACTGCTGTCGGAAATCGCAGCACGTAGCACGGGCTCCTTCAGGGACGTTCAGATAGGAAACGAAATACGATTAACCGGAAGTCGCTACTGGACTTTTCTTCGAACGCTCGTTCCTTCCAAACGAATTTACAACTTCCGCGCGAAAAGGACCGATAGGATTTTACGAGAAGCACGCCGCACCTTCTGAAAAAGCTTTTTTCTTCTTGGTCCAATATTTCATCGCTGCATGGGCGATAAAAAAAAAGAGCGACGGAAAAATTCGATTAAGAAGCTTTTTTCTGCCAATAAAAATATGTCAAGTTGATTATAAAAGAATCGTATATATATAGATAGAGTTGAGAGAAATGGAATATTTTTGATGGTTCGTTGATATTTTCGGTTGCAGTATTGGCCAGTTGTCGTGCGACGGATGAATGTACGTCGGATGCTTTGTCGAGGTGCGCCAGGCCATTGGAGAAAATGAATAACAACGCTTTGACGTCAGCAACCACGAAAGAGGACCTTCAACACTATTGCCCGTGAGTATTGCATTACCTTAATCATTCTGAAGTTTCATATCGTTACCCGTTCCAGCGTTTTCTCAATTATTTAGTACTGACTTTGATGACGAAATAATTTTGCCGGCAAATATGTGATTAAATAGTCTCGTGACGAAAGGACGCAGTACATTGCTGCTTTGAAGTAATTAAGTGACCGGTCTGAAATTTCATAAACGCGAGTCGTAATATGCAAGCTGCCGAGTCGTGTAGCTTTTAGTACCAGAGCTTGCGGTGCTGGCGCACTTTCACCGCTGCACTTAAACCGTAGCCAACATCCCTCATTTAGCCCTCAAGCCGGAAGCACCCATCGAATACGTGATACTTTGAGCAAACTGACGTTTAATACTCGCGCGTTTCTCTTGGAAATTAAAAAATGACCATTTCACGTCAGTTCCCTCGAACCTCTCTTTCTCTCTCTCTTAGCCTCTTTTTCTTTTATTATTATATTCCAAATGTTTCTTCTTTGGAAAAAAGCTTTGCCAGATTTATATATATACCTAATATTATCTGGAAAGGCAATTGCATCAATCAAGCAGGAAGCCAGAGTTGAGAGAGGAAACTGCGAATCGTACAATCAATTTCTTGCAAATACAAAACCTGATTGAAACTCTCGAAAGAATGCCAGCTTTCTCAATTGAGAAACCATTTTTCCCCTATTGAATAAATTTCAATTCATCCGTTTATGCAAGCATATCAGTCCAAGTGTTAAATTACTATTTTAATAAGTGGATTCGTTCTGGTTTTCTCTTTCAGGAAGTTCCAGAATAGCATGATGTGCATCAAAAGCTACACTGGCAAGTGCCTCGAGAAGAAACAAAGGGAACATTTCAACCAATTGTACGAAGGTGCGAACAAGCTGATCATCGAGCTTTGCCAGGACGGAAGCTACCAGGAAGGTAAGAGAAACGCCAATTTACTCAGATCGATACTTGGAATTTGCCAGAGATCAGTTTCTCCCAAACCAACAGCGACCGATTTATTCGGATCCCTTTAAATCGCCTTAAAAAATTACACACGTGCAATATCACCGTAATCTTGAGAGTACCGTGCGAATGTATTATTTAATTCTCCAATTCAATTTCAAACGTGAATTCCAGACCGAAATTATCATCATTAAAAATCATGACAGTCCTTCCTCCAAACTCTCATCAATTATTACAAACTTTCCGAGTGCATGGTTAATTTCAACCAACTCTTTTTTCTTCTTAGAATTTCTCAGGCATGCAGGTTGCGTTTCGAAAGTCCATGAGTACGAGAGGTGCACGAAGAGGTACCAGAAGACCACACAGGAAATTGAAAGAGGATTCAAAAATTCGAGTCCTACCGGTCCAGTCAAATCCATTTGTTGGTGAGTTCTGCAAATTATTTTTTTCCCCCATTCCAAACAGTTTGATGCAAAATATTTACGCTATTGTTCTCGCACGATTGATGCCCATGAGGATGTTACTGGGAGATTTATTCAAGTTTCAGAAAAATAATCTGTTTTTATGATAATGGAATGATATTTTCGTGTTATTAATTCTAAGTCTCGTTATCGCGTGAAGCGCGAAATTAAGACGCTCGAATGTATTTTTGTTTTAAAATCTTCTCGTTAATTTCGCTTATCGCGGCAAGTGTACTCTCTCTTCCCAGTGGAGGTTGTCGTTATGCCTAATAAGTAGCTACCTTGGTTTAATCGATACATGTCGCGCCAGAGTCTCGCGTACTCTTAATTAGATTGTCTAGTAAATAAAGTAAAGAAATCACTGTGCAGTTCCCACCGCAGCTTCACAAAAAGTTAAGCCATGTAAATATTAACTTAGATATCTCATTAATCCAAAATACGTAATTCTTACTCATTCTGCAAATATACGTTGAGACAGTTATATAAACCACACAGCAATGCTGTAAAATTCCTCCTCTTTACATTATAATAATTTTGTTTTAATTTCACTGATGGATTCAGCAATGGAAAATGAGTCTGTGGAAATTTTATCACATTTGAAACATTCTTACATCCCTTAGACTTTCAACGTTTTTATAAAACAGTATATATTTAAGAAAAAAATTCCTTTCCTCCCGCGTTATTATTAAACAATTTTGTTAATAACTCGATTGAGTATTGTTTATTTTTTAGAGTCCATTGAACTCTCGACTAATGAAATTAACGCAATTCATACAAGCGGTTCCGCGTTATCCGACGATTTTCCGAGGCAAAAAAATTAATTCTTCGAAAATGGAAATAAAGTTGGCATATGGCATTAGCTGCATTTGGAAAACACGAGCCGACCTTGACATCTTTTTAATGTCTCAAGTGCATCCGTTCGACGGGAGACTGCATAATTAATATCGACACATAGATTAACATCTAACTGATCTTCTAATCCAAGCAGTCATCGTCGACCATTTAAAAAGTCGCTCGATCCACCAACGACCAATCAGCATCGCGCCAACTCTCTTATTGTACACGTACGTCGGTAATTTGATTTCAGTTGAAGCAAGCAAAAAAAACCTGTAAACGAGCTCCCGCTCGCAATCATCTATTCATTCTATCATGAATACTAAAATTAAATTATCAACATGCTTCTGCATAAACATGGCGGCAGAATGATGCTCGGTGAAATATCTGAAAATTGTTTATAACAACTTTTGTTGATGCAAGAAGAAAAGAGCGGCTTGGGGTAACGTTTTCGACGAAATTGTTCATTACGGTTTATCGAAGAAAAAATCGATATTTCAGTAAAAAAAAAAAAAAGAAAAAACAAAAAGATAAACTGGAATTTCCATGTCAATGGCGCGAATAACCGCGTGACATTTCGTTAATAAGATTCATTTGTCGATTTTTCGCCAACGTGCAGCAACACCTGCATCGAGCACGTATTTCCGGTTGACGCACGGACTCAAAAGCTGCAGTAGACCGTGCTACAGATAGGCTAATGACATTACGCCCTGTGTATAAGCATCAGTGTGAAAACTACCCCTGCGTCTACGCGCATTCCCGTTTCCCCACTGGTATGTGTGCGTTTACACGTGTTCGACTCACCCTCTGAACTATATTGCAAACGCTGGCTTATCGCTCTCGTATGTTTCGATTCCTCCTCCTCCCCCTCTTCCTCTTCCTCTTGCTCTCCCTCTCTGCAACCATACCTTTCGAAAACGAACGTATCCCGAATTTACCATCAGCTCCCCCCACCGACACTTCTAATAATATTTCCTGCATCTCTCTGCGATAACTCCCCACGTAAAACTATTCGTTAATAGACTGCTCCGATAAATATACGTAAATTAATAACTCTTCCTGCTGCTTTACATTTTAATTTAACCGATGAAAAGAAGAATTTGAATAATTAGCACCAAATACTCAACCTTCCGTTATCATTCTTCTTCAAACTGCGAGCTTTCGTATTAGCATTGCATAGCTTTAGCAGGAGTTCATGCAAGCCAAGTATTATTACAAAATTTTTAAGCATGTTTCAAGTCCTCCTCGTCTCATATTCCTCAATTTATGTTTGTCGAAAACGGACGTATCTTAAAATTAACACTCCCCTCCCCCTCCCCTCTCCAAATACTTCTAATAATATTTCCTGCATATCTCTGCGACAGCTCAGCGCGTAAATTCGGTAATGAACCAACGAACTGCTTCGATAAATGGACGTAAATTAATAATTTTTCCTGCTATTTTACATTTTAATTTAACCGATGAGAAGAAGCGTTTGAATAATCAGCAGCAAACACTCAACTTTTCGCTATCATCCTTCTTCAAGGCGCGAGCTTTCGTATTAGCATTGCGTAGCGTTAGCAGGAGTTCATGCAGGCCAAGTACTATTATACAATTTTAAAATTCAGTGCGATAAGCGACGCGTGCAACTCGTGCGTCAACTTGAAAACCATTTCAAACCTAATTCCACGAGACATATATTATGCGTTCGCTTATTGTTTCTTTTTAATCTCATTAATATATTAGAGCGGAGAGCGCCGTTTAGTCTGGAACGTATGTCGCGAAGGAATTTGTTAAACAAATCATTATTGCGATGATCGAATGCAAAAAATATTCAATCGTCATTTCCATTTTTGTTGCAGTGCCTTGCAAGATTATCTGGACTGTACACATCACACGGTTAGAAGACAGTGCGGAGACGATGCTGCAAAATTTATGAAGGATCTTCACAATCGAATGTCCAGTACTTTATTGGCGGTGAGCAAACAATAAAACACACTAATAGTTCATTAGCGTTCACCGCTGCAGTGCGGGATTTTTGTTTGTTCTCGTGACATTTTCACAGAGCATAATCGCGCAGATTTTGTCGAGCGGCGAAATTTCGCGAATGATCGAATCGATGGTGGAACGGTATAATTAATTATAGTGATGAATTTTCGCGGTTACAGATGCACTGCACTCCATTCACGCAGGCGGAATGCGCGGCGGCTAACGGATCGTCGAGAATGAAGATCGAGGTGGTCCTGCCAGTGATTCTCATCGTCCTCGGGAGATACTTCACGTAATAATTAACAAGCAAAGCCCGTGAACTGGGAGACTCTCGCGTTTTACACGCCAAAGCAAGGTTTCCGTTCCTTATCGTCATCGCTAGAACGATATGGACCGAGGGGTCGATGACCCTTGGAGGACAAGAATGCAAAACCCTAAAAGGAAAGGCAGTTCTATCATCGAACGATAGGAGATTCGCTCGAGAGGGAGGTTCGCGCTCGGATCTTAGCATTTCCGTTGCTCGCCATCGTCGAGACGAAAGAAGAGCTGGGGAATTGTGGAGAATCCTCGAGAAGGAAGGAGAAGCGAGCCGAGCACAAAGGCTGTTTTCTTAACGAAATTCAGCAAACGAAGTCATCCTGCGGGAAAAACGTCAAGTCTGGCACGCATCCCTGCATCGTATCTCTGCATTCCGGATGGGGGGACGTTGAAGGGGAAGGCTAGCACATTTAAGCAGCCGGGAAAAAGCGTCTTGAGGCCTGTTTCTTCAGCCTTTTAGACGTTTTTCACGCCACTCCTGACAAGCCTGGATATGTTGATCCTCGCAGAGCCAAGAGACGTCGGGATGAGAGAGAGAGAGAGAGAGAGAGAGAGAGAGATAGGGACGCGAAGGATTTTTGCTCCTGGGACCTGCCAGCTCCTCCAGCATCCTTTAGAATTCTTCCTGAAGAGCCACTCACGGGGCAACCTATTCTTCTTCTTCTTCTGCTTCTGCTTCTACTTCTACTTCTTCCTCGTTAATTTTACTGGATTAAGTCAAAATCGACCATACATCAATTCAGTCATTGTACGCGCTCAAGAAAAACTCATTGGACGCTTCTACAGTTGCGAGGAAAGTCCTTTCCGAGGTCAGCAAAAAATGGTCTCGCGTGAGATACTTATATAAACCATTTGCACACTATAAATCCTTCTGTTATCCTGCATCGCTTACTCTCTTCTCTCCATTCAAGCTTACCTTTCCAATCTGAAGCAACTGCCCCCGAAATTCCCGTTGCTTTGCCCACACTCCTGGCTTTTCCATAACGTAAGTCTATACTTTATTCCTAAGTGGGATTGCGATTTCAATGATTCCGCATCGTTATTTAGCTTGGAGAATCGATTCGCCGGATAAAAATATAAAACGGACGGGCGACCAGTGATATTGTAAAACAGTGGACGATCAAAGTCATGCAGTTTCCGTCATACACTATGAAGTCATAAAATTCTTTTATTGAACCAATAATAGAGTCCGTTATATCGTTAAACGATCTTAGTTTCGAACAAAGAACTCGAGTTGAATCTCGTGGACGAGAGCAACTCTCTTCGGATACCGAGATGATTTATAAAATGTAACTAATTAATTAAGAAGATTAATGCTTTAATTAGTGAATCGATGGTGGCAAATATCCGTTGGAATCATTGAAATCGATGTTATTGAATTTCTGCGGCGTATTCCTGGCATGCCAGTGGGCGAGAATTCATACGAAGAGAGAGACGTCGATCGTCTCCGGCGTCCCGGAACTGGAGGGTGGCGATCGAAGCTTTCGAGACACCCGTTCTACGTGCCCTGCACGAGAACCTTGCTGGAATCTTCGCACGTTTGGCTAACGCGCCCTCCACCCCATACGTGATCTACATAATATATTCCTACCCCTATTGCCTGATAAGTTTCAATTCCTACCACCACCACCACCACTAATAATTAACAGGCTACCGACGTGCCGGGCACTTTGCAATTTATTTACAAATTTAGTGGTTCGCGTATAGCTACCGAACGAATCTCTCGACCACCTTTGGCGATTTTCTTCCAACAAATACAATGCAGCCATTAAATTTATCAGCATCTGCCCGGAGTCAGGTATAAATAGTCGAACAATCGGTGACATTGACAAATCAAAGTGTACAACAGTCGTTATTCCGGAGGCAGGATATTTGGCCTGAGAAAGTTATTAAATGATTGCTGGGGAAAAAGGGGCTCGCGGGAGCCCTTAGCGTTTTATTAAATTTCTACATGAAAAGCCCCATAGATATCGTTTTGCTAGTGTTATTTATGAAAACATAAGGAGATAACGGGAATGATTTGCAGCGAGGCTCCCACGGGTGTAATTCGCTGTGTTTCCCACAGGAAACTACGAATACAACGTCGCTTTATCTCGCATAAATGTGCACGGGAATAACTTAATAACTTAATAACACTCGGGAAACGCCAGGCTGCCACCGAAAGATCCTCAGGATTTTTAACACAACAACTTCTCTTATTCGATGTCTCGCTACGTCTTTGCCATCATTTTTATCTTCGTCAGGCTTGGTGCGAAAAGAACTTAGTTTGTAACGCAGATTTCTATTTTAAATTTTATTATTTATTTATGAACATTTATTTAACATAGATTTTAATAAGTATTGCAAGGGAGTTTTAAGGATTGCAGTGTTAAAGCTGAAGGATCGAAAAATCTTATCAAAATTCTAGGCGGGTTGAAGCTTACCAACAATCCTTCGCAACTCTCCCGATAGTATTTATTTGTCTCGATGAAAGTGAGAGTCGCGTGATCTAGGAAGAAGTACGGATGAAAGGATCATCGCGAATCGTGCGTTTTAGAAAATGTAGGAAATAGAGATCCGAGAGAGATATTGCCATCTAACGAAAGCTTCGAGTTTTGAACTTGGGCGACAATTCATCGCGGAGCAAACTCGCTCGGATTATTTTTAAGACTAAAAAAAGTAATAATAATAATAATAAATAAGCTTCTTCCCCCATTGCCAAAAAAGTTCCGAAAAGAACGACGGTAAATGGAGGGAAGGTCCTAGTTAATTTTGTACTGTGTACATATATATCATATAGAGAAAAGTCTATTTAATCGATTTATTGGCTCGTTGTCAGATTTTCGAGCTATCGTTGCACTGAATTAAATTTAATCGATTTAAAATAATTCACTCGACAGATGTTTTTCTGTTGCATATATGTATGTACTTCCTCATAATTGAGGGAAATACATTTGACGAGCGCACAGATTCACAATCGGTTTAAGAGAAATGCTTTCTTAGTCACTCGTTGTTCAATCTATCGTGATATAATTGATTGTGATCGTACCGTTAATTTGTGCGCTTCAATGGATTTTCTTCAGTGATGATGCTTCCTGTTTTTATAATCGAGCTGTTAATGTTCCTTCGTGACAGTCATAGATTTAATTGGAGTCGAAGCATCGTTTGACTGGGGATACTCGATGGAGATCAACGACTCGCAAAAATTAATAAACATACGTGCAAACTCTGTCCATATTGTTACGAGTTATACTCTTCAGATATATGTTACCGAAAAGAATTTAGTTTCCTACACGATATATGTATTATACTAAACATATTTAATATTGATATATAAATATATATATATATATATATATATTAAATGTTATATTTCGGCTATTAAACAATCACCTGAACGCGTCAGTTATCCGCGCTACCAGCGATTTCCACCGAGTGCACTCACTCAGCGTACATGTATGTATAAATAATTTACATAATTACGACTATTATTATAAACTCGATTTGTACACTTTACGATTGCGGCAGCGCTAAAATGCGCTTCGGTTTTGATATTTTGGTCCCGGCTGGCGTCAAATTTCTGATTAAATTAATTCACCGACTGAAATGAAGTTAGGCAATTAATTTGAAAATTTCATAAAAATCGTGTGATTCACGATAAATTTATTATTCATTACTACCCGTTAAGAGCCATATCAATCAGACGTAGTTAAGCTAACCATGAGCAAAATGGTATAGTTCGCGTAACGGAAACTATTTGTTAACTTGAGTTTAACAGATTAAACCTCGATTAAAGACTTTGTCCGATACGTCCTTAAGAATTTCAAGTGAAATTCATTTGATGGATAGACTCGTTAGGACTAGATTTAATTTGAACAGTGTCAATATTCTAGTACAACAGAAAATGTCGAATTTGTTTGTTTATTTATTAAAAATGTTCATTTATCGCCAGTCGAGGTTTTTGACAAGGTAGTATTATTATGTAAAAGTTCTTTCGTACCTTTTTAACTTGTATTACCGTGTCGTTGGCGAGAAAAACGGCACTGCTTGCAAGATCCTTATTTTGTGTTGGTCCTGAGAGAAAGTCCGAGTTACGACTGTAGGAATTCCATTGGTAAAAAACAGTCTGTTGACGTGGAGCATGAGAAAATCACGAAGGTTTCTTAAAAACAATGAGAAAGGACTGTTTCCAGTAGTAAAGGTCAATACAATATCAGACTAGTTGTATACCAAGGGAGAAAAGTCAATGCTCTGTAGGCCACAACGAAATAACGATTTTGACAAAAAAATGTTTACTTGTAATATAGAAAAGTGCTCTGTAAATACGTCGTGTTTCAAGCCAAGCTTGAAAGTTATTGTAAGATAACTTAATACATTCGCAATAAAGAAACGATTATTTTTCTTTAAATTGTAGTAACATTAAATTCGCCCATTTTCCGAATATCCATGTCCATGTTTGCTCCCTTCACCTATTGTCTCTACATAGTAAAATACAACAAGAGAAATTGTACTATGTACAATAACCATGCTTCGTCATGATGTTTGTTCGCTACATTTTATTTGACGAACCAAATTAATATATGTTTAAGTTTCAGCTTGTTTTATCAATCCACAAAAGCTTTATTAAAGCGGGCCATATATTCGATAGATATTTCGCCGTGTAAATTTGTCGGGTAAACTAAGCTCAAAAATGTAGAGTTTTATAAAAAATTTCAAGCGACCGGTTAATTTTTGCTTCACTCTCGAGCGTCACTAATGTATCATTCTTATTCGTGATTTTTGCCAGGCTCCGACAGAAATACAGTGGGGAGCTTAATTTTTAACAGACGATGATTCCTTCATGGACACTCTCAGCGTTGATCAGGCAACTTTATAACGAACCAACGGGGAATCCAAGCTAAAAGTAACTCGATTAACAGTGCCGGCTGGGTATAGCCGGTATAGGACAGACTTACTTTTATTATCACTACGTGAGCCCGGTGGGACCGGTGACGTCTGGATCCTTGGCAAATGGACCTATAATACGGTACGGAGTCATTCTCTAATTATCTAAGCTCGCTAATGGAATTGGGAATGTAATTCGAGATAATTGCTGGGATATGAAATTAATTTCTGAAACTATCCAGACGAAATTCTCGCGCACGATAAAGCAAATATAAAATCTAATTGGTCAAGGATTGCAGGTCCCACGCGGCGATAACTCGCACGATCGATCTGGGTATCGAGAGAGATTCGAGTGCATCGAGAAAAGGGCTCCGCTAAGAAACGAGGTGGTGTGCGAAAAAAATTCGACTGCCGCGCTCTTCCTGCGGAATCGAAGGGATAGAATCGGAATTTATCCGCGCGCGGTTTATACCTGAGTTATATTCCTCGGCACGTTCGAGCGTATCTACGCCGGAGATAATTTACGATCATCCCGCAGGTATTACAACGGATCCGACAGGATGATCGAGAGACGAAGGCATCCGTCGAATTTTACGCCCCTCGCACCTCGACCCCTCTCCAGTATCCACTCTACGGTAAATTCGATGGGACAAAGTCGCTAGAGTTAATCATCTGCTGCACAGCACGATTCCTACGGGAACCACCGTACGAATTATCACCGATGCTCCAATTGTTGCAACAGCTCCGATGACAATGCTCCAGCTCGGTACGTTGTCCCGGGTCTCTCTTTCAAACCTTCCCATTTTCGTCCTATTTCCTATTAATTTTGGCAAACACCAAGTAAGCCAAAAGTTCTATTTGCCTCATTATCATCAGGCTAAGTTATTTTTGGCCAATTATATCGTCAAGTTATCATTGCTCCGTGTCAATGTTGATCCTCATAATTCCAGCTTGCTTAAGATAATGAATCGGAACGGTTGGTTTGGATAACCAGTGATAACAAGGCAGGAGCGATTCCGAGAGCCACGTGTTTCGATGTGAGATAATTCTCCCGTAGGTAAACGTTTCCCACGAGAGTCCAGAAACAGCCTAATAAAACGGACGATTCTTTAAATCAAATCTGCCCCGAGATCCAACTTTAGAAATTTTCACATTGATTTCGGTATTATCTTCTCTCTCTTCTTCTTCGTCGTCCAGTAGCATCGCGACACGTACTTTTTCTTATTACACTGGTTCGTTAAACCCTCGTCATCCAAAATTTATTAGACATATATACATATATGTACATACTAATTACTTTGTTTCGATTATCAATAATTCCATACTTTTTTCACCATTTTTTTACGCTTTCTCATCAATTTCTGGTTTTAATCCGTTGTATAAAAACTTGTTGAATATTTAATTTAACCTATATTTAATATAAAATTATTATTATCAGTGCTGATAATATATAAGAAACAAGCTAAAAACGAATTGATATTTCAAGCTCCTATTGTTTCATTTCAACTGGTTATCTGTCTAAACAGTTCAGTGCTTATATTAATATGAAAATTTTTGGAGAGATCCACGAAATAAAGATAGATTCGTTTGGGTAGAAATAAACCTGTCTGTACATCAATTTTTATAAGCGTAATCCAATTTTTATATTATATATTTATATTATTAAATGATTCGTCTCATTTTTCACATAATAGTGTTAATCAGGCTACATTAATTTCTTATTTTATTCTGAATATTTTGAAAATTAGAAGTAATTATTATAGGTCAGAATTATATTTTCCGAGTATTTGTCTATTCCAAGATAAAATAAAATATTTTCATAGTTACTTTATTTTCGTGAACAACGAAGTTTTCTTTTATTTCACTCTTTTATAAGGACTTCAACTTGAGATGATCAAAATAGTAATACGAACCTATACTCATTTAAATATTTGTAGTTTTTTGTCTGCAGGAATGTAATAAAATTAAATGGCTAATCTGCATGTTGAAAATAGAAATGGTATGGTACATCTAAATTCAAAGCTTTAAATATTAACCCTGTCACACAAAATTAATAGAATTCTGTAAGTTCCTCTATACTGAAACCCGAGATTAGAATACAAGTTGCATTAACAAATATAGCGAGACGAGATCCAAATTAAACTCAAATATCAAAATAAGATTAATCAAAAGAATGAAAGCAGGTTAAGTAGAATCTAATCAGCCGTAATTAAGAGCGAGACCAATAAAGAGCAGTATAGACATATTATTTTGAGTCAAAGGGGACTTAACAATTTTATTGCGATTTTTTGGTATCCTTCAACGAATGCTTACTAAATCTGAATATAAGAATTCGTCAGATTAGATAAGAATAAGATAAAAGAAAAATCTTGTTCCTTTGAAGAGAGCGTACTATTTCGAGATCATTTTTTGCACGTAGGAGCATCGGTCATAAAATATAGGAAAAGAGGCCGCAGAAGAAAAGCGTGTTTTGATTTTTAAATGAAATAAAATTGAAGTATGCAGCTAATAAAAGTAAAAGTATATACTTGTATCGATATTTTTGTAAGTATCTCTTAAAAATCGACCGATGAGTCTTTTCGTTGGAAAACTGCATGGTCTGCAGGAGGAGAGAATCAAAGAAAAAAAAAATGGAAAATGTCGAGAGTGGCAATCCTCGCGATTTGAACGTAGTTCACAATTTAAGGCTGATTTTATTATTATTTTTCTTTTATCTTCTCTCCTCGATCGGGAAACGAAATTCAAGAGACGAGCAAATTTAATTCGAGTCCAGGATCGATCGAGGTGATTCCCGTAGGACACGAATGGCCATTTCAACGAATTACCGGATGTACTTTACACGGGCATACCGGAACCACGTGACAAAAGCACGCAAACTCCCGGCGCGCCTACACTCCGTATTAATTATAGACTGCTTGCTGGCGCCTGATGTACGGTCTGGCTAATTTTATTTCTTGTTGTAAAGCATGTATAGTCTACGAACAGTTTAATATTTATTTAAAAAAAAAAAGAAGGAAATGGAGAGTTTACCAAATTAAAATATTCACGCTACCAAATCTCTTCGGAAGGGATCATTAGCCTTCAGACTCCTATTATAACGTTCTACAGTATATCGTGTTTGGATACGTAGTAAGCATTTGTAGTTCGAGTTGAAGGAAAAATTTCAAAAGTATTTTAAAAATGGGTACTACTAATTGTTATTATTTTTAACAGCACAGATCTGTAAGATTTAGAAAGGGAAGGGGGAAAGAGAGAATCTTTTCTCGTGACTCTTGAAAAAGGAGAATCAATCGATTGATAGAAAATTATCGAAGTCGGAAAAATTCTATGAAAGGAGTGGTTGGGAATGAAAGTAACAGCGTTGTGCATTGGGAGAGAACTGAAAATGGAACGCAGGGCACTCGGGGGAATCACGGCACGCGCAACCATGCCTGGGAATATTCATACGTCATCGAGTCGTTTTATTTACGAGGCGAAGTCCTCGGGGGGACAGGAAAGGGTACTCGAATCCTATTAAATCATCCTTTGCCCTTTTAGCTTTCCAACTCCAACGTGTGTCACACGTGTACATTAATTCTCATTACCTCCATTAGTCCAAATCTCCGCTTTCCTCTCCGATTAACCTAAAACTGTATTATGACTGTCCAAAGAAGCAGAAAAAACTACTTGGAATTCTAACTAAAAAAAGGATAACATAAACAATTAAGGAAGAGTAAGAGAGAATTTTCGAGAAGGTTTTAAGGCTACATTGAAGATTGGATATTGAAGATTCCGATTGGATAAATCAGGATGCAATCGTTGTTTCCCGAGCCAGCAAGGTTAAATAGGAAAGCTGAAAAAAGTATTAGGTAATTACATCTGAGCTCTCGGCGTAAAATCTCGTTTGACTTTGTAGGGTATCGCTAACGGAAAATGCATTAGCGTTATTACGAAGGTACCGATTTCCAATTTCAATGATACCTCCGATCATTCGATAGATGTTTTTTAAATGTTCCAACATTCAACAACAATATATCTCTCGAATATATTGTTAATTATTTCCACGATTACCACTTTTTCCCACTTTCGACGAACCTATTCCACTGTATTTAAAAAAAACCTTACGGTGCAATAATAATAATAATCGAATAACGCAATCCTAGCTCTTTTTATTCTATTCGCAAGGTTCATAGGCATTTGCAAAGGGATTTAATCGTTTCAGACGCGATAGATCCTTGCGTGTTTCGTTAGCGAGAGTAACGTAAAACATCGTAGGAAAATTTAAAGGCGATTCTAAATCAGTCGACATTTAAACCGGACGCCAGGAGCTTGCGAGCTTTATTTACAGCGGAAATTCGAAGCCCCTTCGGCATAACACTCCGCGTGGCTATAACTTTCCACCCTATGTTTCATTTAAAATTTTCCTTATTAGTTATCGATTTTAGTTGATCAGTCCTGTACAGATATTTTACTCTTCATTATTGAAGTTCGATCTTTTTTTAACTTTTCTCAGCCGCAATTATTTGTGTCGGCGGAAAAGTCCCGTCGCGGGACTTTTACCATCTCCCTCAATCCATATATAAAATATACTAGTGTATATATTTCACGAGAGATTTGGGTACTTTTTTGAACGCGAGTTTTATTTTGCAAAAAATTCTGCGAGAAGTCTCGTGCAGAATGTCTGGGGATGCACCGAACGAGTCTCAGGGAGCATATCGAAATCTGAAAACTCGTGAATTTATCGTGGAAGCTCGGATGAAGGCATCGAACGGGGGAAATATTTATGTTGATTCCCACAGTCTTGCAGGGGTGTCCGTGTCGAGTGAAATATTGTTATTGGCTGCGTGAAAAGGTAAGCATCGGTAACTCTCGGATTATTTACGCGTCTCTCTTTCGGATCTTTAAAAGTGTCAAGGTGAAATAAATATTTTGCCGACCTTGGAGCTTTTGCTTAAAAAAATGAAATCAAATCGAGTATTTTCTCAATGTGCCAGGTAAAGAGCTTTTCGATGATTCGAATTCTCGCAAACAGTTGGTACGACGTTATCAGTTTATTAAAGTCAAAGCCGTCCAGAGGATTCGCGACTGAAGGTGGTACGGAATGCTTGTCGTTGAAACGTCTGTCAGTCGCTGAAACACGAAACTTCATCCCCCTTGAAACACACGGGGGTGTTTACACATCGAAAGGTTTGTCGCATGGATTGCTTGGGTAACGATCCTGATATCCCAGATGCCTCCCGGATACTCCCTGCTTTTCTATATTTCCTCGAGTGGAAGAATCCTGCTGCCTAGAAAATCCTCTGGAAAGCCTGTAAATTATTTTCAAATACCTGCCATTTTCACGTTGACTCGACAAACCGAAGCATTAAAATCAAAGCTGAGATATTCCTTGGCGAAAAGGGAAACTGCAATCCGGAGGAATAAGAGACGTCGATCTCTCTCTCTCTACATATATATATATATATATATATATATAAGAATCGTTTTGATGCAAACGTTATATAGGTAAGTTCTGTGAAATAAATTAGGCATCCTTTTAACAATAATATATACTCTCGTTCGATTTAACCTACTTCTATACCATATCGAAATTAGAGTGCTTAAATATTTTACGAGAAAACTTTAATATTTTCCCAAAAGTGTGAGGTTGAAAAGTTTCATAAAGATTGAAAGCACTTTGGTTATCCCATTGAACAGCTTTAACGGAGAAAGCACAACGATAATCTCGACGTATCTATGTATACGGATCCTGGAATTTTAATGTCTTCTATCAGCTGTCAACCTACATTCTCCATTATTACATCTATCTCTATTGTTTCTCTCAGGAAAATAAAACATGTTCCCCGATCCATTTCACCCGGCAAATTTGTTAGTTAAAGATGCCTTTTGTGTTTCTACCCTGCCAATATTAAATCCTATCAATCCAAGTTCGTAAAAAGGGACTGGAAAGCTCCCAACTTCCAGCACTACAAAGCCTGTGTTTTAAGCTCAATTTTCACGGCAAATCACTCGAATTGGAGAAATTTCTAGAAATTCCTGAAACTCATCCATGGAAATAGACAGATAGCAGGTGTAATTAATTTCTGAAACGAATATTATCTGTTAAATGTGTAATAATAAAAATGGTTCGTTCAGGAATCGGTGAGAGGGTGGGATTAGTGTTCTTAGCGATATTAGCAAGTGGAATAAAAAACTGCTGTAAATTCAGCGTGGGACCAATAAACGTCGAGATAAGAGGCTTAAAAATAAATTGAGCCAAGAGAAGTAGGAGGAGGTGGGGTGGGGCTGATAGTGGTAGGGTAGTTTTCATGACAATGACGAACTCTCGAGGATGTTTGTTGGTAGGATCGATGGTCCGGAGAGTTCGGTCAGGTCGAGCAAGAGAAGATGGAAAAATAAATGGGTTTGTAGTAGAGAGAATAGGTCGTCGAAGAAGAAACCAACAAAAAAGTGGTAGCTGTACTGTAATGTGATTCAGAGTGGAAGTAAATAGGAAGGGGCTAGCTATATATAATATCGAGTAATTTAATTTAAACCAAAAGCTAAAATTTGCCACCGATTGATTCCAAAGATGATTTTTCGTACAAATTTAATACTTCAATTCTCTTGGCTTTTTGAAAATTTCCTCGCGCATGCTAGGGATTCAAGACAGATGGCAAATTAGTCAAAGTGACTCAACGAAAGACCCAGGGAGTCAAATATCACTCCTTTCATGCGCTCTTTTGTGCCAAAATACAATAAAGTAACCGGGTGCACGCGTGGAACTGGGCAAAATCTTCCGTTCCGTTTTTTTTTATCAAACTCTCAGCAAATCCTTGGCTTACGGAGTAAAGAGAGCAGAGGATGCGTCAATATGTAGTTGCTCATTCAGATGCATTAGCCCGATCAGTTTTTTGGTGCCTGAGAGATTGCGTTGATTAAAAAGCTCTTCCAATGGGTCTGCTTTTCGCTTGGATTCAAATTTCCCAAATCGTTGTAACTTTTGTCGGCCCCAAAAACTCCGAAATTTCGTCGTTACGAATGATTGCATTCACATAATCGCAAATCCAACATAAATCTACGTATATTTCTCATTCTCGATTCACATATATAATATAATGCTTCAAAGTGCTTTGCACTGCTGCAAAACTTGATTGGGCTCCTAAAGATAATTAAATGAACGATAGGAGAGTTTTGTTAATCTATATTTTCATTGGATGTGTTTTGATAAGGGAGTATCACCCTGGGGAAATGTGAAAAATGCCGGCTTATCCCCGGAGATATTTAGCTGTCAGCGTGTGAGACGCGTGTCCTGCGGGATTCCCAGGGATTCCTGTGGGCATGCGTGAAATCGGAGAACGGACAAAAATGGCCAAAATCGCGTGTGCCGTTCGCATTACGTAAGGAAGCCACGCGGTGTGAAATTACGACGTCAGCCACGAACGTGTCACGCGTTATGCCGAACCGAACAGTTCCCCCACCATTGCATTGGCGTGAAATAGCCCTGGAAATGTTGGCAAAATTATTCCTATGCGGAATGAGAGAAAATTCTGATTTGTTTATAGATGCGTACACATTCGCATGCAAGGAATTATTAGGATAGCATTTTGGACGCGTATATATAAATATGACGATAGAGCTAGTTGCCACTGCAGGCTGCACAGATGTCGTTATTCATGAAAATTTGCTGCCAGAGGATCATCAAGCATGAAACTGCCGATCGATGGACCAAAGGCCAAGTGGCTTGTGTGTGCATGCAAAGCGATTCTCCAGATTTGAGTGATGACGCGTGTAAATCATTCTCTGTGGACTCTCGTAGAAATTAATCAGTCGTGAATAATAGTCGAAACGTCCACTATCTATACCAAGCCTTTTCTATTTGCCTTGATTAATCTCCTCCATTGTTTCAAAATATTCATTTCTCACCTTCCGAGCTTTACGTAGGACATTCGTCTCTTCGCGTAGCACCAAAATCCAGATTGCGTGTTTTTGTATCTCGCCTGATTTTCTGTTTGACGCTTCCACGACTCTATTCGCGGAACACACTATACGGTCAATTTAATCGGTCCAATTCGGTGTTTTCCGAAATAGTCTCACGATCAGTATACAATAATCTCGCTCACGTTCCGCCACTGATTCGTCGAGGAATCAAAATGTTTGGCAATCAAAGTGGGTCAACTTTGCCTTCTGGCAACAAGTGTAGTATAGTATACAGGCAAAGCTTGGGAGAGCTCGTTAGAAGGGGTCGTGTGCAGAATCATCTAGCCCACTCGTGCTAGTCCTTGCGTGGGATTTTTCCGCCCCCCCCCCCCATCGCAGCGAGGACTCCATGGGACACGCCAGAAATTCGCCAAACGTGTTTACCGACTCCCAAGTAACTCGCGTATATCCAAACAGCTCGGATAAGAAATTTTCCAAATAGACAAATTTCATCAAGAATTAACGAAGGGACGTTTGCGAGGTTCGATGAAAACACCGATTCACCCTTGTCACCTTTAACCTTTAACTATTCACGTGAGTTGAAAACGTGCATCATTGTTGCAAGAATGAAACTGCAGTCTTTTTCTTTATTATCGAGTTATTAATTATATCAATTTATAAATATAGCTGTATTTAAAACTTGACAGCATTTATTAATATGAAAATCTTGTTGCTTGTCCACGATACAATTATTTATGCACTTGCTCTCGTGGTTACAAACGTGGGCTGTACAAAGGACACCGTGCCAGTGGTGCATAGAAATTTCAGAACGCCAGACTCCAAGAATAACGCTATTCATGAACGAAGAACTTATTATTTCCAGCAATTTAATTGCGTTCTATAATTTCTGAACGTTTCAGGAAAAGTGTTTTCACTGCGCAAGGATCCGCTTTATCCGAGAGCAGGGACGTTCAAGCGGCTGTGTATAAGAGCTATGACAACTGGGGGTCGATTTATGCGAGCCTGCGGAACGTTAAATTCACCCCTCGCCCTTGCTTCTCACCGACCAAAGCCAGCAACATATGTTCCTAGCTTTAATAAAGCATCTTGAAATCGCCATTTCTGAATCCTCGTCCGTTCACTAAACTCTATTATAATTGCTATAACTACTGGTGCTCGCTAATAAGCAAAAATTTGATTAAATCTCTTCAGTTTTGTTTCAATTAACGAACAATTATCGATTACGAAGGGAATGTTAGTAAAATATTGCATTATCATGACGGACAAATTTATTTCGCGCTACTTCATGCGATTAGTGATTGATATTAACGGGATTTAAAAAGTTCGTATAGAAATGATCGATGAATTGGAAAAAATTTATGGAAAGTTACGAACCTTTTTTCCGGCTTCAGCAATAATTTTCTATGCAATTTATCGAATAAAAGCTTTATTTGTATCATCCGATAACCAAACGTCGGCATTGATTGATATTTATCTTCAGTGGGAAGATTACAAGAGCTTGCAGCCTTTCCCAAGTAGAAATGGGCAAGTGCATGAAAGTAACGAGGTTGATAATGAGACTAAGAGAGCCAAGAATGAGAAAAATAATGGAAGAATTGAGTGAAATAAACTAAATTATTTAATCATTATCGATCCGTTAAAAAATGTATAAGAGAATCGATTGGATTATCGCTTGTGAATAAAAGTCTGGTGTATTTAAAGGATAGAATTTCGTTTAATATTCATGTTACTCAATTTCATTGGGGAGAGAAATGAGCAAGTTTTTCAGTTAGCCCCACCGGATGAGAGAAAGTTGGGCAGCGTGCTGCACGATTCGAAAAGTGGAGAGCTTGAAAATCGCGATACGCCACGTAATTGTACAAGCCGCTCTTGAAACAGTAGGTAGCTGCACTTGGAAAATGTAGAGCCCGGGGGTCGTGTGCGCATTTCCGTGATGCTTGGGGGGCGTGGGCGCGGGCGCCCCTTCGGCGGATGGGGATTTGCAGTCTGCAGAGATCTCTGATTTCAGGACTCTTGCCAACTATAGGAGCTTTTCGCGTAAGCTTGGAAGTATCGTCTCGGAATCGTCGAGCTTTTATTGGCCATGTAGGTTCGCGAACAATGTGCCGGAGTCGGAGGCTAAAGTGGAGGGGGAAACTTGAGCAAGTAACCTCCTTGGAAGTTGTATGGAGTCTCGTGGAAACCAAGCTTCGCTCCCACAACTCTCCTGAATCATATATATACCACGCGAACCACGTGACTCGAGCAAAAATTTCTCCTCCGACTTAATAAACGAGTCCCGCGTCTTCTTTCCATTCGAAACTTTTTTAATCGTAATACCGGCGGCAGTCTTGTAACAAATCCATCGAGAGATCATCGCGACCAATGAACGAACCGGTCGAGGCAAATCATATCGCTGAACCGAAAAGTTTGTCGCTTTCATCGGGCCTTGATAAATCTCTTTCATTTTTCTTTTTTAATAACGCTTCGCGCGTCGTTGTCAAATTTACGCATGGATAATTCCAAATCGTCGAATTCGCAAAGGCTTCGGCATCGTAAATGCGTTCGCTCGCTCGCTCGCTGAGCGGAAACTGAAAACTGATCCGGTCAGACGGGACAACCGGGCTACGATTGAAATTTTCACGACGGAAACTATTATTGAATATCTCTGTTTGGAATTGTTCGATTATGAAAAATTGTCGTTAATCATTGAAAGGATCCTGCGCGGGGATAGGATAAATTTCATGCAAATTGGGCGTGAGCGTGGATAAAATCTGTCGGTTGTAAATCTCGCGAAGGAACGAGAAAGGGTGAGAGGGGGGGGGGGGGGGGACTTTCTTGCCTACGAAATCGCTGGAACAATTTCGCGCGGTTTGGAAATCGAGGTGAGTGAAGTTAGCTACGAAATAAAAGTTTCCTTCCCATATCGATCGGTCGCATGTCCTTCGGGCAAGGATCCTCGGTTTTTTCCCTTCCGGTTACGATGGAGAAGGATGACGAGCAAAGGATATCAGCGACGTATCTCGATTTATCTCATTCTACAAACCACCCCACTCCACCCCTTCCCATTCAAGTTTGCCTAACAATCGTATCATCCAATTCTACTCGTCAATCCCCTCGAATAAATCCTCTCTCGATTTGCTCCACTCTGCCAGCAATATTTCAGTTACGGTCGTTAAAATTCAAGCGATAATCCCTCCAGCTAATTCAGTCATTAACGTTCCTTGATCAATTTCATAAACCCTACCTCTCTCTCTCTCTCTCTCCCTCTGTGCTCTTTCTTCGTCGGGGATCACTTTGAATTTAATTTATCGCCCAAGTCCATTGAATTTCGTCACTATATATTACTACAACACTGGTAATCGTCAAATCACCCTTGCTGATCGATTATAAATATAGAATATGATTTTCTCAACTCATTTCGAGCTATGCACGAATTACCGTTAATTAACGTTACTTATGTATAACTCTGTTCTAACGACGAACGAACAATGCATTGAACGAATATCTGAAAAACTAAAATAGAAGATTACTAATATAGCAAGTAAAGTTTCCAAGCGTGATTCAATTAATTTTGCAATATTTAGAATTTCACTGTTCTCTCGAGTAGTCCCGTTTGGCCACAACCTTGATACGAGCAGATTTGTTCCATGATAAACTTTATCTAGATAGTTACTGAGATTCGCCCAACAATTTGTGTCAATCGATTGCAATAAAGCAAGTTTGTCGACTCGCATTGAAAATTTCGTCAACAGCCAGATTACTCCAACTAATTAATGTTACCTGTGTGACTTTGCTTGCTCGGCAAATGAGTGACTGCGTTGATCAGCAGCGTGTCGAATTAACACAAGCAGACGCGTTCCTTGACCAAATGAACTCGATAATACTGATTCGTGGAATTCGCAATATAGCTGAATGAGCTTAATGACAGCCGACCAAGTGGCGTTAAAATTCAATGTTTCCTGTTATAGCCATACAGTTACGCAATGCTATAACTGTCTGCTGCTCCCACTTGCCCCTTCCCTACAGTAATATGTAATTCGGTTGTTTCGTTCGCTCGCTATGACAGAATGGTCCACGCGCCCACCCCGGAAACAACCGAATCCTACAATCTGCTGCTCGTGCTCCACCTTAAAACCTTTTGCTCAGTATACTCCAATTTATTCCTTTCCCCGCGAACCCCACAATCTCTCGACCTTCCGGAATTTAATAAAGCACTTGATAAATTCATCCTACCTCTCTCGAATCTCTTGGATAACTCTTCGGGGTTTTCATTTTTTTCTATAATATTTTAATTCTGTGGCCGGGAGGCTTATGATCGAGACCTCCTATACTGGGAAACATTTGCAAAATGTATCATAAAATATAATAATCGAAGTAATTGCGATAACATCACGCGATAATAACTTGGTAGCATTGATTAAGCTACTCGGATTAAACCGGTATGATTGACACTAATAACACTTTTGTTTACCCCGATCAACCCTCTAGCGAATATTCGCTCAACAAAATCATCGAGAATCAACTATTATCATTCCGTCACCCTAATTGGTAAACAGTAGCCTAATCAAGCTTGCGTCACTTTCCATTAGAAGCTGCTAATTAATGTTCTTCTCATTAATTTGATGCTATGTATCGAGACTCGATCTGGATTCTGTTGAATTTTATTTCGAAAGATAAAATTTGGCGAGCTGGAGAGTCGGTTTGGAATGAGCAAAAGCTCGTTATACGCGAAAGCTCGCCAATGGCAAAGCAAAGCTGAGCTTTGTGGCTGCACTGGTAGGTACTGCTGTCAGCTTGTGGGACAACCGCGGTATTTCGGATTAAATTTTCGCGATTTGTAGCCGTCCCTTGCTCGCGTGCTTCTCCAGACACGAGCTTCAATTTAACTCTCATCCTACCATTCTTCTAGATCCTATTGGACTTTTTAAAGCTCGGTCATCCGTTGCCAGCTTCAGTTTTATCGTCAAAATTTCTACGTCTGATTGTACCCGACCTTTTCCACTCGCGGAAAGGTCCTATTTTAAGTAGCACGAGTCAGCCACTGCTGGGCAAAGTGAAACAAACGCCCAGTAGGGAAAGACCCTATCGGTTCAGACGTCGATTTCTAAAATCCCAGGCTTGCTCCCATACCCTTTCTCCATCTGTCCGACCGCGATGCCATCGGGAATACTTTCTCACCGGCATAAATCTCCCTAGATTTATTCCCATTCAATGATTCAATCCTTTCGTCCTGGAAAGATGTCCCTGTGGACCTTTGAAATGTTAATACGACCATTTATGCGATTGCTGAGAATATTTGCGATAAATAAGCATGGTCTAAGAGGAGATTCCGAGAAGAAAGGCCACAAAGAGCCTCTCGTTAATAGCGACAAGGGGAAAAAAGCTCCTTTCTATCAGAATAATTCATCGTTAGCGCGAGATTCGCCACGTGCGAATTATTCTCTTGACTCGTGCATAATTTATACTTGTAGGACGCTCTTCTCATTAATTACGTAAAAATCTCATTAGTCAGTAATGCTTGGCAAGGACGTAAATGACAAAAAGAAGAGAGAGTATAAGGACGGAGGACAGTGGATAAGTTGCGGTGACGTGCAATAGCGAGGAAAAACTGCAAGTGACGTACGTGTAATTGGGAATAAAACGTGCTGCTTCGATACCATGCGCGTTCTATTCTTAAATAATTGTCGAGAGGATTGGAATTTTCGTCGAAAGGGAGCTACGGGTTGATGATTTCTCTTCCCAATTTTGTTATGGCCGGGGCCAGAGTGAGGGATTTCGAGAGAAGCAATTCTGTTTATTGGATCAGGCTGACAGATATTGTCATTAAACTGACATTTAACTCGAATTGAATTAAACTCGTCTACTTCGCCTGGTTACAAATACGTCTCCTCTATTTGCCAGGAAGACGAAATTTTTTACACCGTTTAAATTCCTGAAAGCTGCGTCACTGTCGGATCTCCTTTTCCAATTACCAACCCTCCATTACGTTCCCATCACATTCTCCATTTCACTCAGAGCTGACTCCCGTCGAACGTCATCTTTGCCCATCGATACTCACGATCGTTCTGTATAAAAAAGAAAACAAAAATCCTGAGCTTTCGAATGGCAGAAAAATTCAATTTTATCGCTGACATTTTCTGAGATTCGAGCACTCGCTTGTGGTTATTACTGGCATCATTGTTATTGATATTGTCATTGTTATCACTGTTATATTGGTAAAAGAAAATGTTAATCGCAATAAGGAGCGCTGATATTCATTTCCATTTGGTTGGTTCATTTCGCATTTGAATGCATTGAGAGAAAGCTCCCAGTAGTGGAACAACAGGGAGTTCATCACTGACTAATATATTAAAATATGGCCAACATTAGCAAGTATCCCCCTTCCAATCTGCTTAATGCTGGCCCCTCATAGAGATGTTAATGCTGGCGAAAAGACGCCTGGCCATTTAATTCTCGTAACTTTTCAACTTCAACGTCCTTCAGGAAACCACCCCCACCCCTTCTTCTTCACCACACTCTGCTGATTCACCCCATTTTCAACATTTTCGTCACCGAATATATATTTGCGAAGAAACACTCGAGTCCGCGACTATTTCCTTCAAGTTTTCACGGGTTTCTCAGTGGAATGGTACCGTCTAGTCACGTTCGGTCGTTAAGCGGGGCGCGAAATAGCTGGGCGAGCCGCGCCAGACGCCAAATAGCCCGAATTCGAATCTATAAAATGGAAAATGGCGCTTAGGCAAATCGAATTAGCGTCTTACCTGAGGTTTACTCGTACCTCGTAAAATGTTTGCCAGGGCTTGTAAATCAACTAGGGACTTCCCCCCCCCCCCCCCACCCCCTCCTGAAATCTTAAATTTATCCTGGAATTGAGAATTCGTCCGCTATTCCCCCACAATTAAATTCACTTTTATCTCATCCCCCTGCAACCCGAATCGCTATCCGGGGAAAATGCAAACACCATTCTTTTTATGCAAACTTATATATTTGTTGCTCTTACTGGGGTGCACGTGTTGAATATTTAACACGGTTCTTCGTGCAATTCCTGATTTCATTTGTCAATTTTTGCATTTACTGGCTTATTTTAATTGGAATAATCGAAGATTCAGTTTATATAATTTATTATTGATTGGAATCACTTGTAATCCGAAGAGAGTGCCATTTCCCTGAATTCTTTCGGTCGAAGTAACGAGCTGCCACAACTTTTATAATAATCTGCCATCTTTTATTTAATTAGTGGAAAAGTCTGCGCTGCTTTATGGCCATCGTAAGCTTAGTTTATTATTCCGTCTACGCTTGAACGTCGTGTCCTATAGTATTGATTCGTTATTGCTATATGCGGCATAAATAATTAATAGCCTCATTAAAACATTCGAGATAGGCAGTGGATATTGGATTCATAAAATCATAAATGAGGGTTGAAAAACTCATCGTAAATGGGGTACCTATGGAGGGTTAAGGCTAGCGTAGAAGCGACGATCTCGGGGTGGGGAGTTGGTATTTGACGATAAAAATGACGCGATCTCGATCGTGAGCTCGACGTTTCGCACTAAACACATCGTAAAGTAAAAAAATTATTTCTACCCTCTCCAGTGTGGAACATCCAGTCACACGGCAGTTGAGCCCCCTTTCCTTATCGCCTGTCGCGAGCATCCTTCGCGAGAAAATTTAAGACTTCCCGATATCTCCAGCCAAGTCCTTCCACGATATAAATCTTGTACCTATTCTCCTAGCTACCTTAAGAAACACGCCTTCCAACAGCTTCCGCCACCCTCCTATTTGCCAACTATTGCAAAATAATCTTGTAATCTCCCTCAGCAAGCATTTTCTGCCCTTATAGCAGCATCCAGGAATCCATCCCCTAAAAAAATCGAGTACCCTTGCACGAGAGTAAACTAATGTACCTATTACCTTGTATATAAATTGCTTTGCTCCACTTTTCTAAAACCTAGGTAAAATGAATGCATAAAGAATGGTTCATCATGCAGGGCTTCTTACGTGTATTAATTGACAGTGTAACGAGACTGATTAGAGTAAAAATTACTCTGGCCAATTTGCTAGGGAGGCAAACTACCGGAATCTGCAGTGGATTTTAGGAGTAAACCTAACATTTATCTTCCCTTTGGAAATGAAGTCAGTTATGAGCTGACTGCAGTGCTCTACCCCTTCTTCCCTTTGGACGATGATGGGCCGGGGGGGGGGGGGGGGGTGTGGAAAGGGATGCACCTAACGAACCGATAAAAGCCTGCATTCGACGACGGGGAATATATTTCAAATACCCTCCAAGACGTGTATCTTCAAAGTTCCCACCCTCGCCACTCTTGAGACTCGATCGAGCCTCCCGCAAACTTTGTCGAGACATACCTGCCCCTCCAGAAATCGAGAAACAGGCGGAAGGAGGCAGTGGAGGCACGTCGCTTTTGTCGAATTAAATTTCTACTCCTGAAAAAGAAAAAGGAACAATTGAAATATTTGTCAGATGAATCCTGCGCAAGAAAAAGGTAGGAAACATCTGGAGAACACTGAGAAAGATGGTAGTTGGAAAAATAACGAGGCCAGTATTTCCTCGTAGGGATGGGGATATCTGGCATTTTTCCGATAAATAATCGTTGATAAGGACTTTTGCGCGATGAGGAATGACAAGTGGATGAAACAGAAGCTGGTTGTGGATGGAATAAGATATTAATTAAAAGAGAGAAGAAAGATTAGTAAGGGACAAAAATGTAGATGCAGCTCTAATGAGAGACGAAGAGAAGCAAAGGGAGGGGGGAGGGGGTTGGTGCTCTGGAGTTAATGGGGAGAGGTGAGGGAGAGGCAGGTTACGAAGGCTGGCAGGGAACATGCTGCAGTGGATAAACAAGTGGTAACAAGCTACGTGCTCGGCTTCTCTCTGTTTGCTGCGAATCCCATCCCTTTCTTCCGCATCCCCTATAACAAATTCGCCCTCGGCTACTTTTCATCCTCCTTCCTCCCTCTCACTCGTTCTCTCTCTTACACACACATCCCTCCATACCCCATCCCCTCCCCCATCTTACTGCAATTTTTTAAATTTTCTTTCTACCCTTAAAACTCAATTTCACCCTGTTAACAATTTTCCACGTACACCTCCCCTTTATTTTCCACTGCCACGACTCATGTCCTTCTTTACCTAATCTCTGCTTTGTTCACACACGGAAACCACGAATTTTATTTGTCCAGTTGTTTTTAATTTCTTAACCCAGTTTCAACTACTCCCACAACGCCGTCTCCTTTTGACCTTTCCTTCGAAGAGACCGACGCCAGTGGGATTCGACTCTCACATTCGCGTTACTCGTATTACTTGGTCGTTTAAAAAATCACACAAAGCAGTAAATGGACGAAACGTACAAAAGCCTTCCGCCAGCGGTAATCCCATTTCTGCAAGCTCGAGCTTTTTATTAGAATCGACACAGACCTTCGCTACATTGTCCATGTCGTAATTTTCGCATTCGAGTCTGTCCCCATGCTTGACCTCGTTCAATCTAATTAACTAAAATTTTCTAATTAGATTTTTTTAATAAAGCGCAAATTTCTCATAACGGACAAAGAGAGATGAGGATGGTGAAATTACCTAAAAAATCTCACATGCGCGAATCGAGACTGAAAAAACAATTTCGGGACATTTCACTAGAAAGGGCCGCTGTTGGTCAGTTTTATTGGCAAATATTTGCAATATCAACCATTTTTCGAGCACGAAATAGTAGAAAATCAACCTAGGTAGTTAAGTGGAGGAAGAGAAAGAGAGAAACAGAGATAGAGGATGAGAGTGGTAATAAATATTTGGACATTACTTTCGTTTGTACCGTTAGCACTGCGCTGGTATCGTTTTTTGTCAAATAACTGAAAGCGGGGGAAACAGGAAATTCTACAAAAAAAAAAAAAAAACACTACATTTCAGGTACTAGCTGAAAGAGCTACTATACGGACCCTTTATTCCCCATATCCACTCTGCGACTATGCTGCGTCGTCAACGAAAAATTTCGAGACGATAAAAAAACTTATTGTTATTCCACTGCTATCACTCGCTAAAGACTACGATTATTAGCAAGGATCTTTTCATGGCCAAAATTAAGACAGGGACGAAAAAAGAATTCAACGCGAATACCTGAAGAATATCGCAGAAGTGGAAAGCTTTCTCCACTATACGAATCGACCTAGATGAGGGGAAAAAATGCAAAAGAGGATACGAGAGATTTGCGTGGAAGAGGTAAGAAAATTAAAAGTTAGACGGTATAATTTTATAAGAGCTAACTAAATTGGGTGGAGTATACTGGAGGGTGAAAAGTGCTCGTTGAACCAGTCGCAAATAACTTAACGATGATCTACTGTCGTTTTTCTAGATGGCCAGGCCGCGAATGTGGTGGATAAAGCCGCGAGCTGGACAAAAAGCAGAGGTTCGAAGGGTGAAAAAGGTTGGGAAGGATAGTCAGGGGAAAGAGGGGTTGGGCGGGGAGAGGGAGGGTGGACACGCGCAGTTATTACTATATCACCGATGCTAACTCGCTTTTGTGGCTCACCGGGGCTGCTCCGGCACAGTTGCCAGCACTCCTTTAAGCTCCCTTCACACCGAAAACTGACCAAATTTAAAAATTTTCTCGAATCTCCGACATTCTCAGGTTTAAATATCGAATTTTATAACGTCATAAATTTCTCTCTCCTATACTTTCAACAATAATGGATTAACGCCTCTCTGCCAACGATTCGTTTCATCGTCAAAGCAAATTTACGATTCCGCGATCGTTTGAAAATTGGTTTTTTCAATCGTAAGTGACAATGATTGATCAAGCGTGGAAATGGCCGATTGTTTAATGGAGTTTCGGGAATCGATTCGAGCGTGAGGAGAGCTTTAAGCTTATCGCTGGGAGCACAGTTGAAACAAGGGGAAAAAAGAAACAGATTAAGGGGGGCGGCGAGGGGTGGTTAAATACCAGACGCAGCTCGTTTATAAAATTCTGGGGGACGGTCGTTAGGCGAGCTACCCGATGCTGCGATAAATTTGTGAAGTGGTCAAGGTGTAAACGAATTTAACGCGAGCAGCCGGCATTGGTCGCTGAACTGTTTTAAGAGTTTGTTTGAATGTGTTAGAGATAGGTGCAGATCCCACTTTCCATAATCCATTCAACTTTTTCCGCCTTTAAAGATAAGTTAACTCGATATCGAATCACCAACGAATTTTCCAGTGTTTCCTCTTGTTAATTGTATACATTTTCTTCGCTGCGACAGAGCATTTCCTTTTCGAAAAATTCCAGTGACGGAATAATAGGATTTTTCTTTCGCGATTCTGTTTCGTTGGAGAAGGGGCAGCAGCAGCAGCATCTCGAAGCGCGAAATTAATTTACGCATTTTCCCCTCTCGAGAGATCGAAAAATGCAGAGAACTTACCCACCGAGTTGCGAAATATCGAGTATAAATTTTTCGCTGTGAAACCTGATTGAATAACAGTTTTTTGCATTGGCGCGACGTTATAAATTCTATTTTCGGAGATACTCAGATATATCATGATGAATCTTTTGATTCTCTATTAGTTTAAAAATAACGGAGCGAATGGTAACATTTTTACTGCAATTTGTTATATAATGGAGATTCGTAATGGTCACTATAATTAAGAATTGAAAGAAAAAATTTAATAATTCAGCGTTATAAATTTATTGTAACGAGTGGAATATTGCAAATCCATCGTACTATTTTAAACATTTCTAACAGATTAAGCGCCTTTATCCATTAAAAATTCAAGATTTATTTATTAATTTACTTGCGCTCTTATCTTTAAGTATAAAAATAGTTGGGAATCGGTGTTAATGAAAAACTATTGGAAACTGATCTAAATTTTATTCTGTCTCGGAAAGTTTTTCAAGTCTTAAATTGCGCGACTGTCCTCGTGAATAAGGGGAATAAAAATAATTTTTCCTGGAACTTCGCTTCTTGGCGTTTCACCGTTTGGAAAGTCATCTGTTTAATTTCGTACGTTTGCCATTTGGCCAACTTTAATTCTCGTATGGAGAGAGCTTTGAAGCGAGTTATGAACTTAGTCGGGGTAAAGAATATTCATGATCCAGAAAATTGGAGAAAGAGAACCTTTGAAAGTTTTTTTAGGTTTCTCTGGTAAAATCTTTCATTCCTTTTATGCAATACTCTTACGCAATTGAAAAAAATTTCCTAAGTAGTAGTACAGCAAGATAATATGTCAGGCTTTGTATTTTGTGGAATCAGAAAGCTGCTGGATTATTCTTTAGTGCGATTCAGACGAACATCTCTACACATACGAAAAAACTCCATTCTTTATCCGCTATTATCCGCATGGGTATTACAATATAACTCTCATTAAAAATCTACCTTAATGGAAACGATAATATCCAGCGCGGAATATTGTTGACATTTCGGTTTAATCTCCTTCGAATGTCCCCGGCAATTTCCAACATTTAATCAATTTCCCGAGTACGCGAACAGGAGAAAGTAAGAAGAGAGGGAGGAAGGCAAACATACCGGTAATACCTACTTAATATAAAGTTGAAGTTTGGAGGGACTTTGTTAAAGAAAACTTGCAAAAGTTTCCACGCCACGAATGGGGAACAGTAGCACTTTGGTAATGGGCCAATAGGACTGTCGAGTGGTAATATTGGTGTTTCTCTTGCTTTTTATCCTTTTTTTTCCTTCCCTTTATGCGTCCGGTCAGCACGTACACAGCTATGCCAGCTAGCGTTCGTGTGTCAGGGTCCTGCAGGAGGAGGACGCTAATTTAAAGTTTAACGAGCTGCTTCAAGGAGCATTAATTACCCTTTCAAGGACCTCCTCGAAAACCGAAAAAGCGCGCCTCTTCTGAACATTGTGACAGAAATTGATTTCCTTCCTCAAACTTTGTCCAATGATTAATCTAAAGAGGGGGAAGGGGTGACTTGATGAATAATGCACAGGTTTTATTCGTATATAATATACAACTAATAAATAGCATTTAGAAAGAAAACAATTCTAATGTACACCGAGCTTGAAAAATGTCCTCGTATTTGAATTATACTTTCGCAAGTTTTCTCGCTCGATTGATAAGAGACGTCTCACCGAGTGAAATTGGGAGAAAAAGCTGGCGTGACAATGCGAGAAGAGCTCGAGGAACGAGAATAATGGGAATTTCTGGGAATGAGCTTTTAAGGGACGGATGCTTTTAAGTAGTTTTACGTGGGTGAGCCGGGTACTCGGGGAAACCGCGAATCTCTACGCACGGATCGATTCAAGTATTCATGATCGTGCCCAGTGAATCTCACGCAGCTCTCACGTTGCTTGAAAGAGAGCTTTCACGAAGCGTGGTTTGTGTAAGCTCCGATATCGTGAATAACTTACCGGCCTACCGAAGGGAGAAAGAGATAGTGAATGAAAGAGGAAGAGTGAGGGGGAAGGGGGGGGGGGCTCTTAAGCCGCTTTACATGGTAGCGACGCTCAGACTTGCCTCGCATCTGCGACTTCGACTCTCGTCGATTCTCACGAAAAACAACAAACCCGCAAATTCCTAAAAAGAATTGTTTTCCCCATCCCAAAGCAACAACGCCTCCACCCCCTTTATCATCCGGCGGAAACGCTTCCATTTCTCATCGCCTCTCTCACTATCCAAAATTCATTCTTAATTTCTTCCATTCCTCTTTCTCCCTTTAACTACGCAGAAAAGCTTTTAACGTACCTAATTATTTAGATCCGATAATCAGAATTTTTTAGTTTTTAAGTTTGAAAATTTCGCGAGTACTCTGTTTGTCCATTGAAGATCAAGGCGTTAAGGGTTTTCTGTTTTTTAAACATTAAATCTACGGAGAGACGGAGAATGAATTTTACCGACGATTTAAATGCATTTGATCGAGTTGGACAAGCTGGAAACGTCAAGTTCTCTAGCGCGATGCTTGAATTATTCAAATTGTAATGGACGACCCTGCGGGTATAGTCTCCTTAAGGATCACAAGCAGGAGGACTGTCTTTGCAAGTTTTTACGGTAAAATCTAATGTCGGTTAATGCATAAAGTTTCCCTTATTCCGCGGTCACTCCTATAGAGCTCCTAAAAGGACTTGCTTCCCTTTTTACCACTATCAAATTATATTCAATGATCCCTCTTTCTTTAACCTCCTTAATAATCCATATGATAGAGTGTTCTTTGGAGAAAAGGAAAAACTTATCCGAAGGTAGGTACCATAGAAACTCCCCGAGGCTTGAATAAAAATTATATATATATATAGTACATATAAATCCCTGGAAGAGAATTTTACAGGTATTTATTTTTCCAAGAATGGAGCAGGAGATGCATTGACGATAGAAGGGGGAGGGGAAGGAGAGGGGTTTTCTTCCACAATGAGCTTTCGGAGCTTATTTTCGCTGACGTAAAAGCAATTGTCACCCCTGGACGAGATTACGAGAAAACTCGAGTGGTATTCGTACACTCGGCACGTCGAATTCTGTTCCGGTTTCGCGGTTAACTACCACCGAACGCTTCGAAAGCGTCGAACCTTGATAAAACCACCGCGCTCTTTAGTTACATTTCCCGTTTTCCCGGTACCGTACCTACACGACTCTTTATCACGTCCAAATAATCACCTTTACGCGCGCGCCCACCCTTTCCCACCACAAACTATCTCGAAATTCGAAGAAGCTTTCTCTGCGAGCTTTTAAACATTCATCCCCCGTGTCTTCCTTATGCTATATGCAAAAGTGCAGTAGAAAAATATGGAGAAGGAGAAAAGAAAATTAATTAAAGAGATGAGCTATAGCTAGAGAATGTCGTAGCTTTCATTATGCGGACAAAGCGGGAGGAGGACTGGATGAAACTGGCAGGACTCAGCAATGAAGGAGCCAAACAAGAAGGTGTCTAACACCGATCATGCTTGTTCCGTTAAAGTTTCCTGCCGGGGAGGGGGGGGGGGGGGGCGGGCGAATAAACAAAAGCGAAAAAGGGCGTCAAGAGTTATTCCACCCTCGAGTGCTAGCCACCCCTTTATAAATCGGCCCCTTCCAGCTAAGTGCAAGCACGTACACAACAGGAGGGTGCCAGCAAAGCAATTTAACCTCGTCCTAAATCGATTTCGAGATTCTATGTCAAAGAGGAGCGAAGCTTGTCCTCGCGAGATCCCCGATCTCCTAGCCAAAGCCCCTCCAAGTAAGGGATCACCGCTATTTAACTCGGACACAGCAGGGCAAAGCTGGTAAATATGTGCACGAGCCATCCTGGACGAAAAGCTTTGCGGAATATCGTCAGGATTCAATTAATCAAATCCAATCGATTGCAGGAAATGAATTTCTAATCAGTGGCTTGAAAAAATGGGCAAAATGAGGGCAGGTTGCAATATAAGGAACGCCAGCGCTGTACAGTTTTAATTGCTCGAGGGACAAACGATAATCGTCGGGCAATCGATCATTGCAACGGACGGAAGTCGTTAGAGCGGAGTGGAACGTCAGGCTTCGTGCGAGTACGGAGTGGAAAGCTTGCAGCTCGAGCGCTAGTAAACCAATGTGTAATTCCGTGTGATGTAGCGAGAAAGCTTGGAAAGCTTCACCTGGCCAGCCCCATTCGACCAGTTAATCGAGCTTGTTCCCTTGCTCGGCCACAATTGAACGTGGATCGTTCAACAATCGCGAATTTAGAAGCTTGCAAGATCGTTCTCCTCTCCGAACCCTCCTCGAAAAAGCTCCGTCCTGATTACCCGAAACGCAAGCTCCCTCGACTGACGATTCCACCGGTATCGTTTTGACCCGTACGAAAGCCCAATAGAGACACGCAAGGAGCTTAATTTATTAATCAGCGGAAATGAATCCATCTACGATTGGATGATTTATCATTGGCCGTATCCCTTTGGAGCTTCTATTCCTTGCTTTTTTAGCTAGCTAGCGCTCGCAGAAGTTCTGGTAAAGTAGTAAAATCCGTTTCCGGTCGGTCAATAAAAGTGGATCTGCATTAAAGACGCTGAAAAAGGGAGACTCGATCGGTGTAAGTAGTAGAAACTGCTCCTAGTCAGCCATCAGATTCGTAATCAAGACACGAAAAGGGAGAACACTCGTCTTCATTTCCTGAAAATGTCAAAGAAGCTGATCGCTATTGCGATTCGGAACGGATTATTCACGACTGGAAAGCCGAACAAAGCGGTTAATCTATGCTTTAATTAAACGCTGAACTCCAGGAGAGAGAGATATTAAGCCTTCACCATTCTCGTAAACCAAGATCGAAGCTCCGATTCGTTCCGCTCGGCTTAAAATATTGACTTTCTCCACTTTTTCCCCCCTCGTCGACCTAGCCCAGCGATTACAATTAATCAACGCCCAAATAATTAATTCCATCCGGGCATCTCGTTCACTTTCCATCGGTTATTTAATTATGGATAATCGACAGTTATATTGGAAGCTCCGAGTTTAACCGTCAATTTTCCAACGAACAATTAGTTTTGCTTTGCCAAAAGCTTCCTGCTGTGCCGAAAACTCGGGTCGTCCGATGAAATATCGTATAACCTTTTAAAACACCGAATGCATTCATATTAAAAGCGAGAGCAAAAAGTAAAAAACCGATCTCCAGCTTTTCAGGGAATGAGCTTTCACTTATTGTCAACGTGGATCGAACGATATTTTCTTTGATAATATAGCAATTAGTAACTCCGCGAGTTTAAAGTTCGAGTGTCAATTATGTAATTGTAACCCGATTAGTCGTGGAACCGAGAACTTGCTTGGTGCGTTGGTAGTTTGAGGTAACAAAGTAGTTTCGCGTCACTCGTATCTTATTGCTTACCTGTTGCTACCCTGAATTGCTTGGAGAATTTGTCAATTGGTGATTTCTTAGTACCTCGCTCTGTTCTTTCTCGCCTATATCTTGCCTTAGTCTGCACAATTAATAATATTATCAGAAAATAAGATATCTACAGTTACCGGAAATATGAATCATCCAACCGGTTTTTTTTCGGTCTTTTTATCAAGCAATATTTTATCGAACATTTTGCATATAAGATACCCTTTTAAAAGACTCTTTAACCTTTTAATGGTTATATATGAACATTTGATTTCATTTATTAAAAATAGACTATTTCAAACAACGTTATATACTCAAATATTCGCTGAGTGGTGTCAATAAGAAAATCAACTTTGCACTGCAATTAATAATAAAATAAAACATCTATAAAAGAAAACTTGAGCCATCGCAATGTCCTATACCTTTTTAAAACACGATTTTTCACCAAGCGGAAAAGCCGTTTGATTTTTTAATACCCGAATAAAAATAAATTTATTTTAAATTTTACGTATATGATCCAGTCCACTAGAATATTCACCAAACACTATCTGTAAAAGTATCAATGCAGCAGTGGAAATAATTAAAAATACTTTTTAAAACGTCACTCCTAATTTACTATATAAACTGATAAAATCGATGGGATGTATTAAAGAAGAGCCATTGGCAGTACGTATCGATATCTCGTAACGTTATAATTGAAAGCTTCAATTACTACCGGATTACTCAATGATAATACTTTCCTCGATTCACGGAATGGAGTGAAATTTTGTAGAGACGCGTTGATTGCTTTGTCTCCGGCGACCTGGAAGCACGGAATTCTAAATGTTTTTACCTTTTCGGGCATTCCGGCGTCACGCGAATCCTGCCAGGCCGATAAAACCGGATGCGATTCTTTCCGCGTATTTCGGAGCAACAGGTGTGGCAGGTTGAAGCTCAGGGGTTCTGGAAAACAGCTCGGTACCTTTTCAACCGTGCCGTATACGAATACGACAGCTAATTATATTTTCCTTCGCTTTGAAATCCACCCTTCAATTTTCCTGCTGAAACTCCAACTGCCCGATGAAATTTACAAGAGCAATTTGTTCTGATTGTGCTCCTCTAAATATTTGACCCCCGGAACTGAATTTGTCAACTGGCGACAAATATTTTTTCGCAAACTCCAATAATATTCACTCTGTAGCGCGAGATAACTTTTGCTACGCGTTATTGCTTCAGATCCTGCAGAGAGGAGTAGGGCGCATGATTTTTTTTTTCACGATTTTATCATATGATAAATCATCCAGTTATTTTTAAGCTCGATTTTAAAGAGTTTGGGGGCAGGCTAATGCGAGAATGGCGAGCTTGTAGAATCACGCGAAAGTGAAATGATAATAATTAACGGCCGGGTAACCGTAAACAAAAATCCCTTCCTACTCCTCGGGGACGTCTGACGATTACCGGGTATTAACCACTTGGCGAAGTCATTCGTGACTGTTCGCACTTCGTGCCGAATTTATTTCGTCGGCTCGAGGGGGAAAAATGTCCTTTATTAAATCGCCTGGAAGGCTACCCCTCCCACGCCACTAATGTTTATCCAGCACGCAACTTTGCGATACCGTCAATCACTACTTTTTAACGTATTTATTCCATTTCCATCTGAAATTCTCCAATCTCGACGCAAGTTTTCATTCGATTTATTCGTCGAGCTCCGCATTTCCAGGTTGAATTTTCGGTGGTTTCGAGAAGCTCGCGTCGTACTTGTATATTTAGATGTGGTATAGCCAGGTTAATAATAAAGAGCGTCTCGATGCAAGGATGAGCTTGACGGCAGATGACGGTAATCGATCCCGTTGAGGGAGGGAGGGGGGAGGGTAATTTCATCCACTGTCCACTCATGTGGACAGACAAGCGAGGCTATTGTTGAGAAAGCTCCCTTCACCCTTTATCATACGAGAAATAAAGGTTTGCCAGGATCTTGGAGAAGCCTCTATTCAAGGAATATCGTATATACACACACCGGTAATTCTATCATACTTTGCCCAGCTTCTAATGAAATTTCCATACATATTATCCTATTTACTTGTGCTTTTTTCACCAAACCCCCCTCACCTTCGGCCAAATTAACGTTAGATCTACCTTCTATTATCCAGCCCGATTATCATGCCCATATATTTGAATTTATCAAAATTGTTCAATCTAATATACCAATAAGTTTGGATCTGCATTTGAACTTTATCAAAACCTAAGGTGTGTTCCAGAGTTTTTATTGCTTTTATTAAAAAATAATTACGTTTCCCTCCTATTCTACGCTATCCGCTACGGTTTCGACCTTTTTAAACTGGACATTGCAAAATTCCAGTGCAGGCTTATTGAAGTTTATCATACGATTGTGTCCCACTGGTCCTCGCAATACATTCGTCCAATGGGGTCTACCGGAATGGGGAAATAATTTGACATTTGGCAAGGCAATTAAAGCTGACCAATAATCGGTTTGATTCAGCTCGTTGGATTGGTTGGGCGAAAATTGAGCTTTCAGCTTGGCCCTGGCTATTCGGGACAGCGGTTATAGCTTGTTATTTGTAAAATAAACTGATTTGCCGAAACAACTTAACTCGACAATTGTATTCAGAACTCTCGTTCGGACTGTTGTATCATTTCTATATCAAATTTTCAAAATGGAATATTTATCATCTTGACAATTTTTGAAACCAGGAGGAAATCATATTTTATTATTCACGATTACTCCTATAATTATTCTTAACTCGTCAGTGTCTGAAACATATATGTCCGAAAAGCTTGAATTATATCATGCTACTCTCTCTCTACTCAACGAAGTGAAATTATAGAAGAGCCTATAAAAATCTTTTCTTGTTATTAATGCAAAGTGCGATACTTGCTGATTAAATCTGACGATTATGACTGCGTGCAGTAATGCATGTCAAATTGAATCTTATGGCCAATGTTAAAATAATAAACTAGTGGCGATAATTTAAAAATTTTAGTGAGATGAATTATCGAAAGAGTTTTCAGGGAAGGAACTGCGTAATATTACTGTACGAAGGGTGGTAAAAAGGGGTGGGATTTCAGAGCACGGAAAGTGTGGAAAATGTAAATTTGAATTTTGTCAACCAGACGGTTGGGATATAAATTCAGGGGGAGCGCAACATTGCGACGCGTTGCATCGTTCCAGCTGTACGGTGATGCATGGCGGGCGTTACGAAGATTTAGCATATATGTACCATCCTCCCCCATATTCTCCAACATAGAGTCGCGAAAAGCGCAAGTAGCTATACGGTCCCCCGAACTCATCCCGTGGGACTCAATTTTAGCCAACGAAGAACAAGGGACTCCTCTTTACCACTTCCCCATCATTATCAACCGTAATCCCAACTTTCTCTCCCCACCCAAATTCATATTGCTGCATTTCCATTCTCTTATAATTACGAGCTATTAAAAAAGAGGTATTATCATATTCCACAAAAATTCAGGAGAAAAGAAAATCGTGGAATTCTAAATAACTACACAAGTGGATTTATAAATCTCGTAGATAAGACTTTTATTAAAATAACAATTTTTTGAAGTACGATTCGATATGGAATCATAAAATAACCATTGGATCACGAAATGTAGTTTCAACTTTCAAGCATGAAAAACACTCAAATAAAGCAGAAAATACTAAATATTATTTCTTAGAATTGAATTAATCGATCTTGCTATATATTGTTACAGTTCATAAACAATCAGTTGACCACGAAAAATAACTTAAAACCTGAAAGTCAGTTAAATTAATCAATAAAAATAATAAGTATTATTTTTTGGAAATAAATTAATCGATCTGGTCACATGGACGGAGTTGATAAAAAACTATTCGACTACGAGAGGTATGTTTAAAACGTGGAAAACTTTTAAACTAACAAGTAGAAAATGATAAGTATTATTTCTTAGAATTACATCAGTCAATCTGGTTACATGTATACAATTGAAATTGAAACGCGTGACGTCAGGTTAGATAGCACTTGAATTCTTGAGGAGAAAAATGCAAAGAGAAAACGCATTCGCGAGTTTCACGCTAATTATGGAGGCTCGGTCTAATCCTGATCGGCGATTGGCCGAGGAGAACGTCGTACGATGTCACTTGACATCACTTGACTTCAAGACGTTCTCTTCGTCACTACGAATTGACCCCTCGGAATCGGGGACACGGTCAATCGTTTACATTCTAGATTCTACTTAATCTCATACACCAATCATTCATCAATATCCGTAAATCAATAACTGCAACTTCGCCTTATATGCCGATGTCACACAAATACGTTTTAATATTCTAAAATAAAAACCATGAAAAAAACTATGGCATAAATTAAAGAGATCTTATGGTGAGTGGAGTGGGCTCGTGGGGGGGGGGGGGGGGGGGGTGAGAGGATTCCAGGTGAAACCAAGTGAGTCGGTGGATCGATTTCGGAATTCCCTGGGCGTGTTTGCAAACTGAAAGCAGCTTAATATAGCTCCCTGGCGCGTGTTACATCCAGCGAAAAGTTGTCCCGTACTAGGAGAGACCCCCGATGAATTAATTAAATCCACAATTTGACTTTTATACTATACACCGGATGCAAATCACATCCGGAAATGCTGCAAATCATAAATTGCATTAGGCAAGACCAACTTTACCCGACTATTTCGCTCTATTAATAATTACACTCTGGGGAGATAAACAGCTAATCAGTCCAATTAATTCACTCGACAAATTGCTCGATTGCTTATCCAACTGTTTTTATCCAATGCACAGACGGACACACGATTCTCGATCCATCACGTCCCCGGCTTTCAATTAATTTCATCGATAAAACTCTGACTCGGATTAAACAGGCTACGCGCAAACTTTTAACCAGATAAAAACAAATATTGGACCAAAAATTCATTTCTTCGGAGCGAACGGAAGATTCGCCACGAGATTTCATTTTTATCCCTACAGAAGAACCCAACGAATCGATATTTTTTTCTCGTATATACAATCGTATTAGTCAATGTAAGTTATTATCGAATCGATTCTGTATAGAACGTACGTCCCATTTAGCTGTTACACATTTTATTACGGATTTCGATAATCGTAGAAAATTTAAAAGGTACCGGGAAAGTACTAATTATTGCTGTAGGATATATATCTATCAATGATCAAACATTTTCCTTTTAGCAATAGGTCCCACTGACCTCGCATTCGGTAATTTTTATAAAACGCACCGTTCAATGCTTGATTACCTATTAATTGAGCAGAGACTCCATTATGAACGAGGTATGTCGATAATTGTCCAAATTAGAATATGCTAATAATTAATGTCCTTTAACATTATTAATATTAATTAGCGCGAACGGAAATATATAATTCCAATAGTGATCGAGAGAGTCGACGATGTATTCTTTGGATTTTCCATAGTGATTGTGGAAGAAACAATTAGGGAAAAGTGGGACGGGTGGAAAATAGTCGTTCGTTGGATAAAGACCGAATGAAAAAGCGTGGGGCTCTAAGGGACTCCCAAGGGCGCGATATAAAACACCGGGAATGGCTTTCAGTGGCGGATAAAAACTGGCCCAGCCACTGTATTCAGAGACCTTTTACGGCTCTTCCGTTTCCACGTTATTACCGCCAACTTTGCTATATCCCGCTTCGAACACCCCTCCCTGCCCAACAACTAATTCGATTTTACCACTCCGACAAATTCACCGCCAACTCGGACTTTAATACGTTTCACGTTTAACGCGAAAATGAACTTTTTCACCAGGAGTTTATGGATCGAATAAAAATGCTAGTAAGATGAGAAAATCTGAATAGCTTCGATCGATTCGACTCTTGGATATTTGCACAGGCCTGAAATAACCAAATGAACAAATATTCACAGACTGTATATATATATATATATATATATAGGATAATTGTATAACTTTTATATATATATATATAGTACGATTTTGAATTTTTCACGCTCATTAGCACAGTTTAGCGAAGACTCTTAATGGAGGAAACGCTGGGGGAGGGGGGGTTAAACCAGGCAAAACGAAGTTTGTTGATAGTCAGCTCTGTGTATTATCTGCAGAAGAGAGACTAGATAAACAAAACTCGGTTTGTGTGGCCTCTCGCATCATATTCCATTTTCTCACTCTTCTTTAAGGAGAACTCAACAGAATTTCGCCACTGTCCACAATTCACTCCCCCGAAGCAATAAACCTGATCGAACCATGACCTGCCACAGTGCAACAAATTTCTAAAGCTTTGATTTCGATTATTATCGAATATATTGCTAGATAATTGCCTCTAGCTATCAGTAACCTCTACTATAACAATACACTCAATACTAAACCAATCGAAATATCCCATTAAAATGGAAATTTAAAGCAAAGGTTAAAGAATTTTCACTCCTTTTTTCAATGACAATTCTTCCACTCTCAACGGATAATTCAGTTTTTCATTCAATTTTGAGTGGGCTAGGGGGTAGCTGCAAGATTCGAGGAAGAATTTATCACGCGAGAGGAAGGAAAGAGTGTACCCGTGCTTTTTCTGCTGAAATTCTATTCTCCACGCTGTAAAAAGTATTTTACTCGCGCTGGGATGGAAAGAGGACAAAAGGGGAAAAAAGTAAGTTTTCTCCGGCTGGACGAATGAGTTTAACGGGACGCGCGCCCATATTATCCGAGGCTTGGAATTAAATGAAATTGTTTACGCCGTGGGTCAAACACTGCCTGCGATAATTAGTTTCTAGCTATCCGCTAATAATAATTGTCTTTGCACACATTGTATTTTCTCTGGCCTCTCGTACAGACCACGGCAAAAGTACGGTTTGTTGGAAAAATAGAATATACTAAATTAACTTTACCATGCCATTCTGTGTTTTCCACCGCGTATAACGTTTACTGTTATTATGCTTGCTTATTGTACAGTGGGTTGGTTCATGCTTTGAAAATATTTAGCGAATCATGCATCGATCGAGCGAGGTACTGTAAAGCCATGGGCAGAGTGAGAGATTAAAAGCAAAAGTATTACTGGTTTGGTAGTACGGAATAAGTAGAATGAGGGGTTGTATAGCTTGGCAATTAGGTTGATTTGAGGCAGTGGCTCTTTGAGTAACTAACGTATACAATAATCTCCTTTAATAAGTAAAAAAACACTGCGGTTTTTTTATAACTCTATCTTTCCCTTATTGTTGTACCAGAGTATGTCAGATATATGACCCGAAAAAATTGCGCACAAACTGTGCCTTGATCGAACGAGACACTGTAAAATTTGGAGACTAATGGAAAGGGTGGGATCAGAAGTAGAAGAGCATAAGAGTGATTGTGTTGGTTCATCGGAAGAAAATAAAGGGTAAAATGGATTGTCTGGCATGGCAATTAGGTTGGTTCGAAGGAGCAGTTCTTTGAGCAACGGGCAAAGAAAATAATTGTTTAATAACGATAATAATTATTAATCTGAAGAAGCATACTAATGCTCCTTTATATAGTAATACCTTTCCCTTTTCTATTATATTTACCCCTAAAGTGGGTTAAGTACATGACCCGAAATTATTTGTCCAATTGCCAATCGATCGAACGATTCGCTATAATATTAATGAGAAGAGTGAACTTGGAAGTATAAAAGTATAAGGGCAATTGTTAATTGTTCAGAAGAGAATAAGTAGTAAGAAAGGTTGTATAACAAGGCAGTTAGCTTGGTTTGAAGCAGCAATTCTTTCAGTAATGAGCAAATAAAATAATTCTTTAAAGGGGGAATAATCATTAATCTCTCAAAACGCACGCTAATGCTCCTTTGCATGATACAAAGCCTTTCTCTTAGTTGTATAGATGTAGATGATCCGAAGTTATGTCGAGAATGGATCGAACGATGTACTGTATAATAATAATGAGAAAAGGAAGGCGTAAAAAATTTAAAGACATATATAAGAGTGATTACTGATTCATCGAAAGAGAATAAGTAGTAAGAGAAGAGGCATGGTACGGCAATTAGGTTGATTTGAGGCAGCGGCTCTTTGAACAACGGGCGTACATGATAATCCTTTAAAGCGGATAATAATCATTAAACTCGAAGAGCTTGAATGCTCTTTTGCATCGCGATACCCGACGACAAAGCAATTAATTTCACGCACGGTCTATCGCGTACAACCTCCGATCGAATCTCTCTCGTGCCACGCGTTTTAAGAGTCTTCTCCTGCTTCCATTATTATTATACGCTCCACCAGTTTCGCTATTGGCCAATATTACCTGTAAACTCTGCTAATCCCCCACAGACTCCACTATATATATATAAACACGGTCAAATGCCAATATCGCTAAACCGGATACGTCCTATCCCTATCGAGTTTTATCGTTCACTTCCTGCTCGCACGAGTTTCTCCCGATCCCTCTTAAAATTCGCTTCATCGCTGCAATAACACGGAGCATCGGTGAGAATAACGACGATGGTTCAGGAATAACTGTATAAGCTCAGAGTTGAAGATCGTAAACAACGAATTGGAAATCTTGCCGAACGATAAAAGGGCCTTGATATTTTCGATTAAGTAAATTAGAAAGGAAATATGGAGTGGGATGGATAAGTGGAAAAATCGCGGTTGCTACGCTCGTTCTGCGTCAGTTTAGTCTATTTAGTATCAGAAGGCAAGTCGTGCCAATGAGGATCCCGTGGGATCAGACTATCCAGACTTGCCGCAAGGCTTGCCAGCCGAGTTCTGTAAGGATTGCTTCAAGAGGGTGGAGGGAGGGGGGGGGGGGGGGGGGTACCGCGGTTGCTTCTCAGGCTAATCCCGCCGGAAGATTTAACTGTCGTGAGAAATTCTCGTTGCAGCCTTCCGGAACTTGGCTGCGCGAGAGGAAACCTCCCAAGGCCCCCAAGGAAATTATAAATCGGACAGCCTACACCGACTGGCGGCACTCGAACGTGAACGCTGCGAGAGTCGCTCAATGAAATCCTACGTGAAACGTGTCACACTCTTTAATCGTGGGGAAAGAGGGTATATGCGCTTATATAGCTCTGTTGCGATAAATATTCTTTGTTACAACTGTCAAAAGACGTGAAAATTCGTGACAAGTTTTTTTTTTTAAATTGATTATACCAAATCCGACAGGAGTCGCTCATTGACGCTCTGTATAGCGAGGAACATTTCAGACAAGGTTCAAAATAATTTCTAATCGACTAATATATTTTTCTCAATGAAATTTTAAGCAGGAAAAGCATTATACCACCGTTCATTTTCATCAAGGGAAAATTGATTTTCTCTTGTTGTCAAAAGACGATACTATTAAAATGTATAAAAATTCCATTGCATAAAGACGATGGGGTAACCGCAAATTTCTTAATTACATTCTGTTGCGAGAAATACCTCGTTTATTCTGTTACTAGAAAATTTCTTTCGTGTTATTGTCGAAGGAATGATAGTTTCAAAATAATTGCAAATTCAGCAGTCTAAAACCACCGGAATAGCGCGAATTCGTTAATAAAATGTGTAGCGACAAACGCGCGTTGGAAAGCCCCGTTTAGAATAATTACAGCTTGAACAGTATAAACACACTCAAACAACACGAATAATTTCTCATTGAATTTATGTTGGGAGTAACTCATTGCGCCCCCGTTTACTCTGTTATGATAAAGATCCTTTTCTTCCGTTAACAAAATTATAATACTTTCCATATAATTTCAAATTGAGCAGCCTAAGAACGCTCGAGTTATTGGATGCAAATTTTTCAAGAAGAAAGAACGCGTCATACACAGGTTTACTCCATATCGATAAAGCTTCTTTCCTCTCATTATTAAAGGCATAATACTTTCAATATAGCTTCAAAATGCACAGCTTAAATACACTCGAATAAGAGGAGCTCGTCGATAATATTGTAGAGAGAAATTTAATATGTTTTATATAAATCAGTTCAAGTACTGTCGTAAACTTGGAAAACAATTAAAACTCTAAGTTTAAATCTCTTCGAATTATAGACAGGATACAGATTATCATAGAAAGATAAAAATTATTTCAGATCACAACGCAAACAAATCTTTGAGTAATAAACGTTACAGACAGTCTATTGTATCACTATATCTTTAGTTAGATAAGCTCTCTTCCCCCCCCCCCCCTTTTATGTAAACACAAACTTAACTGTATTCATTAATATTTCGACTTTAAGTATTATTCATATAGTAAATATTTAAATTCCTTACAATATTCTATACCGAGAAGCGCGTTACACCAATGTTTACAGAGTATCGATAAAGTTTCTTTCTGCTCGTTGTAAAAGTACAAATATTTTCAAAATAATTGTAACTTGAGCAGCCTTAAGACTTTCGCAATATTCCAAGCAAATTTGATAGGAGAAAACGCATTAAGCTCCCGTTGATTCCATCACTACAAAGCTTCCCTCCTCTTTTTATCAACAGCACGTTACTGTCAATATAATCTCAAATCGAACAGCCTAAAGACACTCGAATAAGAGGAGCTCCTCACTGATATTCTGCAGTGAGAAACGCGTTGCGCCAATGTTTACTGCGTCACGATTCGATGCAGTTGCTAGAGCCCCATACCCCCCCCCCCCCTTCACCCAAACAATATTTTACAAATAAACAAAGGAATCTCTACTTTCTATAATCTTATATCTATGAAAAATTCTGAATCTAAACGAGAAATCTCCTAAATTTCATTTTTTACACCCTCATCAAAAAGATTCTTGTCCTTCGAAAAAAAGCGATGTGTTTTTCTCTAAGTTGAGTGTACTCACGTACATTACTTTCACATTCTTTCTCTCGTACATCGATAAGAATATACTTTTCCTCCGAATTAAATTTTTTCTCACTGAAATGGAGATTGCACGTGTGTGTACGTGCGAGTGTGAATATTTCTCGCATTAAATTGCACTCGTAGATTGTTCAAGGCTCAACAACGTGGCGTGTTCGGTAGAATTGTTGACAAGTGGGGCCAGCAATTAAATCGCCACTGCCACCCCCCTCACACCTACCCCCACTCCAACCGTAATTTCCACCACCCCCGAGCACTCGGTACAGCATCGGACACTGCGCACTTTTAATTGACATCCGATTTTTCATTTCCGATAGAAAACCACCCCTCTTCGATCTCCTTCGCTGCCGCCCGTTCTCCCCTGAAGCCGAGAAAACTATCATTATTTTTACACACCCCCTGAATCGAGGGTTGCTCGTTATATAGAAAGAACATTGGCGCGGAAAAAATGGGCTGAACGAAAGGAACAGAACCGGTGAGAAGTCACGCGCTCCAACTACCACGCTGGAAAATCGGAGAGAATCATTGTTTTCCCAGTCATTTGTGCTTTTTCGTTTTCCTTTTCAATCGATCTGTAAATATATATATATATATATATATATTGGATTATTTTGGCGCAAGCGTGTGTGTGTGTATATATATTTATAGAGAGGTGTATCACTCAGGAGAAACTGGGTCGTAATCTATTTTTAATATCGAACCCCGACGTCTCCCCCACCTTTCCCGATAAGGATTTTAATTGTAATCGATGGATCGACGCGCGCCCGCGTGTAATTATTTATAACTTTTTCTAATCGATGAACCCCCAAAATAAACATCGACGAAAACCCCTGGAAAAATTGTATAAAGTATACATTGTTGTCGATTCCGAATTATTGGTCGAATGAGAAAATCAGTCTGAGCGAATTTTCAGGATTGTTCTACTGAATTTTGAGGGGGAATTTCTCTGTGAAGAATTTTGGCGTTCGGTAGGGAAAGACGGGTAGGGGAGCTGGTGATTAAGGGTGGAAACTGGGAAAGCTCTTGAGCTTGATAAATATTTATTGGAAGATATTAAAGGAACACGCGCGCGTTCCTTACCATGGAAAGCAAACGAGAAACAGGTTGCTTGAACGATTTGGTATCCTCGATCAAGCGGAGTAGTATCAAGCAGCTGTAATCAGCTCTCTACGTTTCCTGGTACCTGAAACCTCCGTTAAACTTTGGGACGCATCCGTCTGCTTATGTATAAAAAGCTCACATTAGTCCCTTTAATCCCTTGCACCAGATTCGACCCAACAACCAAAAACTTTCCATCCTCTATCCTATAGCGTCTCTCGACTATATATATATGCGAATCCTCGCTGAAATCGAAAACCTGATTTTCCAGCACTTATGACATATGCATCCGTTTATAACGGAAACCTCTCGCTGGTCTCCTTTACCCCAAGCATGCAAGGTATCACTAAATTCACGTTTTATTATTTACGAGGCGAAAAAATCAGAAAAATTCCTCTACAGACGGAAATTGCTTGCTCGCTAAAAAAAAAAGAGGTAGCATTCGAGGGAAAGCTTTGTGGAAAGAGCGTAAAAGAGCATTAGGTTCCAATAAACTCATAGGATGGATATTGAAGTAATGGAAATTCAGAGTTTTTGCCTTTTTGCTTGTGGCGAGAATGCAGCAAGGTAGAAAAATGTGGAGAGATGCGAGGGGAGAGAATAGAATAGGAAAGTGAGCGGAGTCAGCAAGTCGAGCTTCAACTTCGTGAAGGGAGCATCAATCAGTGGTCCTGGCGAAAATAAATACAGGATTCTTCATCCTGGGGAACGAGATCGTAGCTTACCGCAAATCGACGCGATACGTTATTTCCGGCTTACACACGCCAGCCCGCATCTACTGGATATGCTAGTTCTCTCTCCTTCCCTCCCCCCCTACCCCCCCCCCCCCCCCACTCTCTCTTAATTTTTTATTCCTCTCGACAGATACAAACGAGCAGCTTTGAGACTCATCAAATACTCTCATTTTTTCCCTTCCATCATCATCTTATTATCTCTAAAAATCCACCAGGGTAAATAAATCCTATCGGATGGGATGCCCTCGAGCTTCATTTAAGTATCATTTGCGTTACTAATTAATAGAACTGATCAAGCGTGGCTCTATGGAGAAAGGAGCCTATATATAGCTTTCTATATATATATATATATATATATATATACTAACGCTTTAATAGATTAGTTGCATTTATCGAATCTTCTCGACAGGCTTTGTAGTTTCTCGGGGTGTCGGATACTATTGCCAGAAGGCATCGCATAATAAGACTAGCTGCAGATATCAAAGGAAAAACCTGGGAAACCTTTTCTCATCTTCTTTTCCTTACATTCACTGATTTTCACTAATAATACTTTTTCCTCCTCGCAACAATACATCAGACTCCTCTTTTCGCAAAAAAGGCCTCGTCACTCTTCCAATCACATCGTGTTACATCCTGCCCCTTCCTTTCTTCCCGATTTACTATTATGCCACGAAAAAACCTACGAAATTGGCAAAAACTCATAGTAAACCCCCGATAACTCGAAACTAAAATTATACCACTGTTATTAGTATTGTACTGGTTTTATCGGTTGACCATAAATGACTCTAATGAAATTTGGGAAAACTACTGGTTCGAAATGGATATCGATTATCGATAATGCTATAATAACACGAAACACTCTTGGTAATCAAGTTGATTGCTAACGTGCTGGATAATGCATCGATCTTTCCCATGTACTGCATTATTACGCCTCCGTTCGAAAATAGACGGGGAATTAACGCCGGCGTATCATGTACTGATAAATAATCGATTCTCACCTCGGTAACATTTATTAACCCTACGACATACATTTTCCATTTTACATTTTCCTGCTTTTTTTTTACAATTAAAGCATCACGAAAGGACAATTCTACGTGCACCGAGAGGCGCAGTCTAGGGTCTCGATGGCAAGTATACATAGAAGCTGCAGAGTAATGAATAATCGTTGAATGCTCGAACGGGTAAGTTTTTGCAAGAGTTTATAAATGGAAGTGAGTTTTTAAAAAGAAAAACAAAAGCGAAGGTTTAAATCTGGAACGTAATTAGTTGTAATGACGAGTGAGCCAATGAAACTGGCCGTTGCTTATTAAATTTCTAGGAGAGTTTTATTTTTACGCGTAGTTGCCTGAAAAAGGAATTTAGGGGGAGAGGGTGAAGGTACTTGATTAATTTCTCCCCGGTTTTCCAACGGCAAAGTGAAACCTGGAAAAGCCGAGGAAACTTGAGGAGTTGGCATCATTATTGTAACTGGTATCGTTGGTCGTTTGGCGCGGGCAAATATCAAATACGCCAACAGCTGATGCATGGGGATTTGGTAACAGCCTCGTCAATGTTCACGTATTCTCAACTTACAGCTATAATCAAAGGGATTTTAGATACTTTAACACAAAGTCCTCACAAACGTATCATTGACCAGCACAAAACTCTAATTCTGTACCTAATGAAAAATTCAAACAATTTTCAGCTGGTAGTAATTCGAAGGATGCATATAGTTATCACAGATATTTTTGGCACCAAATAATTAGAATTAAGCGTCTATTAATAATTATGAATTCGTTGGAATGTTATATTTCTGAGGTACAGAATTGCAGTTGTTTAAAAATCACACAAAATTAAAAATTTTCTAGTTCATGACAGTTTTGATTAATTGTTCTGATAATTAAATCAAGAAAAATATAATTTAAATCAATGATCTGCTACAATTTCATGGAAAATTTAAGCAGGTCCTATTTTCGGGGAATTCTGATTTGAAAAAACATGGTTGGGGTTTTGGCATTTTTTCGCTCTCCAAAATGAAGTTCTGCTCTAAATAAAATAGTATAGTCACTCTCTTTATAGATAAAGCATTATATAAGAACACTGCCTGAAAAGTCTGTTTCGGTTAAAAAGTGTAAAATTTCACATTTACCAGAAGGTCTGGATGCCTAAAAATTTAAGGAATGTTCTATTTTTCCCTGACCACAGGAATGACTGTACGACTTTGATTTGAGCGGAACTTTATTCGAGAGTGTAATTACCGGTTCCCTGATTTATTTGGCAGGCAGAACACCTGGTAAAGTTGATCTGTTGTTAATTTTAGCCGAAAATTCGTTTCTGGGGCGTATTCATTTTCTCCTGGTCCAAATGATGACTGCACAATTTTGATTTGAGCGAAATTTTATTCAGGAGGGTAAATGCCATTTCTACCACAAATTTTTAAACCTAAAACTCCCGGGAATTATGATCGGCTGAATTTCTCCCGTGAAGTTAGCAGGTAATTTTTTTAAATCAGAAACTAAAGAACTCAAATGCTTGCTAAGAGAACCCCTCATTTTCTGCAGCGTTTCCACAATTGACCGACCAGCATATAACGAACATTGCAACATTTTCACTCGTCCATCCAAGAATAAAATGTTGGCCACATAATTGTTTCATAACTTTCCTGTTAAAAAGCACAGTTATTATTTGTCTCGCTTCATGTGCGAATGATAAAAAAGCACTTCGATACAGTATATCTGCTGAATAAAAAATACGTTATGAAAATAACATAAATGCAGTACTTTGAAAAGCATTAATTTTTAACAAGGATAAATAGTATCCCAGTGTGTACAACAGCAACAACAAATCGCGGATAATAATTTTACAAGGCTGCCTCGTTTTTTATTTAGCCCTCGATGAAGAGTGCAAAAGTAGAAAAAGAGAGGTCGTAAATTTCCTTTTGCTGGCCACGGGATAAGATTGATAATTAGGGGAGGGAAAAAATGGATGATCGAGTGGATTTATGGGAGGGGAGGATCGTATTCGGGGAGGATGATTGAGGAAGGAAGAATTTTGAAAGGACGTCGTTGTTACGCGGCGTATCGAGGTGTGGGTGCTAAGAGTTTACGTCTGTGTATGTGTGTGTGTGTGTGTGTGGGTTTACGTAAGAAAGAGCGAGAGAGAAAAGTAGGAACATTCGCGAGCTGTAAGTGGATGAGCCGCTGCGCACGTGAAGTGTAAAATACGAAAGGATGGATTATCATGGCTGCTTTTCTTCGAGCAGGAAAGGAGGACGTTGCTGAACAAGCGAGAGGTGGAGGAAGGAGTGTTGGCTTGTAAGGGTAGGGGATGCTAGATGCTTGTACACGAAGGTGCTGCGCACGAATTCTATTGTGATACCGAATATAATGGGGCACCTTCATGGAAGTGTGCTTCTCACGGAAAATAATGGCACAACCGCCCAGAAAAGTCCTCTCTCTTTCCCTACCAAGCCACCCCTTCACCCTTGAACACCGGAAACTCCCGCTGAGTCCCTTCCATCGCTCTATCTACCTCACTCTCTTCATAAATCAAATCAATTTAGAAAATAAATTAAAACGGATCGACATGGAGTGCCTTGGAAGCCGAACTCGATACGTTTCATGGATTTTCTATGGTTTCGCCTCGAGTAATTACGATTGGTTAACCTTTTTGTACATGTTTTAGATACTGCATGGTGAGGGTGAAGAGGATGAAGAGGGGTAGAGAGGGGAGTGGGGGAGAAAATCTATACGAGCGATGTTATTCGATATCGTCCGTAAATTTCGTGGCTTCGCTTTTCCAGCCGGCTTTTCTCGTTGGGCAAAACGTCGTCGTGGAAATGTCCGGCTGAAATCCTGCAAGGAAACTGGGATTAACGGGAGAGGACCCAGGGCTTCCGAAGTCTTACCCAAAGTCGCCCACTTTTGTTCCCCTACCCTCTTCACCGACCGATATCAATTCGTTCTAATGGATTTTTCGATATCGTTGCTTGGTTTCCGTCAATTAATTCTCCGGTCGTCGGACCCGTGTAAAATCAAGTGGTAAAGGAGAGCATTGGACAGACCGACCATGATATGGTTCAAACCGTTTTTATCCTCCCTCGTTTAGCTTACACAAACTTTAAGGTATACTTTTCTGCGAATTATCGAGACACGCACACAATATTTCTATATAGATTAAGGTGGTTTCTAAATTAAAACGTATAGTGTTGTGTAGAGGTATAATTTGCATACACATGGCTGTTCATGTCCTTTGGAAATTCGCGAGGTACCGCTATGACCGAGAATATCGAACTTGCTTGAAATTGGCAGCGATTTCCCTTCGTAATTGTGGTATTGTATGCCTACCCAACTTTGCTTCCCACCTTCGGAAAAACCCCCCAGTCGAACACCTGTGTTTTCGTACCGTTTCCAGTCCTTTCTCGGAAGATTGCGTGTTTAGGAAAAAATAAGAGCGGAAGAAAGAAGAATCGATATTGTACACCCTCGCGACATCCCTTTTCCATACGTTTGCTGCGTTTTAATGATAATTAACAATCGTCCCCCCTCGCCCCTCCCCCTCCACCAATTATAAAATTTTTAAGATCCCCACTTAGATAATTGTGGAAGTTTTACATAATTAATTCTCTCTCATTTCCACCAGCAATACTTCTATAGATTTGCTTGATTAGTAACGCGAATATTCGTCGAAAGTTTCGCGTGTTTCGCACAGTCTGAAAAAAATCGACCGTACTAATCCCAGCAATATTTCCTGCAGTGCCAGACTTCCACGCTGTATCTCGAGATTTCTCCTTTTTTTCTGACTCGTGATGAATTTTTATCGTAGGATAATTGCTTTTTTCTCCACTTTTCTATTTAAAGTGCCACTTATGCAAAATCAATTTTTCTAACCCTCTCGGGCGCTTTGCAGAATAAACGTGGACGGGTTAGTTCCTATATAGATCGTACTCTTTCTTCCTCATTTTTCGATGTATACGAGAATAAACGTTTAACTTACGAGGGTGGGAGGGGGGGGGGGGGACATTTTGAGAGAGCCGTCAAGATTCGAATACTTTCATTCTTGGATGCACTGATATTTGACCAGGTGCAGAGATTGGATCGATATTTTGGACGAGCCTTGATTAAGGAATGATGGCGAGGCTGAAAGCAGTTTAAAGGGAAGTGTAGTTTCTCGCGCGAAACATGCCAGTTTATTGAGAACAGCGGAAATAGGTGGCTCAACACTAAACTCCGCGAGCTCACGCACGAATTAGCGTAATTCGGGGTAAACGCTGTGTTAAAAGAAAAAAAGTACCCCGGTCAAATTACAATTTTTATCGCTTCGACCCCTTTCAGTTTGATCAATAACGAAATTTCTCATAGTCCTCTTCGATTTTCCTATGGATTTAATAGAAATAATAAAAAAGACGTAAAGCAATAATAAATTTGCCCCGATCAAGCGTAATATTGCCTTATATTCCCTATAATCATTTGTAATCCGTTTGCAATTATTTGTTCCTATACAATATATATTACATTAAACATCAAATCTCGAAGAATTAGGTCAAAGAGCAATTTTTCTCCTATTCGAGAAAATATTATTTGATTTGGGAGAGTATATAGGGTTGCTTTGTGAAAAACCGTCCGTCAGAGGCGGTAAATTGGAAAATACTATGAACTAGGAAATTAAACTAGATAGGATTTCAATTTCTCGTTCGATCATCCATTGAGAGTCGTCTCCATTGAATTCCAACAAATATTGCCACCCTACTCCTATCCACCCTGTGCTATACATAGATTTAAATCTGAACCCAGAAGAGAAATTCTTAAAACCAGAAAAGCCTAGCTGCCTAATTTTTTATGGTCTTTCAAATTGCAGCAACTCCATGAAAATCTCTCTTCCTTCTTTTATAGAAACAATGTAAATTAATATATTGTAAAAGCTTATAGCTACACGAGTCAACGGATATACGATGCAGCGAAAACGATAATCGATAGCTCGACAGCTTAAATTGAGCTGAAAGAACAAAAATTCGCTTTAATAACCAATCACTCTCCTCCCATCAGTTTATGAAAGGTCCGTCTAGTACAGATTTTCTGGTTCAAAGGTGACTTTCTCCTCATCGTCAAACATGAGCATTGAACACACTGATCCGATGCCTTTCGGAAAAGTCAATATATAAACACATCTCGGAGGATTACAAATTTTATATAAAAATTATAAAAAATGGTTCAGGAAATGAATCAATTCGATATCTAATATGCACTTTATTGTTGGCAAAGTGTTTGTTGATAATAAATCAAGAAAAATGTGTCCAAGTTTTTCGCTACGTGTTCACAAATTCTCACTTTCGTTTTTCGTATTGCCGTATTTTATGTTTCACACGCTTTACATGGTGTATGCTTTAATTCGCCATTAAGTGTGGACATAAAACTTCATTTAGCTCGGTAAATGTGAAAGATATCAAATTTTGGCAAAACACTCGTTTAGACCTAAGTAGAAAGGAGTTTCAAAAATGTGCCGTGCAAAAAATTATGTAATATTTCTTATAGTTACGGAGAAAAATGAATTTTATACGTCCTCGACCTAGGGCAAATTAAAGTATGCGCCTTATAAATAAGCGTCACGCGTATACTTCTCTCGTCGCGACTCTTTCATTATATTTTTTTCTCTTTCTCTCGTGCTTTCTCTCTGTTTATATATAGTATATGCATCTCAATATGTATACGAAGTGTATTTAAAATGTTTTGCATATCATATATCTCGTCTGGTCTCACGATACATGTTTACGCAAATAAGTCTGCGACTGGTCAAAGTATTTAGGCTTACAGAGAGATAAAGTCGAGAACTAATTAAACATTAATCAATTGTTAACATTTAGACAATGGGTATATGCAAAAATTAGCAACATGCTATTTTTGCTTTATTACGCTGACTGATTCTTCTAGAAGCATAATACGAAATACGAAATACTTTAAATTTCACCACTCATTCATACGTATTCATGCACTCTCTCCCCTCTTTTCTCGTTATTCTTTGCAAAAAGAAATTCCAAGCGCGTCCAATTTCATGAAAATTGTACAGTTTAATCTTTGAAAAATAAATATGTGTTTATTAGAGTAACAAGTATATTTCAACTGGAGACTTTTTTAGAAAATTTGCAAGAAAAGAGAAAATTACTTGATGGATGTAGAAACGGAAGAAACAAAAAATGGACTTTGATGATATGTAATCGCAATTGAAATAAGTAATTGGCACTTGAAATTCTTTTTTTTTTGCTAGAGCAGTTAGTGTATGTGGAAATCTCTTGACACAGTCATACAAATTATTACTCCGAGCTGGACATTTTTCGCTTCTCGACGGAGCTTCAGTTTCATATATCAGCCTTTTAGGCATTTACACAGAATTGAGGTATACGTCTCTATAATATCTCTCTTACATTTCTCTTTTTTTATTATAATTTTCTTAACGAGTGCGTTTTGTGCGGTATAAATTTTTCGCATTTCGCAAAATTACATACTAATATTTCGTTATTCCCCTTCAAGATCATTTGCCTCACTTACCAAAATTGATTCTTTCTCTACTAGACTTTCCATGCAAGTTGTGTGAATAACAAAAAGAAACAGAAAATAAAATAATTTTAGTTCGCAAATGTTAATGGTGTAACACAAGGCAAATGATCTGATCCAGTCAGGGAAATTTTTAATTTGAATATTTCTTTTTTTACTTATGTTTTCATACTTGTCATGAACATTTCCGCTTTTTTTTAGTACAAACAATCACAATCCCACTTACACAATCGCCATATAAAAGTCGCATAAGAAAATATATAAACGGAATTCCATATTATGTGATCTTTTTGTTTATCAGACTTTAGATTTCGATACGCAGTGCCCATCTTGCCTCAAGTTAGGAAAATATAATAATTTTGATTGCTGAGAATAAAATATCGTCTCTTATCACTCTTATTAGATATATAATATTTATACTCGCGATTTCTAATTGAACTCTCCATTGCCAATCGAGCAATCGCGCTAAAACAATACTTGCACGTATACCTTGTAACGGGAACTAACTAACCGTTGATAAAGCGGATCTCTGGAATTCTACCTTTCCATTTGTCAAGTATCTAGACTGCGTAAAATGCAACAAAACAGCTCGAGACATGTAACAAAGTTAATTTTGTTTCAAAACATTTAAAACCAGATTTTGCAGTTTTTCCTATATCTTTTGGTACATTTATCTATATGATGAAAATTTAACCGTTTGACTGCTGAGGAACGCTATCGCGCTCTTCTTGAAAATGCGAAGTTTCTGTAAACAATTGGTATTTTTTCATTTTTGTTGTTGCAATGCAATACAAGTGAGTTTATTGTATGAAAAGTGTTTTACATATTTTCCCATACACACGCAATTAGTGCCGCAGTTTTGGCATATGTCCGAAAAAATACGTCAGCAGCCAAACGGTTAAACTTAATTGTTATTAAAATTTATTACAGTTTACAATTTTTACCAAATAGATAATTTTTACCAATAGGTGGAAAAACTGAACCTTACTACAATTTAAAGGTAGACAAATCTATATGATATTTGGTCGATTCTTATCGTATAAAGAAAAGAATCTAATTTTTCGAAAACTATCAAAAAGTTTGTTTGTACCCGTTACAATCTTATACTTAAATATACTAGCCTTACACAGAAACTAGACTAGTTACGAGTGTTTGACTCTCGCTGTCACCCTCCCTTTTTCACTCTCTCTCTCTCTCTCTCTCTCTCTCTCTCTCTCATTTTCATTACATAAATATACATTCGCTCGTACACTGCGAAAAATTTGACATATTGGAAAGACCGCACGTCTATTCCTCGCACGCTTCTTCGCACTGGGATGCGCGAGACTTGCCTCAATTCCATGTAAATTGAAAGAAAAAACCAGCAGAATGGACAAAAATTAGAAACGTTCTAGGCAAAAAGATGAAATTCGCTATGTACAAAATTATCATGAATATCGAATCGCCGGAAAACTGAATTGTATTTACAAAATTGCCTTGTTCTCTTGGGTTGTGGTTCCATTATGAAGAATGACCCTGAGAACGCGAACGTTTCACATTAGGTACATATGTACAAATCTACAGGCGAAGTTTTTGCTAAAACTAAATAGACTGCCCGAAAATCAAGTCTGCTTGGATTCGAGAAATTGTTCAAAATTGATAAGGAAGAAAAAAAATGTTCATCCAAGCATCATCGATTTTTCGAGAACTCTACGAAGCCTAAACGTTATATGTACCTTTTTCTGAAAAAATACTCTAATATATTTATATGTTCATGTATATATATTTATAATTATATTTCTATACTTATAGATTCATATAGGTACTATCCGCTTAGTGATTGAATTATGTTTCTCTTCAAACGCCCACTGTAATGGGATAGTCGACATTGTTGGAGTATTGAAAAAAAAAACGAAAGACATGGAGCACCCAATGCGATCACCTGATAATTCACCCCGATATCATTGAAAATCCATTAATCCAATTAAACTTGGTATCTCTCACAGGTTTTACCGATATTACCATTGTACAGGGCCGGATTATGACCAATGGCTCTCGTTTGTTTAACGATAAATAGATTTTTATTCAATGCATCACTGTAACTGTTCAATAATTTTTGCGTAGCTTAAGCAATTTTGCGCGCATAACGTTCTCTTTCATTGCACCTCGATCCTTTCTCCATTCTCCTTACTTATGTACAAGAAAATTTACACGCACTGCGTTGTAAGTACTTTTTAATAACGTTCTCAGGCACGCAATATTTTCTCACCCACGCACAGATAGAGCCTCCGTATCACTTATCTCTATTTCCTATTTTTCTTTCTTCCCTTCCCTATCTCGATTATTTATTTATGTTCGGAATTTGTACTAAATTCTTGTATGATACTTATTTCCATCCTCCCCATACTTTACACCTGTTGAAAAAATGAATTTAAAAATTCTTAGGAGAGAGTGTTTTTTTTTACCAGGTAAAGATTTAGTTATAACAATTAGAGGTGATGAAACGCGTAGCGAGAGATTTACATGGAAGAAAGAGATAGATCTACAAGTTTTAATTAGAGAATTTTAGCAAGATGAGAGTTTTGTCTACTGTATCAGTCAGAAATTGTACTTGGCTACCCCGGATCATTTATTGATCGCCATAATCTCAAAAGTAATTTTCTATATTTATAACTTTTATTCACATCAGTAAATAGTACGGAGAAGAAATTAATTGACAAGCACTGTGCGCTACCTGGCGAAAGTAGACAGTAAACTATTATCGAAATAAAATGCAAGAATCATATAAGAGTATAATCTCAGGTAACTAATCAAACGAGTAAGGAAAAAATTGCCATCGACTAAATTTCGTATAACTTTCTGCAAAAACGAGAAAAATTATAATAGAATTGTTTAAATTAGACCATGTTTCTTTTTCAGAATCTATTGTGCGTAATGGAGAATTAAGTTTGAGGCATTATAAAAGAAAAATACTGATAAGTGTGTAAGTATAAATACGAAAGAATGGATTATATATATGAAGCGAAAACTAAAATTTTATAAGAAACCATTAATTCAGAAGTAAGTATAAAGTGGTCTCGTAAAAAATAACTCCCGTATGTAGCTTGCACAGTGATGATATTACGAGTTATCGTCACTCTTAAATTTCATTCGTAATATTGTGAGAGTATAACTTTGCATTCTCAAACTTAATAATTAAACGTAAAATTAACTGTCAAAGTGCTCTGTGTGATCATTAGATTATTATTATTAACAATAACACGCGTGTATACGATTCAGGGATTACATAGTACCGTATCTTGTAACCTTAACAATAAGCGTAGCAAATTTTATATTGCGATGCTCCAATATCTCAAATATCCAATCAAAGAATATTGATTTATTCTCTCTCTCTCTCTCTCTCTCACACACTCTCTCTCGTGCCCGCGCGCTCTTCTTCTAAGTATGAAAAAACACATTCTCAAATATTTCATAACTAAAAATCGTCAAACATATGAAGCTTTTGAATTCATGGAATTCGAACAAGATTCAAGTGGAATTGCAAAAGGTGTAATAAGTACACACAGATAAAACGACAATGTCCAAAATTCGACTGTAATAACATCAACGCGTGAATATATCACCAATGCAGTCAATATTTTGTGTGTCAGATATCGTCGATGAATTATATTTGCCTATCACTATTAACATTAACTCAATGTTATTTACAATATTTACAGTCACCTATGGTACCGAATATCCTGCGGCGTCGTTTATACTCTTTTTAATGCCACTCTCATTGTATTGCATCTCTCTTTCTCTTTCTCTCTCTTCCTCTCTTAAGCTAATTACTTTCTGATTATTGTGAAAAAGTACAGAAAGCAATAAATTGTTCAGGATAAGCGTTCATTCCACCCAAGCTCATCTTGAAACTTTTAAGCGTTACACAAGGCACAAGCCTTCACATTAATAATAATTCTGCTTTATCGTACAAAGCATTTTTTCACCCTCAAATTATACTCTTATCAGTTTTGTACTGAATTTGAATTCGAGTTCACGTTCTCGAGTTTACCTTCAAACGTTTCATTTCAGTTAGCCTTAATGTTACGCTACTTAGACAGTTATCCACGTATCTAGAAATTAAAACAAAGCAAAAATAATAAACGATTTTTTCAGGCACAAGAGTTTATCGAGAAAGATATCTATACTCTTATAATTTGACTGTCAAAAATTAAAGGAAAAAATCGACTGCTTGTGCCTTGTTAATTAAAGCCTTTCTACTTCTATGAATTCTTTTATTTTCCACTAAGAAGCAGCAGAAGAAGAAAGGATCATTCCATAAATATTATAAAACTTTTAGTTTTAAATATCCATGTGAATTAAAATCTAGGACGGTTATATATATATATATTCTCCAAATGCAACTCTTATTAGAATAATCATTATTCGCATCGGATTGATGATCCGCCTATGCTTAAAGATTGTTCCGTAAACTGATAGAGTTCCATGATTCACAGTGCCTAAAAGTCTTCGGGTGTACATTCGTACAAGCACCATCGAATCAAGTTTAACATCACATAGAGTTAAGTTTCGCAAGTAGTTTCGCTGACCACAATTAAGTAACGTTCGTTAACTTAATTATCAGCTTCAGTTGTTCTCAAACAACTCCTGGTTGCATTGTCAATAAATAAGTAGTCGGGTCATAATAACCAGCCAAGTAGTAAATGTCGTTGTTGTCATAGATGGTTAAATATCGATGGGGTTCTTTCCCAAGTTTTTCCGTGTACTCTTGAAGTGGTAGTACCTCGCACTTGTGGGAAATTGTTTGCACATCATTCTCGTCCATATGTGGCGATTCGAATAAGGCGCCCTAGTAGTATATAAATATACAAGTAAGTTTCATACATTTCTATCATTATATTGTATTATAAGTTTTTTAAAATAAAATGGAAAGAAAAATTACCGGATATTTTAAGTTTTTCGGGCAGCCCATAGTTTCTTCGGGATGATAGAACCATTTGACCTTGACAATCATATTGGAACTTGAAGTTTCCCACATAGATTCTATCCTCCCAATGTAAGGTCTATCGGGTCTGCCAGTTGATAGAAATACAGCACTATCACCAATCTGGATAGTTTCACTTCCACGCTGAATCGCCCTGAAAAATTGCTTCTTTGCCCTGCCTTTAGCACCTGGTCTCCTATATCCTTTCCCTGCCCAGCCCCACAATTGCCTGGCTGGTAAAAATGCAGCAATTTTGCTCCTACTCTCGACAGATTCTTGTCGTTCACGAGCTTTCGTCTTTTTATCCGGCTTCTTCTTCTCAGCCTTCTCCTCCTTTACAACTTCTTCAACCTGTTCCTCTACAACCTCATCTTGCTTTTTAATTTCAATATCTGTCACTTCCGGCAGCTCGCTATTTACCAAAGGAATATCTTTGGTAGGCTCCTCCTCGCTTTTTTGACCGCAACTGCTATCCTCACTGCTGAAGATAAGATAAGGTCAGAATTCTATAAAAGCGTTCCAACTAGGCTATTATCATTAAAACACGATTAAACCAACCTGATATGACTACTGTCACCATGATTGCCATGGTGGCTATGTTTATGCTTATGTTTCCTGTGTTTCCTATGCTTGTGCTTTCTGTGCTCCTCGCAACACTTGTGCTTTCTATGCTTCTTCTTCCCTTCTTGAATCTCCTGGAGCCTCTTCAGTTTATCCCTTCTACGTTTCTTCATCTTCTTTCTCTCCCGGTATTCATCTTGAGCCTGAGCATCGACATCTGACCTCTGTTGATCCAGTTTGTTCCCATCCGAAGATGAGATATAATTTGCTGTTACAGGAGACGTTGATCCTGCTTTGATGCCGTTCGAAGAGATGCAGTTTTGATTGGTACCGCAAGAGCGTTTATCATCGGTAGATACGGATGTTTGCCTTCGACGTTTACCCAAAGACAGCAGAGGATTTGGATCGTACTCTACCACTGGATAATCAGGCTGTAGCAACCTAATATCGTCAAGAGCAATCTTTCCACTGTCACCATCATCGAACTCAACGCTGACAAACTTTTCATCCAACTCTGGATCTGGTTCCGAAGGCTCCACGGAAGTGCCTGGATACAAGCATCGATACTGCTGACTCCAGTATGCACAGAGTCTCGTACCTGGTGGTAATTCTTTCGTCGAAGTTGGACATACCTCCACGATCTACAAAGAAAAATAAATAGATTATAGATTGTGCACATTTTATTAGGAAAAAGTTTCATGAGAAAACTTACAGCATCCCTCAAAATTTCCTCCCTGGAATGAATGTGGGGCCTATTACCCCGTTCTCCATCAAGGGTGATGGCATAAACGTCGGGAGCTTGAACAGCGCTGAGTCTACCAGCATAAAATAATCCACCCATTGCAGTGAGAACTCTGAGCTGATCGATGGCCAAATGTGCAGCAGTTAATTTGCACCTATTGACGATACTCTCCAGCTTCTCTGCCTTTGCAGCTTTAGCACACTCTTTACATTCCCTGCATTCCGAAGATTTTCGTCTTTTAGATTCTTTTTTATCGTGATCACTGGATTTGCGACGACTGGGCGACGACGAGTTGGATTTTCGTTTCTTCTTCTTCGACTTTTCGTGTCTACCAATTTCCAAATCAAATTCAGCTTTTTCCATTGGCTCCACTGCCTCTACCAAATGAAGCTCCGGCACTACTGGCTCAGGTGGAATATTTTCTGCAATCGCAGTTTCATCATCTTCCCAGGTCTTCATCTTTGCCTCTGCCCTCAATTTAGGCTTCACTCTACCTGCCTGTTTCTCAAGTTTCACTCCGTGATTTAGTTTCGCTTTCTCGGCAATGATCGAACTGATGACATTCTTGTTATGCAAAGGAGTCTGTTTCACGGGCTTCAATTTTGATTTGCCATTCTTGTGATTCTTCGAGGACGATTTCAAAGAGGAGCTACTGGTTTTGAAAGGCAGCGGCGTATATCCCGATTTTCCAACGTACTGAAAAAAGTTTTGTTTGCAAACCAATTTGTTATTCATGCACTCGTACGTGAAAATGTTTAATGATTCGAGAGGTCTTACTTTAGTTTGAAGATGTCGATTTTTCGAAGACAGCAAGTAGCTAACCAGAGAACTTTTACTCTTCGGTTTTTTTGCTACTATCGTTTCGGTAAGTTGCCTGGTGCTGCCAGAAGTACACATAAGCTTTCTTGGACGTCCCACCTTTCTCTTCTTGGACGCAGAGCTCGTACTTGAAACGGTAGGAGCGGGGGATGCAGTCTCATAGTCCATCTAAATGAAAAGCAGAGTATAAAAGTAAAGTAAAATTAACGCGAATCCACTTATGAAAAATTGGAGGGTTAAATAATTACTCTGCTAGGAGTCTTGTCTTCGTCCTCCGAAACTTTGTTAAGTGGCATCACTGTTGTTGGCGATTGCACTGGTATTGTAATGCTCGGTATGCTATCTAGTAATTTGATGTGACTTCTGGGTTCTTCCAACTTCACCAAATTTGCATTACACCTTGGCGTCACATCTGAAGTCAAAGTCGATAATTCCTCGGTAGAGTGAGCTGGTGAGATTTGTGGAGAAAGTTCTGCTTCCACCGAGTGTGGGGATGAGACCCTGAGATGGTCCAAACTACGAATGGAAATAAAAGCAATAATTGTTGTTTGATGTAAATGGATGATATACTAGTGATAATAATGAATTACCTAGAGGAGCTCTTCTTTCGCGACCTGTCAAAACTTTTCTTCTCTTCCTTCTTCGGAGTTAACTTTGAAAGTTCTTTCTGCTTCTCTTTGTACTGCCTCTGAATATCAGCCAGCCTGACCCTCATATCTAATTCCATCGCGTCCATATTGGGCCAATCATCAGCATCGTTCTCCGAGTGGACGCGTTTAGCAAGATATTTCTTCACCTCCAGTTTTCCCTGAGCACTCTTGTAGTCGTGACTTTTACATTCGTCAGCGGACATTCTTCTCGCGAGAGTAACATTATCGCTTGTCAAACCCTCGACGCTATTATTCGCCACTTTATCGTCGAAGCTTTGAAAGATAGTGACTTTTCCAGGGTTGTCGTCGTCATGTCCATTTACTCCATAAAAGTCAATGTTCTTCTTCTCATTTAGATGAAACACATTGTCGTCGTGGATACTTGGCGCGTATTTTCTCCTCTTATACTTGTCATAATAGTGCATGGAGATGTCGGCTTCCTCTTTCTCATACGCAGTCTTGAATTTCTTGGATGGCTCGCAGTATATTTCGTCCATAGCGGAGTGTCTTCTCTTATCCAATTTTTTCCTTTCCTTCTGCAGGAGATTGATCTTGCCAAGATTTAAAAGAAGCCTGCCAGCATGCGAGATCTCTTCGGAACTGTCCAGACTCAATTTCCTAGGCACGTTGTCCGCCACTTCCTCCATAAATCTTTGCTCTGCCAATGCGCACAATAATCCCAGTGGGCTATCAACATTATTATTATTATTGCTCTTCTCATGCTGATTATCGGATTCGCCTCTGCTCGGAGACTCCTCAAAGTTTGGACTGGAGTTTTGCGCTTCCGGTTTTAAGTGCTCCAATTGTTCGATGCTATTGGACAGTAATTCGAGTCCGCTAAGATCGACGCTCGTCTTTTGCACGATCTGCTCGATTTTTGCATCTTCCGCAATTGCGTATCCCTTCTCGTCTTCGCGTACTTTTCTCTGCTCGACGACCGACTTCATGTGGGACAGCTTGGGCGATTCTCGAGAATCTGGAGACAGTTGCTCCTTCTTCGGAATGATCAAGGGCTGAAAATGATCGACCACTTTGATATTATTATTATTGCTTCTGACGTCATTATTGTTATCATTGAGAAGCTCCCCTGAAAGATTTTGCTTCTCGTACTCGATAATATCCCGAGGCGAAGTGACTGAATTTGGGGAGAAGACCTCGGAGCCCGAAGAATACTTCCTCGAGCACTCCGATGAGGAAACTTCGGTATCGTTCTCGAGTTCTCGGTTTCTCTCCAATAGCAGCAATCTGTCGTTTTCACAGGATCTCAGAATATGCTTCTTCAAACCGTTCTCCAATTTCCTTGGCTGAATTTCCGAGGCCCTCCTGAGTAGTGGAGCCTCGATCTTGCTTTGCTCCTCGATTTTCTCATTTGCAGTCTCTTTCATCGCTGCGGCATTCTTCTTCAGCTTCTCAACGACGTTCTCTATACCAGGGTGGAATTTGTCCAGATGCTTCTTTACCTCGGTGCACTTGGTCCTTTCACTGGTCGAAGTAGCTTCGCATCTGTAATCATCGATTTTTTCTTCCGCCTCCTGTTTGACCACCACCGCTGCCGCTTCAGGCTCCTCGCACTCGATACTCGGCATATCGAATGACTTCACTGTGATCTGCGGTTTGTTCTCCACTTGCAAATTGACCTTTGCATCGTTGCAGCTTTCGCAATTGGCGCTTTCCACGGAAGACTCCACCAAAATCATAGGCTTCTGTTCATCAACCGACTTTTCCGCTGCTTCTTCGAAGGTCCCATCGTACTTCAACGGAAGACCAAGACTCTCGGGAGTTTTCGAGTCTTCCACAGGTTTGTTATCCTGCAATGTATAGCACAAGAAGAATTAATGTATAATACATTAAACAGCAAAGTGCAATAATCAGAGAGACACAAGCAAAAAGGAAGGTATGACAAACAAAAAATAAGAAACTAAATGCAAATGATGGAATGCCTGAAAAGCAACATATGTACTGCAATTGTGGAAGGGGTTAAATTACCTCAGGATGATGGTCGAGGCTCCTGTCGAAATGTTGCTCGTGACTGTAGCTTCTTTTTCTTTCTCTGTGCTCCAAATGACGGTCTCTTCTTCTGGCGAAGAACTCGAGGTTCTCATGGAAGCTATCGCAGTTCTCCTCGGTGATCTCGATGATTCTCGGGGTTGGCCTGGCATCTCTGAACACGTCGTTCCCAGGTTCCTCGTGTGGTGGCGAGTTGGTCACTTGGCAGCTTTCCTGCTGATTCTCGCGATCGATGCGTCTCGTGACGACGTGCTCGATCGTTCTGTCGATAGAGGTGACGCTCCTGCACTCCTTGTACGAGTACTTGGGACAGTCAGCCATGTTGATTATCGTGTTCTCAGCCTTGTCTACCTTCAAGGTGGAGCCTGCTGGATTAACCGTAGTCGTGGTGGTGGTTATTCTCACGACGTTGCAGAGCTTCTCCGGGGAGCCTGCCACAATCTCGAAATTCGTAAGATTGGAGATGTTGGTGACGTTGGTTAGGTGGTTTCCGGCCGCCAAACTCCCATTCATTTGAGACTGAAGATGGCACGGACTAAGATTCTGCTCCTGTTTCACGTAAAGCTCGGTAGCTTGGGGATCCTGATCCTCGTTTTCCGGCGAATCCGTCTGATTCGAGGCATCCTGCACCCCGATCGTTGGCATTTCCGGTCCTTCCAGAGCGTGAATCGTCGTCACTTCCGGCGGCGGCGTCAGGCAGGATACTGGCGATGTAGCCTTTACAAACAATCGTCTTTGCAATACTCCCGTCACACAACTATTGCTCCACGTACATACTCTGAGCGACAAAGCTTCCTGAATCTCTCTAATTCTTTTCCATTTTTTATTCTCCCCCTTAAATTTCAGCGGATTTACAATAATTAACTGGAACCTGCCATAGTCCGGTTAACGCCGATCATACCAAAGGAAGGCAAAGGCAAAGTATGTAAAAAGGTCGGTGAAGAGTAAAGTGAATGAAGAATCAGGAAAGAAAGGATAAAAATAAAATTGGTCCAAGGATTAAAGTGAATTTATTGCACAGCTTTACTCCAAAAACACTGCTCTCTTGATTGGTCAGCGTGCTCCATATATCTTCAGACTACATTAATCAATAATCCGCAAAGTATATTTATCATTCGAAGAATCATCTTTTTGCCAAGGGGCTCAATATCCAAAGAAGGAGAGTTATTTGTGGAATTTTTTCTGTCAAAGATTTTGTGTGGGACTGGATAAATGGAGGGATGAGAACGGGGAGAAGGAGGAGGAGGAGGAGGAGGAGGAGGAGGAGGAGGAGGAAGAAGGTATCCGTGAAATTTCCATGCAGATAGCGATGCAAATTGTTGCATAGGCTTGCGCATGATTGATACAATGTGCCATAACGTTTGCACATTATGCGAACGACCGCGCCCTAAACGTGGCATAATTAACAGTGACGTTTCTCAGCCTGTTTTCCCATAGAGTGCAAGGACACTGGCAGATTATCTCCTGGCGCATTACTGGATATGAGATCAGAGAAGCGAGGTGAAGAGAAAAAAGGAAAGAAATACATTGAACAGGTTGAACGAGTCATGAGAAAGAGCAAGAGGAGATGAAATACTAAAAGTAAACTTATAAGTGTGGAGAGAAGAGAAAAAAAGGTAGAAAATTTGAGTGGTTTACCTGCGACCTGCAATGCGTTGGGTCAGTGTGACTGATCTGCAAAAGAGCCGACGCGTGGGGGTAATAATGGAAGGCGTTGACGAGTGGAGCTTCCGGTACCAAAGTGCTCGTCATCGAAGTCACAGTCTGAAGGGCTTTAGTCGATTCTGTGGACGCTGCAAAAGCACCATCGAAAAGCCATTAAGCAACCATCCACGAGTCGCGAAAACAAATACAAGATGAAATGTACAATCTCGATATTTTCTGAACAAGAGATGAATAAAAAAATATTAGCGAAACAACTCTAGGAAGACTACACGACGATTGATACGTGTCAGACCAGCGGCTGACCATAGGTCATTATCTGCATATACAGAAGCAATTATTCTTTAAATCTGAAGAGGAATCCCTCGTGCAATTTATCGATAATTCGTTTCGTGCTTATATACAGTTATTGGCCAATGGCTCAATCCGATTTAAAGAATTGAATCGAAATTGTACTGCTACCTTACCAGCTCCTGCATCTCCCGTGGCTAAACAGTGGACCAGGCGATTTCAACAAGGAAAGTTCATTACATATTCTTGACGGGAGATTTATAGAAAATCTTTCAAGTCTTTACACAGACCTCATGACAAAATCATCCTCGTATACGTCAGATGGACCAAATGTGACTCTCCCTTCTTAAGCATTTCTTTATACAGATAATTCCACAGATTGCATTGGATCTTGAAAATTAGTATGATCATAATGGGAGGATCTGGGCAATTATAATAATATCATCTATAACTACATTACTCTGCGTAGAATGTTAAAATTTTACCAAGCGGCTGTCTCTTCAATCATGATATTAATAAAAGTGATATTTGTAGCAGGAAAGCACAAGTTCCTTCCAAATATCAATTTTAAACACGATTATGGGAAGTTTGAAGCCAGTTTGCGAATTAACAGGCCGGTTCGCAGGAGTGCCAATTGACTCTACATACTCTACGCATACAATAAACGACAGTTTGACAGACACCTCCTCTCTTGCAATGTACAATAAAAAGCCAATTTTTTTATAAGTAAGGAATATACTACTGACAAAAGTATAGCAATAGAGCCTGATCTCACGTGATTTTGCTACGAGAAGAACGTTTATTGGTAGATTTGATTATTGTCAATGGTAGGAAAGAGGTGAATTCATTCGATAAAGGGGTGGGAGATTATCGTCGAGTGAGAAATGCTGATGTCTACAGGCTTCGCTCCGACTTACTGATGATGGTCGTAGGACTGACTGCACAGTCTGCCTCGATTTTAACAATCGGTAAATTGCTCTGCTGCTTCCTCTTGCTCTCGGTGAGGACCAATCGAGCACCACCGATGTCTCCCAATAGCTGAAGAGACGGTGGTTGTGCTGGCGGTAATGGTGGCGGTGGCGGTGGTATCGGCGGTGGTATCGGTGGCGGTGGAAGCAACAAAGGTGGTGGTGGTCCTATGCTTCCACCATTGTGACTCGAATAATTTGGCCATACAACCGCCTGCTGCATTGCTTGCTCTGTTGAACGAGAAGTAAACAAACATTCGTTAGAAATTAAGGATTAAAAGCCCACTATTTAAAGATTATTCTCGATCCAAGGATCGTTTCTGAGTCGAACGAAACCGTTGGCGTCCCCTATAATCAGCCTTCTGGAAAAAGCAAGCGTGACAGTGGAGTTTCTTTGCGCGTTTGCGTCAGGCCAGAGAAGCCCTGAAACTCGACTTTCTCCCCGCGAGATCGCAAGATAAGATTATTGTTGCTCGTATAAAATATCGACTCGAGGCTATTCTCGATGCGCTCGTTTGGTCGTTGCAATAATAGAAGCTGGATATCCAAATGGATTTATTTTCAGCCATTGACCCACTTTGAACTGGCGCTCGATTAACGAGGACACTTTTAATTTATCTCCAGGTTAAGCGGTACATTTGGTAAAGCATTGTTCAATTACCAGCAATTCGGATGAGAAGAAGATGGCCAGTCGTTGGATCCCTCACCAGTTGACCAACTCCTAATTGCGTGAATCCGACAGGCTCCATCGGCATGGCTGCAAATTAAATAGTAAATAATTCCACATGGACTTGTGGGGCAAAGTGGGAGGGGGTGGAAGGGGGTGGAAGGGGATGGAAGAGGATTCACCGAGCCATTAAATATTTCAGTTATCGCGAATATGTGGCTGTACGGTTAAATGTCAGTCGGTCGGAGCATCGCAGGCGTCTTATTAGGGGTGAAAGTTGGGTTTGGTCTTGAGACGAGGGTGTAATAGTCTAGGTATAGAGTGTAGGAGAGAGAGAGAGAGAGAGAGAAAGGTAAGAGGAAGATTCTGACCTGCTGCAGCGGCAGCAGCAGCGGCCGCCGCGGCGGCGTTCGGGTACTGCCAGAGGGTAGCTGGGGGCCATCCGGTGGCGGTGGCCGCGTTCGCCGCCGCAGCGGCTGCCGCCCCTATGTTGCCGAGGCTGGAATTCAAGCTGGAATTGAGACTCGAGCCGAGACCGGAATTAAGCGCGTTCATGGAGGAAGCAGCCAGCGCCGCTCCTGAGGGAATGGCGAGGTGGGACGGTCCCGTTCTATCCTCCCCTCCAGCTCCACCGCAATGCACCAGGGTCGCGCCGCCTACCGCCATGGCCGTGCTCGAACCTGCCACAAATAAAACCACACGGTCAAACGGGCCCAATCCACTCTCCACTCTCTGCGTCCTATATATGTTACGTCTAACCCTCCCCCCTCCCGCACTTATTCTCTCCGTAAACTACCAATTTTCAGTCTAAAACTCGTACGTTCATGGCTTACCGAGGCTGTCCGGTTGGAAATGATGGTAACTGGCATGATGAGATGTGTGATGACTCAGGGAAACATTGCGCATCGACGAGGTCTCTTGATGCTGCAGCCTTTGCCTAGCCACGGCGATTCCTACCGGGATCCCCCCTGTTCCTCCTGCGTTTGATACCACGATACCTGAAAGGAGAGTTTTCTCTTTGTACATTTCTTTTACTCCTGCATGACGGAAGTCTCATCGGTTTTACCCTTTTTTGCGGGTGATTCGTGAAACGAGGGGCAAAAAGGCACAGAGTGATATAAGATTATGGGTTTATCGTGATTGTGTGTGGGGATGGGAGGGAGTGGAGTGACGTAACACGCGTGGATGGAGTGGAGTTACGTGTTGCTGGTGCGTAGAAGAGCATTAGAGAGTGCGTTGCGGAGAAGAGGACTGGTTAGTTGAGTGAGTGAGTAAGACTGGTATCGGCTAGACTGCCGCTCCTGTTTGCTTTGGGTCGAGACTCTTTCGAGCTCCGCCTTGTGTTTGCGTCGCCATGCGTGCCACGCACCTCCTACTTAACGAGGCCGCCTGCCTGCTGCCTTCTTGCTTGCCTTTCCCTCGACAATTTCGTGTATCCCCCCCCCCGCTCGCTCTCTCTCTCTCTCTCTATCTCTCTCCCACTCACTCGCACCTTACCAATACACAGATTAATTAATCATTACCGTACTACATGCAACCTTCCCTATACTATCCTCGTATATACTCCTGTGACTCGTTTCGTTACGCTGCATTACCACGAGCTGGACAAATTTCAGCAAATATATAGCTTACTAAAGACAGTCAGCTTTTCTCGAGCAATTCCAACTATCCATCTTCTTCCGATGCCACGGTCTCTTGGAGGATTCCAGTTTACGATCGAGGAGGACAATTGAAATAAAGCTAAATTGAGTATCGACTGTGTCTATTAGTAGGAGACTCGAAATTTGCGCGGAGAAGCTTCGAGCAGATTGTATTATTGAGGAAGCGAAAAATGTTGGCATGTCAGCAGGAATTCCGTATCTCCCCGAGCGTGTTAGACTTGTTAGATCTAGCGAAAGAACTTCTGGCACTCCGCTAGCGACAGAAGGATTCATGGCAGACGACAGTAAATCGGGCATCTTGACATTCGATATCTTCCACCAGGCTAGATTCGTTCATTATATCCCACAGTCTTTGTCCCTCTGGGAATTTAGTCGTCGAATCGCTAGTGAAAAGTCTGCCAAAAAATTTGTAACCAGTCGAATCTCTGCTTTTTCTCAACCCCAAAATAAAGGTAATTTTTGACCGAAGAAAAATTTGTAAACGTTATAGATAGTGTTTTTTTATATGAAAATGAAGTATCGCGTAGAAACCATTCATTTTCGTTAAAAATTCGAGTGCTTCGTCGTGATACGTGTGCGAGACATAGAGGGAGGATAGGCGAGGGTGCAAGATTTTACGTTCTTAGCAAAAGCACCCTCCGTACTGTGGAGAAAAGGGCCGGGCTGCCCTTCTAAAATCCCTATTGGTTCCGCCATATCTCATTCCCCTTCTCTCAAACTTTTTCACCACAAAACCACACCATATCTCGCCGCGAGAAATTAATTGAAGTGCCGAAGCCATATAGGCTGCTTACTCAAACAACCGGTAAATTATTTTGGTTTCTTTCATCATGCGTCTTCTCCACGCTTGGCATTCGAGCGAACAAAGAAAAAGCTCATCGTTCCTCTTGACGAGAGCACTTCTTACCATTTTCAGACTTTGGTTGTACAGGCTCGATTTTCACTGCGGTGGTGGTAGCATGAAGGGACGTGGAGACTTCGGCTACCTGGCAAGGAACCGATGCCAGCGGTTCTCGTTTCACCACTCCATTGCTCAATACATTGTTACTAGCGCTATCTTGCCCGTTCCAGGACGACACAACCGGAAGTGTCCTGCTGCATCCTGCATCCGAATGCACGACTTTCGTCTTACCTAAGATATTCCCATAGAAAACATTAATTCTTCATCTACCAAGAGAAGATTTAAAAAATGGTTTAAAAAAATGAATATATAATTATCAGAAGCAAGCTCATTTTAACAAAGAAGAAATTAACTGTTGTAATGGTAGCAGTGGATATGAAATTGAATAAGATTTTATAAGAGACCGGTTCTCGCAGTTGCCACGTGGTGACCGGGAGTGATTCATGAGGACCAAGCGTAAAACTGGCGAAGCAGACGTTCTTCAAGAACGATGACAGCAACGTCGAGAAGGACGGTGATTGGTGGCGGTTGAAAGACGAATAGAGGAGGGAGGATGGCTCGAATGGTAAATATAGAAGTTGTGTAGAACCTTGCGTAAGTCTCCTCCCTCCACTTTTCACACCAGGCAAAACACTTCCATCCGCTCTTTGCGCGATCAACCCAACCGCTACCATTATTACAGTTCAAGGTCGTCCATCGCAATTAAAGAAAAAAATGATTTATCGCTCAGCGATGCTAATCATCCCGCGTGTTCCGCTCTGTATAAAATTTTCGATGGAGACCACGAAGAAGCAGAAGTTGGAAGATTGCAGGAAGAATAGCACGAACCGGTGCTGTTTCTGCAGATGCATGGCTGTCTCGAGGACTTGTTCTCCAATTTGACCGGCTGACCTTGGCTAGGCAGGAAGGCCTCTCGTTTCTTAGGAGGGTGTTGCTGCTGCTGCAGCAGACTGTTGGTGTCCGATTGAGTTAGAATGGAGTTGTTGGGGAGTTGGCAGTTGGCCGTGGACCCCGTCGGTGACTGGTATTCCTGAAGGAGTACTCCAGTCGTCGGTACGACGCTTCCGTTAGAGTTCGGCGAGTTGAAGCCGTTGATGGTCAGAGTCGGCGCGTTGCTAGTTACCAGCGACAACTGCGGCGAGAAACTGTTCTGATGGAGACCTCCTGGAAGAGAGTGTTAAAAATAAAGTAGGCGGTGTGCGAAGAGAAAAAAATAAAGAAGATTAAAGGAAGAAGATGAGATTACCATGATGAAGATGATGAAGTCCAGCTGCTGCGGCAAGGTTGAGGGTGTGTTGCGTGGTATGCTGGGTGGTATGGTGGAGGCTGTTGACGCCGACGTTGAGGCCAACACTCTGGAGGCTGAGGGCCTGCTGTCCGGATGGGGCTAAGCTTGCGAGATTCTTGGCGAGAAGCTCCAGCTGAGTGACGGGCACTGGACTGTACGGCGAGCCCGGGGGTGGCGTGGGAGCGCCCCAGGTGTATCCACCTACCCCCACACCTACTGCCGCCGAGAACACGCTCTCTGAAACTGAAGGACCCCCCAACAACACGTTAATCGATCCTAGTCCATTCGCATCCGGACATCCGTTTTATCCACACCCTCCCCCACCCCCAACTACTTCTTATATACAAAAATCCATACATGCTAACCCTTAAAACACCCTAGAACCGTTTATATATATATATATATATAGCTACTAATCATCGACAGAACCTACTCCAATGTACTGTTTATTAATGCCGCATCGACTGTTTAAAGGGTATGAATATTAAAGCGTGCGAGTTTCTCGCCCTTTCTAAATCTCTTTTACCGTCCGAACGTTGGGCCGCCGGGCGAATCGAAATTTATCGCGTTACTGTTTCTCGTCACAATCGATTAATATGCAATGAACGTTCGACTGAGTCGAATTAATGGAAAATCTATGCAGATTCGTTTTAATCGAGCAATGACTGAAGTAGGGGGCAGAGGGCGTGGCTTTTACGTTCACAGTTGTACAAAAAACGACCTGTATCGAAGCACAAGAAGCGCGGCGATGGGTTCGCGAAAAATCAACGAAAACCACTGCGACTCAATCTCTCCAAATAATGAATTGGATGGAGCCCTGATCAACTCTCTGTGTATCTTGGTTAAATTTAAATGATAATGCCTATTGATTATCTCGTGTCTTGCTTCTCTCCTTCATTAATTACGACGCAGGATTTATACTTAAAATCGTATCGGTTATATTCTTCGCGAATATAAAAAGTTGGCTGATAAATATACTCTACGGTTTGGTTCGTTATCAATCTTGAGATATTGTATTATTATAATGCAAGAATAATATTTACCTGTCCTCTCTTTTCGGAGTAAGCATGAAAGTTTGAGATAAATTATTTCAACTGTTAAACTTATGGTAACGCGTACATACACATACATAAATTTATATATATATATATATAGTACATGTTTCTAAGGAGTCTGGAGATTCAGTTAGGAGCAATTGTAATGAGGCGAGGAGGTCACTCTCGGATTTTAATTTATTCCACGAGCTCCCTCGGGATCCGGTAGAGCGTGTAGAATTACACCTTGGGACAATAGGATTGGTAAGGAACAGGGATGGGGTAGAAGAGGGGGGGGGGGGGAGCCGTGGCTGGAGGAATATCAAATCCAAAAGCTTTGTAGCCGAGAAGGAGCAAAGCGGACGACGAGGGGTCAAGTTCTCCATTTGGACCAATTTTTGTTCGCTCGCTCCTCATTCATTCCTTTAATTGCATAATTGCATCATTGTCCTGGCGAAGTGAAAAAAACTTTCTAGGGGGCTTGAGAACTCTCAAGGACAAAATTCGAGCAAAGAGCGACGCGTGGGCGTAGCAGCGTGAGTATAAACGTGAATTAATTTAGAAATAGGGGGAAGCCGATTAAAATTGAATAATTTCTGAAGGAGAATGTCGAGTTTAATTAGCGTTGATTAGGCCAGCAGGTGAACGAGGTGGACTGCAATTTTGTTCCTGGTCCATGAAAATATTGACTATAGACTTACCTTTGTGAGTGGTTGCGTGATATGCTCTGGCTGGGGTTGGCGGCGCGGGAGTAGCGGGGGTAGCTGCAACGTAACTGCCCCCGCCACCCCCAGGAAACAAGGAGTACAGTCCGTACCGGTTAACACCTGAGTCAGCGATGGGGAAAAAAGAAGATTAGCAAAAGGAGCTTTAAACTCGATAGAATGGATGAATCAAGTTAAATGTCATAGAATGAAAAGAATATCGGTTAAAAATCACAGGGATGGTCTGTTCGGTGAATGGAATTACACGTTTTCAGATGAGAGAAAGTGAAAATATGGAGAGAGATATATGACGATGAATAAAATGAGAGTAACCAGATGGTTTATTGGAATGTTCGAAATTGTAGAAAGAGAGAGAGAGAGAGTAAAAGATGAAGCGATTATATGTAGCGAATGATTGTGATGCATGGGTATAAAAGAGATGGAATTGATATACTATGGTGCATGTGTATAATGAGTAGAGTGAATAATGCAAATGAGATGATTTACCTTGATGAGCCGGTGCAGGGGTAGCTGCGAGGGGTGGCGTAGCCTGAGACTGTTGACTCGGTAGCTGATTGGGCTGAGCAGGTGCGAGGGGCCAGAGGGTAGCAGCCGCTGCAGGGCCGGATTGCTGAGTCCGGCCAGCAGAATCCCCTAAGGGACGAGCCCCTGTTCCACCTTGGGCCACGGGAGGGACCAACATCGGACCACCCCCTCCCGAGGCTGCAATCAATCAAAAAACCAAAAGGCGAAACTTTAAAAATCATCATCCATAATTTCTCCCCTCTCGCACAATTCTCCTTCTCATTCGAAATACTCTCAAAAAACCTACTAAAATATATATAAATATCTTTAACAGTTTCGACCAACAATTTTTCATATCGTTTCTCAGTCACTCATTCAATGCACTCTAAATGTTCGAAAATGAGACAAAGAAGCAGTGATAAAACTTATCGTTGTAAAATATATACTGCTATTATTATTTTGTTTTATTATTATATATTGCAATAATATTGTGTAGGCATATCAGTGATCGTAGATAAAGTAAAAGTAGAAGAGAGTATAATTATAGTGAAAGTGGGTGGAAAGTTAGGAGAGAGAAAGACAAAAGGTATCGAAGATCGAGGGGATAGAGAAGGAAGGGCTTCCGGGGATGAAAGGGGTGGCTGGCCGAGTAACGTGATAGCAACAGGTCGGTCGGCGTAATACACTGTCTTTTAGACGTACACATAAACGTAAATTGTGCGTTATCCGTCTCGCATTTTATCATTCAATGTCCACCACTTTCCCTTCCACCGTAAAACAAACGAAAACGCTATTCGCCTCCTTCGATTTGGATCTTTCTTCCAATCGCATTGCTCCCCGTTAATGAAACGTTTCACAATTATTAATAATTTTCATCGAATCGTCCCGACGTAACCGATACTTATCGGATTCCTTTCCGTGCCTCTAATAATCGGCTTCAAGCGACTGAATTTCTAAATCATATAATTTTCGTGATTCACGATGGCAGAGGAAAGGTTTGAGTTACGAGAAAAAAAGCTCAATTTTCCTCCAAGCTGTTATAATATAAGAATCGAGGGAAAACGATTCGGGTAAGAGTCGAAGCGTGGTAAGAAAATTTGAAGGCGTGGAATTTTTAGCAGCACCTGTTGACCATTTTCCATGGGTGGATGGTTAAAAAATGGTGATTTGGTGGGGGAAGTGGTGGAAGGGAGAAGAGGGGGGGGGGTTAAGTTGATGCCCGGGCCACATCGTCAAGTGGTCACGCTCCGCGGAGTCCCTTCGTACACTGGCGACCTGAAACCTGTTTCTCCGAAGCACCCTCTCCCTTCTCCTCTCTCCACCCCCCTCCCCCCATAACTTGTCCTGCGGGAGGAACTCTGGCCTTGCTACCGATGCAAGAGAATGATGAAAATTCCAAATTAGACCTCTATGCTCGCTTTCCTCCCAAAACTACATAGACTTAAAATTATATACGTTATATCTTTGCAGTTTCTCTTGAACCAACTGATAGATACAATATTATTTTCCCCCATTTTTACCAGGATTTTCTTAAAATTTCACAGCACAAGATAGATACTAACACATTACAAGAACAATGAGCGTCAGAGGTATGTAGAATAGCGAAAGATTGCGTGGAAAACGTCTGTGGGTGAGTGTGAGTGGGCTAGAATAGGCGCAAACGTGAATGGCGTAGTAAATTTAAATACACAAGGGTGCGGCCGGAACACGGGGACAGGCTCTGAAGCGGATGCAGAATCCGCCGCAGTCCAAACGATCGGTATTATTTACCAGCAACGCAGCAACGACGCATTGAAAATTGCCTCGATCCATTCGAGTCTTGCTAAACGCACTGAAAATTCGCACATTTTATTTTCTACCTGAAAGGATTAATCCCTATAGGAAAACCAGGATAAATCGTGTCCTGGGTGATTCGAGATCAAATCCTGGAAAAAAAACACAGGATTTTTATGTTTTAAGCTGTGCAAAGTGACGAGTATCTCTAGTTTCTCTTAACGAACATTTTATATTCGTATGTGTTTACGAGAGAGAAAAAGGGGGAGGGGTGGATAATGATTGAGAAAAAGAATGTAGTAAAAGTGCAACTTATTTCATATTCCGAGATAGAGATTGTACAAAGAATAAGAGGGAGGATCAAGAAACAACCATTTTTCGCTATCTCATTTCTTATTCCTCGACAAACTTATTTCGTATGCAGGAGGAAGCAAGTAAAGGAGGAGGTCCAGAGAGCTAGAACTACTTCCACTTGTCTAACCGTGCCCATTGTTGTGTCAGAAATTTAATGTGCCGTCTTCTCTACTCGTACCTAAAACCTTCTTCGGAGAGCATATATACTGCTAAGAAAGATCAATGTCCAAACTAATTGATTCCAACGAATCAAACAAGCCCAACATTTCTCCAACTTTTGCTCTTATTATTTTTCTGCTTTCAGTTTTCTTTTGCCATTTACATTTCAATGATCGAGGCCAGAAAGAGCATTTTGTCCTGGAAATTCTGGGAAAGTGAAAGAAAAGAGGAGCTTATTTCGAAATCTATTGATAAAAGTTGCGAGTAAGTTTTGCAACTGGTCGTTTGTTTCTCAGCAATATTCGGGAGCATAATATCGGCCACTGTGCAGCACTGCTTCGTGGGGGATTGGGTTTATAGGGGTAGAGGGGGGGGGGGGGGGGAGTCTGGGTTGGCACGATGGAAATGACAGCCAGTTTGGCTGGAGCCACCCTCTAGCATATCGACCGAATGTCAGGATAGAACGAGTGAGCTTTAGACAGCCTGTGCGCGCGCGCCGGAAAGATACAGAGAGAGAGAGAGAGAGAGAAGCAGGAGACATAAATTAAAACCACCGAACAGGTTAAATCCGATTGTAGGTAAATTAAGCAGGGAGCTTATAATATTTAATAAAGAAATCAAAATAATTTATAAAGAAGAAAGACAAGAAGGGGGGGGGGGGTTGAAGAGGAGAGTTAAATTTGCTCAACAGCTCGATAAAAAAAAACTACATACTTTACGAGGGACATGTGGGAGGAAATGAAGAATTTTCTTAAAGGAAGACCATAAAATAATGGACGCAGAGAGAGAGAGAGAAAAGTTGGCGTGCTTAGTCAGTACACTGGCTGCTCTGAATATTAATGAAAGCTATATACAGCTGACGACGACGACGACGTCGACGGTAAAACATTTGTAACTACAGCTCTTGTCTAGTCAGCGCGTCACGATACTTAAGTAAAATAATGGAATTATTTCGCAAGAATGAATCCATTCTTCGTTCAATTCCTGTATTCGTTCCTCCCAAAACTTGATCTTCCCGTGTCTACCTTATACCATTGCAGTATTGGACTAAACTGTCCATTCTACAAATTGGCTTTGTTCAGAAGCAAAACCTAACTCTATATGTACAAGTGTGTATTACATCTCAACTATACTTTTTTGCCAAAAACTTTTTTGCTCCTCTCAAAGTGTGATTTTCGTAGAAATACGGAGGGTTGATCCGGTGATCCAATGGAGTATCCTGACGCGAAGAAACCAGAAAGGAAAAAACATTCCACTGGTTATCCGATGAAATTACGAGACACAGAAATTGATGTTGAGATTGAAATTGTGGCTGAAAATGGGGAAAGTAGAAGGCTGGCATGCCTTGAAGCAATCTCTTTAGCACAAATGTACACTCGTAGTTCATATAGTTGACAGGCTTGATACGTAGACTACCCGTGGCCCTCGCGATCCAATCGAAACGCTGGAAAACTCCTTTGCAAAGACAAAAAAATGTACCCGAGTTCAATTTTCACGCAGAAACTCATAAATACTGGGAAGAAGAGAACGTGAAATTGAAAGAAGCGTCTACCACAGTTTTCGTCGTACCTGGATAAGCGCGAGAAAACACTGGGTGATTGGTAAATAAATTATCGCTGTGAAGCAACAGGGCAGAATATGCAGCAGCGTTTTGTGTTCACCGTGGAAAGCAAAAGATAGAGACCAAACAGCTGGAAAATAATGTTGATTGAGATAATTTATTAGTTTTTGCAGCTCGAGTTAATTCGGGAGTGAAGTATAATTACGTGATAAATCGCTGGAACGAAAACGATGAGTTAGTAGTGGACCGAGCAAGTATTAAGATCTTATAAATAGCGATTCGAAATCTTACGTATATGTAATAACGTGTACTCCGATAGAAACATTTGAAAAGAAAAAGCTAAGGAAAATTATTGTTGGCAGATGATTTGCCGTTAATTATGCGCGAAGCGTCGATGGGATTGACGAAGAGATGGGTAACCACTGATAATATTCGGAAGATATGGGAAAGTAAAGGATCGTAATCGATTCTTTCAGCGGGAACAAATCGGTGCTTTGGCCTTTAGGGCCTGCAATTATTCAAGAACGAATCAAGATATGGCTGGATAATCCGATAATAATGCGCTTCTTTCGCTTCGATTAGCCATAGAAATAAATTACTATGGAAAAATGATAAAAAAAAACGTTATATATCTTTAGCAAAAATTTGTAAAAATTGTCTAACCTCCTTACACCTTCATTCTTCCTACTTGTATTTAATTAAAAAAATTAACAAAAAAATGCAATTACAATATAGCGTTACAACGAATTAAATTAGTAAAACGTGAAAGGAAGAAGACTATATAGTAGCAAATGGAAAATGGGAGAATGAAAAAAAAGAATCTCCAACCGAATTAGGAGTAATTGGTATAGGAGCCTATTGTAAAATGGGAGGGAACGAATAAAAAAAAGAAAGGGGCGATTTGCTTCATGGAGGAATTGAGACAGGTTAATGTTACTGGCAGCATGACAAAGAGTCTAACGTAGAGTTTGAGCGATATCGCATGGCTGGAATTCCGTTTCATAAAGATAGAGATAGACGGATAGACTGATATTTATACATCAATGGAGGGGGGGGGGGGGGAGGGTAAAAGCGTGTGCGTGCGTGTGGTAGAGAGTGGGGCTGATAAAGAGAGGAGAGGGGAGGGGAAGAAAGCCCTTACATACACATCTGTTATTCCCTTTAACTCATCGCCATCGATCAGCAGCAACAAAGGGAATCTATGTGAATCAACAAATTTTGGACATGCTTTTACGCCCATCACGATTACATCCGCTTCTAAGCACACCCTCCCATATCTCTCCCTCTTAAAAGATTCACTGTATCATCACGCGAAATAAACATTTCGCGCTAAGAAATTCTACTTCGATGTGGGGAATAAAGGAAAATTCAATCGATATACCAGACACCATTCAGAACCCGTTCTTCTTATCCGTATTTATCAGACAGTTTGGATGATCAATATAACAAAGCGAATCCCATTTTCTGTGCAATTTCACCAAAACACTATATATATAGAAATTTGGTTTTTGACGAGGAGCAGGAGAAGAGAAAGAAGCGAATATAGAGGTCGAGTAAGTTTTACGAACGTTTATCATTCGAGACGACTAGAGAGTGTCAGTCGTCCTGATAAAGGCGATAACGACAGTCGTTTCTGATAGGAGAATATCTGCCTCGGACACGCACGCGTCTCTTTATTTCCTATATACACATGCACGCTCATTGAGAAGATGTGCGTGCACGTACGAATATACAGACACAGCGAAAGCTCCTATATGCTTCGTTTTTCCTCTAATATCAAACATTCTTAGTTTCTGATTTCTTTCACCTTCTTGTACCTTTAGTTTCTGCATTGTTACTATCATACCAGCTGCTACTGTGTGATGTTCTTAAATATTAATATTACTAATATTTTTGTACAGTGAAAAAAAAAATTTAGTTGATTTAAATAATTCTTTATTGTAATAGTCGTAAGCAAATATTTACTTGATATCAATATAATGGTTTAAATGGATTTTTATTCAAATACTTTCTATTTAATTGAATCAGTCGCTTATTAAAACAACGTAAATATTTATTTGAATGAAAGGATTTTTATCCCCTTTTACTACTCTTTTTAAACATTCTCTCAGCAATAGAATTAAGCAGCCAAAAAGATTGGCGAAGCAGCCAAGGAAGTTTACTATATTAGAGTGGATCAAGTATAAATTGAGTCCCGAGAGAAGCATGAGAAGAAGAGAATGAACGAAGGAGGTTTGTTGAAGATAGAAGAGAGCTGGAATGTAAGGACGAGTGAGGTTAATTACGTTAGGAGAATAATTAATAGTGAAACGGCGAACGGAATTTATTAGGTAGTAACGTGCGCAGGGACAGTTGTAGGAAATGATTGAGCGGAACGTAGCATTACTTGCGAAACACGAGACTGAACAAGCACAAGTACAGCATCCATCGTGAGAGGGATCGTCTAAAGATTTTATTGCCTTCGTAATAAAATCGTAATAAAAATGCCTCTCCTCTGGGCGTTAAATCCACGCCGAAACGAACAACGGGCTGCTTTTCCTAAGGCAAAAATTCTGAAAGGTCCTCATTCTCTCTCCCCCCCCCCCCTCTCTCTCTCTCTCTCTCTCTCTCATTAGACGAAGTTATATCACTATACAATACCGATGCTAACAAAACTCTATCCTCCTCGAAAATACGTCCAGCCCTTTAAAAAAACTGAGCTTAATGAAAAATAGATTATTACTCCAACGTTGCCTCTTAATATCGAGAAAAGTTTTATCGTGAATCCTATAGCTATTCTAAAGGGCAAATTAAACATTTATCGACAGAAATTTTCAATAATTATCCATAGCACGGTGCGAAATGCCAGAGTTGGGCTGCGGATGTTTTTAAAACGAGAGATACCATGTAACTTTTTAAACGAGCTTTCCAAATCGTTTGAACTTTTTTATCCTGATTAAAACTCCCCGCATTAAGAACCGTTCATACAGTTGTTCCAAGTTAAATCGTGATATACTATACTTGCAACAATTACAAGTTTCCAGCAAGCTTGGAGAAAAGCTAGGATGATAGTTTTTCCACTAGAAACAAAGAAGAGAAAAATAAGAGTTTATAAATGCTGAAGAAAGCATCGAGTTTGAAATTTTGGCATGTGCGAATTTGCTTGGGTAGAGGGATTTTCATTTTTCCTGGAAGGAAAAGGTCCCAGGGGGAGGGCGGGTATTCGGGTAGGGGTAGCCTATCTCTGCTCGGAAGCACCCCGTGGCTCTCGCTTTACCAACACACTGCCAGTACTGGCACACGTACACGAATCCCTCTCTCACCAACACAGCTGGATCCGTCCGTATCGTGCAACGCGCTGTTAAGGTGCGTACACACTTGAGAGATTTACGACGAATAGGACGCGCCAAATATTTTAAGATGCGATCACATTTCTTCGTTAGTCCTCAGCAAATCGAACGAGCTAAGGTTATCACAGACACGTTCAAATATATTATCCCCTAATTTTCATTGCTAAAAAACAATTGAATATTCATTTGAACGAAAAGTTATAATATTACATAGCATCAAACCTGTAGTAATATTCCTAAAATATTACAAAGTAACAATATCTTCCAGCAATGTTACTGATGTAACATTGCAAGTTTGATGCGTTAGAATATTGTTTTTGGCCGTTTTTATACGAAAATAAAGTGACGCGTATCAAACATTAATCTCTCTATTTCAATTCGTTTGCTGAGTACGAAGCAAAAAGGGCAAGTATGGATGTACCTTTATACGAGGATACGGGAGAAACTGGCAGCAATTGCTGGCAGCTTGAGCCGACCCTTCTCTCTTTCTCTCTTGGCTCGATGGATCCACGTGCCAGAATTAAATGCACCATTCCAAATCCTTCCCCACCCCCTCTCTCTCTCTCTCTCTCTCTCTCTCTCTTCTACAATATAACTATATTTCTAAAAAAAAAATTCAGACCATCATTAACATCTTTAATATATTAACAAAAATCTTTTTGCAACGTATATAGTTGACATTTTTTATCAGGATTATTAAGCGGTCTGCCACATCCCTCTCTGGTGGTTCCTTTACAAAACCCACACATATACACGGCTACTCGTTAATGGAGTACCTAGGGAATTTAGCGAGTCGTCCCTTATTAGAGCGTCTGTAAGCCTCTGAGAACCGTTTCAGTTTTACTTTGAAGATACCGATGTTGATCTCTTTTCAGTGATGAAAGTTTCAAGCTGAGATTCTATTGATGTTTGATGAGGTAAATTTAAGTAAATTTGGAATTATGTAATTTAACGCGTAGTAAAATAACATTATGGAAGGGGGGGGGGGGAGAAAGGCTCTTCCTCGTGTGGTATAGTCTTTCCTGGGGCGGCCAAGGTCCTTTCTAACCGCGGTAGAGGCTCGCAACCTTGGACGCACACTCATCCACGAAGCTCACACAGAAACTCTTGCGCGGGCGCACGCATTTGGTCATCCTGCCAGGCCCGGACGAGATGGGAAAAACGTGAGCCCCGGATAGTAAGCTATGCTGTGCAGAGAGACCACCGAAACCAATCTCATTATTACTATTATTTCTATATTTTATTACAGCTATCATTAGGGCAATTCGCGAGATTACTTTCCGCTACAATTGCTGTACGAGTGATGCTGCCAAAGTTCGCGTTAACCGATAGGAGGGGGGGGGGGGGGGGGAGCTAGATGAGTGTTTGGAGATAAGGAAGTAATAATTAGGGATTCTCGGTGAAGTAATAACCGGTTGTGATAATAATGGGTAGCGCGGCCAAATTTCTGGATGGCCTGTTGACCACAGCCTTGGACACACAATAGCGCTCGGCCGAGGCAAAAGCTAACCGTGTGCATTTGTGAGAATTGTATGTATATATATATATATATATATAGAGGCTGGTTCGGTCTCTCCTGCACACATCCACGCCTCGTTCGGAATTTACCAAGATTCTCGATCGAGGCGAGAAATAATAAAAAGTGTTATTTTCTATTGGGAGGGATGGAGAGGGGGGATAGAGGTGAGGGAAAGCGTGTTAAAATGTATTGGTGAGTTAGCAGTGGCTCGCTAACTGTCCACTTGAGTCAACAGACGATTGATCGTTGGTGTGAGAGAGAGAGAGAGAGAGAGAGACAAAGCGTCAACAACGAAAGCTCCATCTTATTTCGACGATTGCATCGGAGAATGGTCTAGGAACATTGGCTGAAAGGGGGAAAGGACAGATAAATACAAATAAAACGTACATACAATTCGTATATATACAAGCACAGAGCGTATTTAAAAGTAGAGATCAGATGGATCGTTGGGTGCATCGTTGGCAGAAGGATGTTTACGAGTGTTTGGGACGGAATTTCGGTGAGTTAGGAGAGGGCAATAAAGTGCCGAGAGCGAGAGAAAATTTGGACCGAGGCTCCTCCTCCCTCTCTCTCTCTCTCGCTCTCTCGCTCTCTGTCGCTTCTGCTGGCAAAAAGATTAGAGGCAAGAATGATGTTCTCGGTCCCTGACGAGAACCAAACGGGATTCGCCGTTATAGGCTCGTTGCGGTCCTTGCGCCCGGTTATGCCTGGCTGAGAGAGGGAGGGAGAGAGAGAGAGAGAGAGAGCTACCCGCACACACCAAATTCAGTTTTCTTCCGTCTCGTATTTTCTTCACCTTCCATCTCGTGCTATCAGCTTTCATCCCGGCTTATCCCTCTCAGCTTTGTTTCACTCTATGCGTATCATACAGTGTATATAAAAAAGATACAGGTTCACGGTAAAATGGTTCATAACTTTTGTAAACCCAGCAAATTAATAAAACAAATTTATATTTTAAAGCTGCGAACGTTCGTGGAATTTTTTAATAATGCACAAATAGAAGATTTAAATCTGTTTGTACAGTTGTCATGGATTTAAATCAAAAGAGGAAAATATTTGTTTATCGAAGGATTTTAAGTTGTATAATATCATCATTAATTTGTACTTTATTTATATAAAATTTTATAGCATCGTCTATCTCTGTCCTGCTTGGCTTGCTACGCTTTACGTACCCTCTACTTATCCTGCTTCATCCAATCAACCCCTGTTGCTCCTACCTTTACCTTCTCTCTCTCTCTCTCTCTCTCTCTCTCTCTCTCTCTCTCTCTCTCTCTCTCTCTCTCTCACTCACTCACTCAGTCAACCGTCTCCTTCTCTGCCCCGCTCCCTATGAAGGATCGTGTGTCTCTCAGTGACTCTCATTCGAATACTTTGGCACAATTTTGATCACTCTTCAGCAACGATCGTGTCCCATTTGCTTAAATCGATGTCAGTTACTGTCCCATTATCTCCCATCTCTTTACATTGATTGAACCTTTCCTGTTTTTGTGGGATTTTCAAAGTTGGTCCGTTATGGTGCTCAGGGAAATGAGAGCCCCAAGCGTGACGAGGGGAAAAGAGGATTCGAGTTGGAGAGAGAGAGAGAGAGAAACTCTTGGAGGGTCCCGAGGAACGAAGAGACCGGGGCTTTAAAGCTGGACATTCCAGGACCTGCCACATCCCTGTTCAACCCTCGGAAGGATCAACACTTCAACGCGAGGAATCCTGTCCCCTTTCGAACGTTCATCAAGCAATATTTCCATAAACCAAATAGACTCGACGGAGAAATTATATCGCTGGCTGGTCGAGCGACATTTCCTCCTTGCGCGGAGTCCAAGGTGGGGATTACGCACCGCATTTCAAGCCGCTCCTCTTCGCGCGCCGAGTGAAAGTCTCGCGGAAAATCCTTGATCCTTGATCCTTGAGAGGTTCGACGGAGCAAAAAAGTGGTGGAAAAACCGAGCAGAAATCTTGGCACTCGCGACTTTGGCGTTTCTCTCGAACGCACGCAACTTTCTCGAAATACGCGCGAGTTCTCTTCCCTTGCATGGAATTATACTTTTTTTTCTCGTTCGGATTATCGTTCGGAGGATGAGAGCAACTGGTGGCATAGCGAGAGAAGAAAAGAGGGTGGAGGAGGGGGGGGGGGGGAGGAGGCAGAGAAAAGTAGAGCAGAGTAGAAATGGAAAAGCAACGTAGCTATGATTAAAAGTCGGAGGGTTGACCTAGGGCAGGGGGGAGGGACGTATTGGAAAATGTGGGGAACGAATGTAGCATGGACCTAATTTGAGATTCGTGGGGTCGTCAAATTCCTGCCATCGACGTATTTCGGAAAAGCTTTGTGTTTTCGGGGCTAGGGCAAACAAAGGGGGCAACTGTGCCGGGGAAAAGCGAAGGGTGGGGGTGGTCGGGCAATTCGTCCAGGGGTTGCAGAGCTGCCAGAGCTGGTCGCTAGGCAACCCACCCCCTGCCCGTATCACCAACACACGCGAACAACCCGCCTCGTCTACGGGGTGCTCGGAAAATCCGAATTTTCCACTCGCCATGAAAAATCTCGCCCCTCCAGAGTCTTCCCTATACCTATATATATATATATATATATATATATATATAATAACACAGCAATTATATTAATTTCAATTCTCCAAAGGGACCAAAGTGTTCAGATATTTTCCCGAACGATCCACATTATTTTACTTCTCTGCGTGGAATCAGCACCGCGTGACACGTGCGCTCCGCACTCGTGTGTGCGGAATAACGTTAGGGGTGCTTGAGGGAACACGTGACTTTTCGCTGACCCCACCACACCATTCCTATATACGTTACGACGCTTCGCCATTCGGCCAAACAGTCCGTCAGACGAACGCGTCAAGTGTATAAAATATGAAAGAACCGATGAGTCACCGTCTTGGAGGAATTCGAGCTGATCCCAGACGCTGCTGCAGGATCCACAGGATCCCCTCTAATTTCATTTTCCTTATACGAAACGCCTCGCTCGAAAAAGCTCCCGACTATAGCTGAAATTTTGCTCAATAATGGATAATCTCGTTCTTTCCTCCCGAGAGACTCTCGAAACGTCATTTTCCAATCTTAATCACAGTCTTTTATCTTTGCGGAGAGACTCTGCGATCCAGAAAGGATTTGCGAGGATTGCCGAGAGATTTCTCTCTGCGCGAATCACTGTAAATCTATAAGGTTACCGATGCAGCCCATTTACACGATATTTCGCGACGCCGTCTCAAAGTACTCTCCAACTTTCGCGCCAGCGAACAATAAGAATCGTGTACCATCCATTAAGTCTCTTTCGAAACGTTGGTGTAGGATACACGGATGTAATATCGAAAAGAAACCTCCTGGAAAATTGTTAGTATATATATGCACACGTACATGTTATATACAGGCTGGAAAATAATTGTAAGAAAGATAATTCGAAAAGGTCGAACCGAGACGAGTCCGATGAGAACCGATCGAAAGACGTATAGGACATACTTTCGCTGTTGGCGTCAAAGATGGGGTGAAAGGGTGAGAGGAGGGGATTTTTCGAGAGGGAGGAGTCAGAAATGGCAGCGTGGTTGAGGGAGAGACTAGCTAGAGAGTCCTTGCAACCGATGCTTAACGACGATTTTTGCAATCCACACACACCTCCCGGCTGCTTTACCCTTTCAAAATGGCGCCTGCTGCATTCATTTCGCGTCACACCCTGAACTGCCCATTCGTATTTACCAGTGCTCTCCCCCCTCCCTGGCCACTCGAGACCCTTAAACACGCGAGACTCTAACAGTAATTAACGAAATTCAATACTCGTCCTTGGATCCTCTCTGCTCGTTTTCTTCCACGTACGATAAATGGACAAATATTCTCGTGGCACCCGGGTAGCCTCTCCTCCGCGAATAGAATTCACCAGGAGTTGGACTGAGCGAGAGAGAGAGAGAGAGCGAGAGAGAGACGTAGAAGGGAGGGGGGGGGGGGGGGGTAGTAATGACGTTCAGACTAAACAAGCTGACGCGTCTGGTGCATCGAGCAGGGAACTGCCAAGAGTGCCAAGAAAACCAAAGAAAAGCGGTGCGCCGTTTCGGTTTGTCGACGCGCGACACCGAGAACTGTCAAATTACCCGGTTCGCCATTTATTTCTTGCCAAAGCAGCAGCCAATCCTCACCGATGGAACCTTCTCCTCCGCGTGATTCTCGAGTCAATCATTTTTCATCGCTGCGGAGCACCGCTAAAAGTATGGAAACTGACGTTCGAATAGGCGCAATTAATATTTATAAAGATTGAAAGAGATTTATATATTCGTATTCACTATCGATCGCTCGTTACGAGTCTGTGTAATAATACCTCGCGACGTACCTTGGCACTAGAATCGATGTATTTCTCGGAAAGGGAGAAAAACAGCGTGGTGGATTTTCAAGAGATAAAATGCAGCTTGTGGAAGGGGAAATATGCAAAATTTTAATGCTAGCGCAACTCTCCTTCTTGTGTATTTACATGCCAAAGCCAACTTTATATATATATATATATATATATATATATATATACAGTCTTTTCCTAACAGCGGAGCATAGGAGATTCGTGTTAGTTGACTATAGCACTCGGAATGATGGAATCTGAGAGCGCTGATTGGTCAATATTACGTAGTACCAACAGATAATAAACCGTTACCAATAGTTGGATACAAAAAATGAGATTCATCCGCCATATTGGTGTGGAGAAATGTTTACATGCTAATCCTAGCAGAAAGAGGTGTAAAATGGAGAAATGTCAAATGCTAAGGTTACTAAAGTAAAAATTGAAAATAATGAATGGAAAGTACGAATAATCTTCATTTTCATTCAAAGCATTCAATTTTTACTTTAGTAACGACAACATTTGACATTTTTCCTTTTTACACCTCTTTCTGCTACGATCAGCATGTAAACATTTCTCCACACCAAAATGGCGGATGAATCTCATTTTTCCTATACAACTATTGGTAACGGCCTATTATATGTTGGTACTACGCAATATTGACCAATCAGCGCTCTCAGATTCCATCATTCCGAGTGCTATAGTCAACTAACACGAATCTTCTATGCTCCGCTGTTAGGAAAAGACCCTGTATATACTTATACCTGTACAGGGCTCCACATTTTCAACACTGGCCAGTCTTAAGGTGATTCTTGTAATTAAGGCTCTAAAGTCAAACGAGCGTGCAAGGGAAACATTTTTACAATTATATTACTCAGATTTACTAGAATTTGTAACATTTTTTATTCGAATTTTAAGAGTTACCGCAAAGGGATTATATTAGTAATGACGTTTTTATTATTATTTTATTATGCGAATGTTCTATATATTTCAGTTACTTATAGTTTTTACGTTTAACAAGTGTTCATAACTTTGTATAACAAACGTCTTTAATGTGATTCGACCGCAACTAGGATTACCAGCTTTTGACGAAATAATACAATATCAAGTTGAAATATAGGCCGGAAAAACTTCTTTCATTTTTTGTTAAAATAATGATACTGATAAACATAGAAATGAAAACGATTGTTTAGCCGAGTGAATATAAATGATAAAAATCTAACATACAATGAAGACTGACTTTTAAAAAATAAAAGTCGTTGTCAAACCTATCTATAACTTATTGCGATCAAAAGCATATTGATTTGTTCGAATAGAAATCTCGAGAATAAAAATCTTTAATATCATTTAAATTTACAGACTTTACAATTATAATAAGACCACCTGCTTATTCCTTCTCCTTGTGTCGAAAGGATCCGTCGAAAATTCACCGAGAAACGTTCAATTAGCCAGAGAAGCTCAGCAATTTTATCAGCTCCCGTTGATGGAAATTGAATCTTTTAAATTCTCCGACGTCATTAACAATTTTTGATCAATTTTTCTGAATCATTATTGGGCATTGTTAAAAATGTTTTCTTGGCGAGTTCAAAGCAGGAAAACTACAAAAGAATCTGGTGGTTGATTAAAGTAACGCTTGAACGGAAGGAAGGAATAAAGGAAGAGTCGTAGGGTGAAAAAATCGCGAGGGTAAAAGTGATCCTAAATAAAGCGAAACGTGCGGAGACAGGCAACACGTTTGCGAAATTTCATCGTGTTTAGTCTACGAGTCACATGGCCCGTTTGACCAAAGTTCAAACTTCTCTGCAGAGCTCGCTAATTTCTTCGATAACTTTTCGAATGTCTTGTTATTTCAGGCGCCCTTGCCCTTTTTGTCCAATCGCTGACTGGCTCTCTTATAAGGCTATATAAATGCTTGATAACGCTGCAGCCGTTCGTATTGATCGATAAAAAATTTAATCGCAGCTTTTAAAATAACACAATTCTCTCTCTCTCTCTCTCTCTCTCTCAACAATAAAATCGTCAAGGTGTTTTATTTTAATAAAAACGAAAGAAAGAAAGACACGTTTAAAATGAGGGACTATCCAAAGGTTTCACGCATGGAGAAATAAACTTTTCTACGTGATGTTGATGGGTTTGTCGAGATGACGCTGACGTCATTAGCCAAAACATCGCAGAAATCTTACTCGGCATAGAAAAGCTCATTCGAGTCGAAGCATGACTGAAAATTTGAATAAAAATACAAACGCGAAGCAGCCGAGAGGAAGGAACAACGGAACAATAATAATGCGCTATTCATAGGACAAATAATGACAGAAGTATACACGCACACACGCACACACACATATACACCTGGCTGGTAGCGGGCAAACGTCAGGATAATTTTTGTCAGTTAACCGAAGCTTCTTATTATACCGGGTGTCACTGCAAGATTCTTACAAATTCTCTCTCTTTCTTAAACGCATACGCACACATACACAGCGTCTGACACGCGGTATTTCAACTCGATTTTCCTTCTGCCCCGTCAGCTCGTCCGCTTTAATTATCAGCCACCGCACTTTACCACTCGCGGAAGAGAAAAAAATAAAAACAAGTCACAAAACTCGAAGGAAGAAAAAAAAGAAGAAAAAAGTACTAGAGACCTTCCACTCGAATATTCAAACCCACCTCATCCATTTGCTGGAATCGATGAAACAAATCCACACGGACACGGGTGGTGAATAAGCAGCATGAAAGGTCGTTTTGCGGAAAAGTTTGCCGCTTTGCAACGTACGCGATCGACCGGCACAAAAGTCCTGGCAGCTCTTATCCAAGCGAGGTTCGCGCAACTTTGCTGTGGAATCGTAGATAACATATACAATTTTATATGCACGATCAGTGGCCGATCTCGAGTAAGGAGAGAACGAAGGCGGAGATGTATAAACGAGGGGAAAAATGATTGTAACGAAGCGAGACGAGGTTACCTATATATACTACATGCATATATATACACACTATAAGGTTGTTGTAACGGGTCGAGACTACGTTTTATGGTGTGGAAGCTAGCCTTGGCACAAGGCGGGATCACGGTGTCAAGTTTCGGCCGGACTAGAGCTGCCGCGGCGACCGCCCGGCCTCTGCCACCACAATCACACGTTAATGGTTCATTCTGTGCTCTGTCCCATAAAAACCGGCAAGGCCCATAATGCCCATCCCCGACACAGTCCACTCCGCTATACTGTAGCGATGACTATACGCCGACTCTCATCGGACCGTACCCCGAGTGCCCCTCGTGGATCGGCCGAATTAAGCCGATAACCGACCGACAGACGCGCGGACCACAACCAACCATGCAAAGCACCAATCCACCATCCCTCCCGATCCATCATTTTCACCCAATTCCCAGTCTTTTAAATTAACCCAAAATTTCATTAATCAATCTCGTCAAGAGCTCGCCTCTTTCCTCCTGCCTCCCCCAAGGCCCTGCAAATATTCGTAAACGCACCAGTTTAAAATGCACGAATAGATAGCTATAGGTTGAAACGTCCAATCGGAATCGACGCGACTTTATGCCGAGCGAATCTCATTATCCAGCGATTCATCCTTTACGCGAATCTCCCCTGCCAATACGATCCGCACTCGCGTTGCGAGATCTTCTCCCCATTCGACCGATCACTTTCCTCGGAATAATCGTAAACGCGATGGATTCGTTTTTAAAATGCACGCTCGAAGGAAGCGTCGAAACATCCAATCGACGCTGTGATAACTTTATATCATTCATTATGTGCACATTTACCAATTCATCGCGTTCGCCTGAATTTTTTTCCTCGCTGTCAATACAGAGTGTGTGAAATTTTCAGGATTCCTATATTAATCGCCCGTCCGGCTAAAATCGATCGGTCGGCGGATGAAAATTCAAACATCGTTAAAAAATTTATTGCGGCTTCGAGGGGAGGGACGAGGAGGACGAGCTATGTTCTCCGAGAGCAGTGGTATGTGGAGGGGGGGGGGGGGGGTCGTAAAAAAAGGGATGTTAAATTAGAGAGCAGCTGAAATTATTGTTTCTTTTTTTTTCATTCTCCCCACCACTTTCTCACAGTGCCCTCTTCGACCCGCTTAAGAGTACTACGCGATCGCGTAGACTTCGCGTTATTGCGCAATATGTGTCACACGCTTCGTCGCTAATGTCGCTCGTTTCGTGTTTTTCTTGCGGAAGTAGGAAGATCCGTAGAAACGATTAAGTAGTTGAATAAGAGGGGGGGGGGGGGGGAAGGGGTGAAAGACGCTCGGCCAACCCAGTGGATTCGTTAGGGCTCGCGAGAGGAAACCGAGCTGTTCGTCGATGCTGGCAGAGTTACGGAAGAGTTAGGTTGGGCTATATAGCTACGCTGGGCTACGTGCCACCGGTCTGTCGTACGTACACAAACGCACGCGCGTGCACACACACGCGGAGAAACGAAGGAATATGGGTGGAACTGCTCCGTGTGCGCGTCCCGTCCCCGCGTGCATGACGCCAGAGATACATAGGAAGCGTGCAGGATGCTCTCGCTGAGAGAGCTAGAAGGAGGGACGAAAGCACTCGATCTCACAGGGACTGAGGAAGAAAGAGCGTGAAACAAGTGGGAGAGAGGGGGCAGAAAGAAATTAGAAAGACGGAAAGGAAGATACGGAGAAGGAGAGCTAGGAGGCTGGAGAGAGGAGGAGGCGAAATATATTACAGATTAAGCGACTGGTTGTATCGAAGAAAGATGAAAGATATTTGAGGGAGTAAGTGGGAGAGAGTGAGGATGGGGGAGAGGGGGGGGGGGGAGGGGAGAGAGGCAACAAAGCTCTAAAGGGGATATGCCGTATTGGCCTGGTAGCTCTCTTAAGCGTATTCCCCGTGCCAGACGGCCTCCGCTCTATCCGCTTTAACAACGAGTTTCCGACAGAGATAGAGATTTAGCTGGAGGAAGAGAGACGCTAAAACTTGAGCGCGCTCCTTCGCTCCTTTTACTCAAACATCCCCCTCCTTGCCCCCTCCCCCATGCACACTTCTCGCTTCCTCACGTTTCTTCCTCTGCTCCCTGTTTCTTGCTCCCCTTCCAACTCTTTCTGCATTTTTCACATACTCCCATCTTACATCCCTTTTATTAATTATTTACTCAAGTTTTTCCTTCCAACTCCTCTCGAATTCCATTCAATGCCACACGCACTCGTCCACGTGATTTTCCCTGGAAATTCGCCAAACGGCATTTTCCAGTGGAAATAAAGCGTTTCCCAATGATTTCCGAACGTCCGTCCCGACTCTTTCTTATCACGAGGTTATTATGGTACGTGCATCGGTGTAGAGGACGCTGCATCAATGTTTACACGTGAAATATTTTGTCTACGGGTCAGCGCATGCAGAAAAACGTGAGCACTCGAGACGTGAGAGACGTAAGCAAACACACTGTCCGGAACCCCAAACACACAGCGCACGTTCCGTTATTACCAATGACCGGCTATTATATTATACATATACATATATAAGCGAATTTTTCTCCGTCCGGAACGTTTGGATCACTGTTTATTTTCATCGAGCGACTTCTAATTTTCCGAATGCATCGGTACACATATGGTGAATAGATGAAATTGTTTTCGATATATATCTATATATATATTATCCGTGAACTGACTAATCCCCGGCTGCAGCTTTAATGAAATATTCAATGTTTCATGGATGGAGTGTGGGAGAGGAAAAACCATTTCTGACTTGGAACGATTGCACGATGCCAGAGGGCAGCCATAAAAACCATCCCCCCTCCTCACTCTCCTTCTTCCATAGTTTGCTCTCTTTTCGCTCGGTTAACTGCAGTATCTTTCTCCCTCTAGCTTTCCCGTCATAGACGAACCACCATAACACGGCACAGATCTTTTCCGTCTTCGAGAAGCTTTGATCGAATCAACCGAAGAAATAACAATTTTTCAGCGGTGAAAATCTCGGATGGAGATGAATCGAGTGAGTGAATATTAAGTGGATCTGCAGCTACTTGATAGGAAGTAGAAAGGGGGGGAGGCAAAATATCGTCTCAAAGCGAGGTAGCGAGTATTACGAAACGATCAAAAATTATATACAGGAGGATGTAACGTCGCGTGAGGTAAGAAGATAAAGAAGGGGGCGGGGGAACAGAATAGAAAGAAAAGAGACGGTGCACCAAGAGGATGACTAGCAGAGGAAAGAGTCGAAGAAACAAGAAGAAAAAGAGATAGGGGTGCGCATAGGAAAGAAGGATATCTCTCGAGTCAAACGATGCTAAAATGCCAGAGGCTGAATACAAAAACCCTTCTCCCTCCCCCTCTCTCCTCCTCCTCCTCTCTCGTTCCTCCATCCCATTTCTTTATTCTCTAGTATTCTCATTCAGCATCCTCTCAGCCCCGGCCCAACGCTGTCTTCAAATTAAATCCTATCGTGTCTCGTTATAGATTACATTGTAAATCATATTTCACTCACTCCTCCAACGTTTCTCATCATTTTTTAATTGATCGGAGGCTCAGAATTGATGGGAAAGGATCGTGAATATGAATTATAGAATTTCGGCTCGCCTGATTTTCTGAAAATGGACAGCTTGGCAAATGACACGTGCGGAGAGGATTAAGTTGGGCGATTCGTAGCTAAGGATAGAGAGAGAGAGAGAGAGAGAGAGAGAGAGAGATGTGGTGGTTGTTAAGGAGGGGGGGGGAGGGGGAAACACGCGCGTTCTTAGTGGGATGAAATAAAATTTTGAGAAAGAATTACTAAGCGCGCGAGACGTTTGACGAGCGGACGGCCTTCGGTCTCGTACGAGCTTTTCTTTCTTCCTCTCTCTTGTGCTCATCCTTCCCTCCATCCATCCCTATCTATCCCGTAGCGGTTCTCAAACTCCCCGAATATCACACAGTGATTCTCTTCCAGCTGCCATGAAAATCTACGAGAAAACTGAACCATCCTGACTTCCATTTGCAACTCAATCCTTCCAACTTCGGCTTATATTAAAGACTAAATGTTCAAGGTTAAAGAAAAGATTAAAATTACCTGAAAAATGAGTGTTTTCTAAGCGAAAATTTGGGGTATTTAAGCGAGTGGCTGAATCTCGTTATCGTACGAGCTTTTTTTCCTACTCTTATTCTTTCTTATATTCATACCTGTCTTATATATAGAGCTTGATTATATTAGAATTCGCAAACTTTCAAAATATTACAATGATTCTTTTTTATAGCTATCATGTAAATTCACGGATAAATCAAACCATTCATTCATCTATAACTGCAATGTGTATTATGTATATAGACTACTGAATCGCGAATAAAACATAGCTGAAAAGGGCAGTTTTCTAATGAAAAACTCTAGAGATACACACGAGCTTGCTCATTCTTCTTTCCATCCATATCCATTTGTCTCGCTTAATTTGCTTATAGCAGTTTTCAAACTTTCAGAATATCGCACTATAATATTCTTTTCCAACTGCCATGGAAATTCACGAAAAAATTAAACCACCCTTCCGGCTTCAAATTCAACATTTTCGAATTCAAGAAAAAAGTTAAACCAATCTGTTATATACATTTACCTAAAAATCCTGAAGGAAACACTGGCTCGTGTAAAATATATCCGAAGAATAATAATTTTCTAATGAGAAACTCTCGGTATATTTGACAAGCAGACGAATTTCAGTGACGTACGAGCTTTTCTTTCTTGCTTCTCTCTCGTACATCCCTGCATGCGTCCGATCCGTAGAGGGTCTCGAGTTCCCCAAATATTACATAGTGATTCTCCACAAAGTCCAATAAAAATTCTCAAGAAAATTAAACTTGAACCAACCTTCCATCCCGCAACTTCAACATTTCGAAATTCAAGATAAAATTTAAACGAAACGTAGACGTTGTTGTATGAAGCATATACACAAATATATAAATGTATATAGAGATTGTATAGAATGGTGGGTAAAAAATGTTTATAGAAAATGATAGTTTTCTAATGGAAAGCTCGCGGTTGGTGGGTACGAAGTTCTTGGGGCAATTAAGCAAAATGGCGCAAGAACGTGGAGAAGTAACCTAGTTGCGAGCAGCGGCTGCTTATCTTGGATCGAGGCATCGACGAGAGAACGTGGCGTGCGAAACGCGTGTATCTCGCTGGCGCCATCTTTTTTCTCTCCTTTCCTCTTCTCTCCTCTCCTCTACGTTCCCATAGGTTTCCCCCTCCCCAGCCCTCCGTGCATGGTCTTGCTCGTTAAAAGCATTATTAAATTCAATCGTTAGACTCTTCGCTCCTTTCTTCAACTTCCTTCTTCTCCCACGCATTCGCGCTTCTCTCGCCAGACTCGAGGAAATTTGTCTTATTCGAAAAGCCCATTTTTCTCTCAGCCTGCCAGGAGAAATTCTTCCACTGTCGGATAAGAGTGGAATATAGGAAGAAAGAAGGGGCGATTCTCGCGGTAATCGATTTCGAATTCGATACAGTCCTATATAGTCACTTCCTGTATCCGACAATTAGGCTTCGATGTAGCTGGAAAATCTGGTAATTGTGGTTAGATATAGTCCACTCCTACATTTGACAATTAGAATGGGATCTAGTTGAATATCTAATTATTCCGATTGGATATCATAGTCGGATATAGCCAATTTCAATATCTCTGACAATTGGGATTAAATATAGTCAGATATAGTTAATTTCTACAACTGACAATTGGGTTTAGATATACTCGGATATATATATATATATATATATATATATATATATGGTCTGTTCCTACGTCTAACAATCTAGGTTATATATATATAGATTCACCAGTTAAAATACCCTAGAGTATATAAGATGACAGTAGACGTGTATCTCCGTAACCATTATAGTTATCGAAATTTTGCACGAGACCTTCTTGAATGCCCGTGCTAAAGTTTCCAATAGGTCCTCTGCAAAATTTTAACATCTCTTATAATTACAGAGATAGCAATCGTATTGTATCTCCGAGTTATTTCAACTGGCAGACCCTGTATATAATCAGACATAGTCAATCCGTTAAATCTGACAAGTTTTATTAAATATAGTCAGATATACTCAGCCCGTCTAACTATATCCATTCCGAATCCAACTGCGTTCCGTGAAATCTCTCGCGCGCAAAAAAAAAAAAGAAATCAATCCTGTATCGATTAATAAATCATGGAACCTCCACCTGTTTTCCTTCCATCATCCTTTATCTCTCAGTCTCCATTTCCTGCTCTCTCCTACCTCCACAAATTTCCTTTCGCGAGGGATTCGCCTCGCACAATCTCACGCGCGCTTTTTCTCCTCCCACCGATCTCATCCTCCCCTCATGCTGCCTATATACACCCGCTCACAACTTCCGGAAAAATCTGACAAGGCAGGACATAGCTGTAATTGCGTGGCAGCGAAATGGCCTGTACGAGAATCGTGTGTGGCACATTCGACCGAATCGCGCCGCCACCGTATATCGACCGTTGGAAAATTTTCCCTCAGCTGCTTGCGAAGAATATTCATATATATATATATCTATATATATATATATATGTGCGTATATGTGTACCGGGCTAAAGCGTGGTCCTGTTGCGGGAAAACTTGTGAAATTCCATTAGATAGGGGGGGGGGGGGGGGGTAAAAAGGAAGTGGAGGAGAGGAGTGGCTGTTAGAAGGCAGCGAACGCGTCTCGCACCTGTGTTTAACGCGCGATCTGATAAGGGATAAGCACCCCGTTGCAAGCAACGCGTTGGACAGCTCGCTAATGCGCGTGTCTGCTTTATACCTGACTACATATGTATATACCACGTATCATACGTGTGTATATACCAAACTACTATAGCCGAGTTGGCTGCTTTAACCGCTTTTAACCTGCGCATCGGCCAATCTAACCCGATGCTCCTTTAAAGCTCCCATCAAAGGAGCTTTTCCGCTCTGCCACACGAAACAATTAATATCGTATCAACTGTAACGATTTCATCCGTCGCGCGATATGACGTTTTCTTCCGGTTATAAGATTTTAGTTTGGTAACCTCTCAAACACTTGCGCCTCGCTTGGAACATGTATATACAGTTGACTTTGGCTTCCAACATCGATGATTGGATTTTTCCTCTGTTAAATCGCAAGCCGCTTTCAACGTTGACTGTGTATATTATATATATATAGAAAATAGTGGATGGTAGTAAAGATCTCCCGGATTATAAGGCTTCCCGGTTTCTTGCGCGGTTTCTCTCTCTCTCTCACACACACGCACACACACACAGACACATTCGCACGCACTCACTCACTCCCTTCCACGATATTTCTCTCTCGGTTTTCTTCCTTCGTTAGTACATCGACAATCGTTCGTTAGTGCGTCCCCGCGAGGACTTCGGTCCTTTGATCCTCCAAACGGCCGCTATTTATCGTTCCAACGACGCTCCGCCTACCCTTCTCCTCCATGCACCGAATCCACCTTATCTCTCTGCCAAACCTCGAAAAAGTCACCAATCAACGCTCACCGGAAAATCGCAACAATTTCATTCGCTCAACCAATTTTATCTCCTGGAATTATCGAGCTACAGTACCCTCTAAACTCTCCCGTTTCCAAGAAAAACTGCGATTAACCTCGAGAACGTTGCCAGTATATTGAGAGGACGTTCGAGCGTTCTTTGCAGAATTTTACAGCTTTTTTTCCTATTCTAAACCATCCAACGTTTCTCCTCTCGGACTTTCCTCGGACACATTATTTATCCAGAGTTATAGAAACTTGGGTTTCTGCCTGGCAAAAAATCCTCCGGAGAAAATGGGCATTGGCTTGTATAGTGTACATATACACATATATATCTACATAGTGGGTTATCGCGTGGAGAACGGCAGAGGGTCTATCGGAGCTCGGAGCTCGTCGAATCGTTGAAAAAAAGTTGAAGGGCAGAGTGGAGGAAAAAAAGGCCCGATAAGAATCGAAGGGTTTCCGAGGTGAAAGAGTTGCGTGGACAAAGGGAGAGAGTTTATAGGACATGGTAGATGGAAGGAACGTGCGATAAACGTGCACTGAACCATTGGTGAATTTTCTTAGCGCTTCAGTGGCGATTGCAGCGGTTCAACGTATATAATCCATGAATGGTCGTATAAAAACAATAAGCTTCTTAACAGGATGGCTCGAGGATGACGGTAATTGGTAGAATGGGCCATCCGAAGGGAAGTTAAAAGACAGCGATGATCCTGCTTTAATATCGACGGAGGTATTCGAGCCGAAGGTTGTTGCTTCGCCAAAGGGAAGAAAAAGGAGCCTCGCATTGACGTAACGCTAAATACACGGATACGCAGGGAGGTTTGGGAGGAGTCAACGCGATTAAGGTTCGAGGGGGTCGTTCGTTCGTCGAGCCGCGTCGATTGGGTTCGGCTGCATATATATATACAGATACACACAATATAGGTACGGGGTGGTGAACGGGGAGAGAGAGACGCCGATACACCGCGTGTATTCGTCTCACACGTGGAGAAGATTGCGGTGTATTGGTGAGAGATGGTCTGGCCACCCACACAAACGGAAGAAACCGGTAGAGAGTCTCGCGAATATTCCTCGTTTGCTCGAGTGGCGAAGGGGGAGGGGAAGATGGGGGTGGTCGTAGTTACGTATCACACACGTATACAGGCGGACGCGTTTTGCTGGTGATTCGACCGTGTGTGAGTGCTACACTCGGACCAGTCACCACGTGGAGTTCACGCGTGGAAACTCGTCCCTCCCTCCCCCCCCCCCCCCCCCTCCATCCACCTCCTACTCTCCTCGCTCGCTCTTTTCTTACCAGTCCTCGCATTCAGTCGCTTCTTCCGTGCTCGCCGGGCCTGGAAAAAGCCGATGAAAGAGGAGAGCCGCGCGTTAACTCTCTCTCACACACACACACGTACACACTCGCGCACACTCGGGCGCGCCTCCGGACGCGCGCCCGCGCGCATTCCTACGCGCGTAACACGGATATTCGCGCATTCTCACGCACTCTCTCGCCTATCAGCATGGACTCTTTTTCTTCCATTTTTTTCCCGCCCTTTCGAGGACCTTCGCGGGGGAGGTGACCGTCACTGGGCCACACGTGTCCTTCTCTCCGGCCAATTTCTTTCTCTTTCGCTCCCTCTCTCTCTCTCTCTCTCTCTCTCTCTCGGGCTGTTTTTAGCTCGTGGAGCGAGAAACGAAACGTCGGGGCCGATTGAGAGATCGATGCTCGGCGTTCGGTGAGCGTGGCAATTGGGGGCCTCGTTAAACGGTCGGCAAATTTCGTAAAAACGCATGATTTGCTGGCAAGCAAGGAGGAATCGTTCGTGTGGCCGAGCGACGCTTCGTGGTTTTTCGAGATCGAGAGAGATGATTGGTTGGCGGGACCCGGACGAGGGTCCTGCTAATTCGTCAGGACTCGTGATCCAGATGGGATCGACCAGTTTGATATTTCTTCAGTTTTCCACCAGGCTTCTCGGACTCTGGTTGACTGGGGGAGGCTGGGGGGGGGGGGGAGCACGAGCGTGTCGAGAGGAGAGCCGCTGGTCCAACTACGACTCCTCGTGAGCGCAGCGGATCGCAATCTACTGCGGAGGATCTCATCTTGCATTTCAGAACCATCCTTCTTGCCTCCCCTGCAGCAACCCCGATTTTCAGTTGAAACGGAACGGATAAGGAGTGCACGTACATACAAGTTCCATGGAATTAAACGAATGGATTGGATAACGAAATAGAGCGGAACGAAGGCGAGGATGAAGTGGACGAGTAAAATTGTTGTGAATGAACGAAATGCGATAAGATAGAAAAATGAAAGAAAAGCGACGAAAACGCGCGAAATGGAATAAAACAGTTGAACAGAGTCAAAGTGGTAAAACGGAACCGAACGAGTAATGTGGCTCATCGCTCGTTTCCGGTTTGACCGTTATTCATGAACGACGCCCTTCGCACGTGTATTCCTGATACATATATGTATATATAAGAGAAACAAGAGAAGCCTAGCTTCGTCCGATGACCATAATTTTCCTATTTAGACTTTGGTCAGCCAATGAAATCGTCGCAATTACGATGAGCCGATATCCTTCATCCGTTGACCAATCAAATGCTTCGCCATCGCTGTAATTTTACGTCTCGTCCTATAGACTCGGGCAATCAGGATCGATTCCTTTTACTTTTCTATCCATTCATCCCTAAAAGTTAATCCTTTTATTATCCCTACTGTGTCCCATATGTCGGATTATCCAATTAAACTCGTCGTTTTATCAAATTTCTCTCTAAACCTTCGGATTTGCAAAGAAACAGTCTCGTCGCGATAGAATAAATTTTAACACAGATCGTATATATATACTATCCTAGTAATTTTCAGCTGATTGCGAGCGAATAATAACAGTCTATCGTTACTGCGGTATATATATATATATATATATATATATATATATAGGGGAGTAAGGTACACCTGCCAATTCTCACACGACACGCGAGTCTCCGGACTCTTCGGAATTTTCGTATCTCAAATTACTCGAATTACTGGAAAACGAATCGTCATCGGAATTGCAGAAGAGTTTCGGCAAAAACTCGCTTTAGAGCATCGGCTAATCTGCTTGGATACAGCGAGATGTGGGAAATTGTCACGTGGTCGGAAATTCGAGGGGGACAAAGTTACTTTCGTGAGAAGTTAACGACACTCGCCTCGCCAAGTTTTCTCCATGTTCGTCAAGTTTTCAAGCAGCTTGCTGCGTGCTATCCCCGGGATAGTTTTGCGTCGCGAACTCTCTTTTTCCACCATTCGAGCGTTTAACATTCAGGATACGTTGAGCTCGACTCCTTCCGTTAAAAACCTATGCTATTCTTCCACGTTAAAGCTCTGTCCACACTGAATCGACATTCCCAATTGATTTTCTTTTTCTCGATTTTCCTCGCGTTCTCCATCACAAATAGATCGTAATCTTCGGCTATGTTTTACGTTGAGAATTATTCTTTCCTCCATTCAACCGTTTAATATTTAGAATGAGTCGAACTCGCGACTCCTTTCGATAAAAACCACGTTAAAGCTCTGTCCACAGTAACTAATATTCTTCATCGATTTCATTTTATTTTTTTCGATTTTCGTCAAGTTAAACCAGAACTTCGTCATATCCCCGAGCTAGTTTTACAACTTTTACCTCGCGAAGTCTCTTTTCTACCTTTCAAGCGCTTAACATTTAAGATACGCGGAGCAGGTCTCCTTTCGTTATAAATGTGTGTGCTACACTCCACAAAAATTGTAGAATTATATATATAACGACAGTAATGGACTACTTTTAATCCACTATTATGGTTGTAAATTGACAGAGGACTTCACGCAAGTGCATAATCCAATGTTTATTAGCACGGAATTGTTATAAAATAATAAAATACAAATTTGTGTAATGTACTCTTCCACGTTAAGCTCTATTCACACGGAACAAATATTTTGGATCGGCTCAATAGGGACACAGCTTTATAGTTCAACTCATTTCAGACAGTGTCGACTTTAAGCCGATTTTCATTGTGTTTCCATGGCCAGAGCGTCATCCAGTCTTTGCTCGCTCGTCACCAATGACGTCATCGTTATCCCCACTCATCAGGGAATTCTCAGCTATAACTTACTCAGCGCGAGATTCTGTTCCGAATTTCTCGATGCTTTCGAATTCCATGTTGCACCACGTGCACAGTCTCTCCTTCAAAGTTTACAGCGATTAGTAATATAACCAGTGCAAATGACTGAGATTATCGATGAAAATTGAACGCAAAATTATAGACACCACGTCATACTCCTACACCTAATCTTCGGATTCGTTTCTAACAAACTAGACGTTAGATCCTTTTCGGAGTCATCCAGTGCACTCTTTCCGAGAGTGTATTAAACAAACCGAAAGATATATAATACGAACACCACGACAAATTTTCTCTCAAAGTTAAACGCCAAACTAAAACTACTACGTCATATCCAACTCCCCCCCCCCCCCCCCACCAACCAAATTCGCACGTTACTTGCTCAGCTAAAATGAGCGCGAAGAGCCACAACAAATTTGAGCAGAAAATTGAGCGTGAAACCAACCACGTCATACTCCAGTCACTCCCACCTCCGAATTCACTCGACACTTATTCGCCGTTGGAATCCTTTCGGAGCCACCCGATGTTCTCTTTCAAAGCTTATTAACGAGAGGACCGGAAATGAATGCGAGCGACCACGAGAGATTTCGGTTGTGAAAATTGAATGCGGAAATATCTCCATCGAGGAGTAAGGAGAGATGGGGGGAAAGGGGGATTTCCCGATAAGTGGTGTTTGCACGTCGATTGTTGCATGACATTGAGGCAACCAACGCCACCGACGACGCGAAGGTTTCAAGTTCCATTAAGGCCGAGTAGAAACGTATATGGCCGACAAATGCGCATTGGCAATAATTACGGGCTGTTGCTAGGAATCACCCCCCCCCCCTCCTTTCTATCTCTTATATATTAGAAAATAAAAATTATATATATACATACATATCTTAATTATTTTTCTATAGGACCAAATAATCACTGATCCCTAAGAGGACGAAGAAAAAGAGAACAGCTTGAGCGTCACCGACGCCCAAACACGTAAATAGACGATAAGTTCGTGTAAATATTATAAAAGAATCTTGCATTTGTCTCGTGTTTATAGAAATGGCGACTATTAGTCTCTGACGCGTTCGAAGACCTAGTAATACACTCGTGTGCCACGAAATGTTTCCCCGAGGGCTCCTCAGTATTACGGGGAAAAAAAGGAAAACGAAAACAAAGCAAGGGAATAAGAAACAGGAGGCGTCCGAGAAACGAAGGAGAGAATTCGTGGAAAATGAGAATCGGTTCGTTATTGGGGAATGGCTGGTTAGTTTAAGGTATATTTGTTCAAGCCAGATGAAAAGGGAGAGAGAATTCTTTTGCTCGACGCTTCGGGGAAAGAGTGCGTTGGGGGGGGGGGGGGGAGATAGATATATAATGTGTATATATGCTATATAGCCACGGATCACAACTGGAAGCAAAGCGCATCGCGCTGTGTGAAAAAGGGTCTTAAAGAAGAAGAGAGAGAAAGTTTGCTCCTTCGGTGATTGACGGCCAACAGGCTGAAGAATGAGTCAGTTTTTCAGCGTTTAATCCACTATCGGAAAACGCTCGTCAAACTTATTTTTCCCTCCAAGGAGGATGCCTTCGGATCGAGCGCGTCGCGAGGTGGTCGTCGTAGGTTAGGGCTCGAGATGCAGGAGGGAGAGGGGGTGGGGGTGGGGGGGATAGAAAAAAGAGGGAAAGTGAAAAGTTAGAACGGAGCTTGTCGCAAGGAGCGACATTTGTCGAGGTGGCCCTGGGCTTGTCGGATGCCAAGAATCTAAATGCGTATATCCTAAGCCCCCGCGTGTCGCCGGCCTTGACCCTGAAGAGACCAACGCAATGCCGGAAAATTCTCAGCTCGCACCATGCAACCGGCGGAAAAACTCGACCTCCTCCTAAACGAGATGGAAAAAAAATTGTACTCGACGCTTCCGGTTACTCCCGAAACAAAAGGGAACCTCGAATGGAACTCTTAAAACGGCTAAACTTTCGGAGTTGGAGAACCGTCAAAAATGAGCGTGGACTCTTCGTCGTTTGATATTAGGAAGGACGGGTGTGAAGAGACCAAAGTGGATCGTAAAAAAATGGCTAGTCGTTTTGCGTCCGGGTCAAACGGGGAGCAGGCAGGAAACGACACTTACGTCAGGTCTGCATGGAAATGAAAGCCGTGACATCTCCACAGTTTTTCTCCGATCGAAATTTATTATTTACTTCAGTTTATATATGTGTATACACACATACATATATATAACCAACGAAGCTCATAAAAAGACAATTAGAGAAATGCTGAAGAAGGTGAAAATAGTATAGGTACGAGAAAACAATAAACAGCTTTCTCAAAGTATATTCTACAATCATTCCTATCTATAATGTGTACAAAATTATATTAGCCAAACAACTTTTGCTTGATTTTCTGCAGCGTAAACACTTTTCTTTGTTTAATTCTAATGCTAAATGCAGTCCGATGGGCGCGAAAGAGGATTTTGCCTGTACACACAATACAGTCGCGTAAAGAATTTTATCGTGCGTATATATATACATATGTATTATACACAAGGAGCGAGGTTAAGGAGTGGAAAGAGGGTGGGGAGGGGGAGGGGGGGGGGTGAGGGGAATAAATGGAAGGTAACGTAGAAGTAAAAATGTCAATGTATGCGAAGTCTTGCACGTTTAAGGATAGAGGTGATATTTGTGTGAGTACGAGGTTAAGGTTGTAGGGGGTATTGTGTACAGAGTGTACGTGTGGGCTTTTATACGCCTGTATACCTGGGCCGAGAGGGCCAGGACGTGACTAGTAGAAGAGTGGAGTCGGAGTTGGAAGAGAAGAGGCCGCGCCGATGTAAGAGAACGAAACGGACCTCTCTTCGTTCTTTGTGCGAAACGAGAGAACCGGTCGACCAATCCTGGCGCCTTGTATTGCGAAATTTCGACCAATCATTGTACACCGGCCTATGCTCTTTTCTAATCAGAAGCGCTGATTTATTTATTCACCTCCTCCTACCGAGTTAATGATATTTATCCCCACGTCTTCCTAATCATTCCTTTCTTCGATATCCTTCTCCATCCCCTCTCCTATCTCTATCGGACCAATTACAACCCGCGAGAGTGCAATTAACGAAGATCGTGTACCTTCTGTGCGTCATCGGCACAAATTCGACTTGGATGCTCCACTTTGTCGGTCTTGCAGCTATACCAAACATCATTTATTTTTCTTGCTTTCTTATTTTCGAACACGTGAGATTCGTCAAGCTGGTACTCTTATAGCGTTTAAGCCTGAATTTTGCCCATTTTTACTACGCTTCGTTCAACTTCCTTTAAATTACCCTTTTTTGTACACATTCTATAATTACACCGCTTACTCTATTTTCTACCAATCCTCTTCATTATACTTTTATTTTTCGTGCAGGAGAATTTCGTTTTTTACTTCTCGTTACATTTTTCTCTACTACTTTATGAATATTTTCCTCTATGTTGTTGTATAATAATAATGTATATATATAATGATCACTATTTATTTATTTCACTATTTACGCAAATTTAGAAATTTCGACTATGTAAATATTTGTTTTAATTATATTGTGAACGATGTGCATGCTTGATAAGGAGTACTGTATTGGTATGAAGTAATAGGGGGAAATATATAAGGGATGATAGTACGTTTCGTAATTAATTATTTAACGATTATGCTCAATGATTAATTAAAGAAAAAACACGTCTTGTTGCTGGACTTCGAGTAAGGCAAGACTGTTTTTAATTTTTTTTTTTCTGAGAAATTCCCGGATCTATTGAGAAAAAAAACAGACAATTAGCATGCAGAATAATATACATATACTACACCTTCGTAACTTCATAACCCGTTCTTCGAGTTGTTACACGAGTACTCGTGCACGCACACACACGCAGTCATACCTTTGCGGTTTCTACACATGCATGCATAAGCGTGAAAGACAAGGCGAGGGAGCTATTCATGGGCAAAAGCAAAATAGAACATTGATATTTCACGTGAAAGTTACACGAGAGGAGATCTTGTTTATAAATATGGAAAAATAAATATTATCCGGATTACGCGAAAAAATGACTTAAAACGAAAAACTTATTAAACTATATTAATTCAAGAATTTTCTTTATAATTTTTCAGCTGTTGCTGCAACACGCTACATCGATTAAAGAGTGTATTATAAAAAAAAATAGTAAAAATACTCACCTTTGTATACAAAATTATATTATAAATAATATCAATAGATATATTGTTCAATGAAAAGTTTTTCTACTCAATCAGATCACGCGCGTAAAATTTTTCGAACAGAGTGGCATGAAATGTTTCGGATTTCCAAGAATCGAAGTTTGTTTATAGTCCCCAGCCCCCTCGCCGGTTAATAGAATTCTAACGAATGAAAAGATTGTTTTTATCTGTGGTAGTTACAGCAGACTGTATTCAAACACTACGCTTGTTGTTTCATCAGAGATTCACCATTATAATTAATAAAATTATAGAGTAGAAACGCACATTGATTACAATTTTGTGTCTCGTTATGTAAAGTCAATAATTTTTTTAAAGAATACTTACATTACAGAAACGCGTGTGTAAATTTCACTTGAAATATGTCAAATTATTAATTGAAGATGATAAGAGGAAAAGTAATAAAAAAAAAGTTAAATTTTGTAAATCTTATGATTCTACGCTCTTCAATATTTATCGAATAATTATACTGACGTTCAGCAAAAGCTATAGAGATTAAACGAGCAGGTAGGGCTAGGTGTTTCTACAAGATTCCACAAAGGCTCGTGATTTCCGTCCATTTCCGTGCTAAAGCAGACGGAACAACGTAGCACGCGTCTCGCCAGTAGACACTAACGGAGTACAAATTCAAATTACAACAATCGTTCTCGTGCCTATAATGTTTATTCTTAAGTTAAAGCACCGCTTCGATTCCCAAAGGTGTCTTTTATTCGACAACGCTCTCATCGACTCGACGACAATTTACCGACGGAAGTCGTCGAAGGGCTCTCCCGCTTTTCAATCTTAATTTCTATCGGCAAGAATCCAATTTTACTAATTTCAAACCTCTGTGCAATGATATTATAATATAATAGATTCCTTGTACATCATTTTGTAGAATCGGAGTCGAGGTAACACGCGTACTTTTATTTCCCGGCTTTTATAGACCCTCGGCAATAACGGATGATGTTTGCTTTTTATTGTAATGAAAGTGAAATATTATCGTCTCACCAGCAATCAAGCAGAACTCCACTGTGAAGACTAGGCGGACGCGTAGCCTCAATTAGGGCTCGAACATCCCGAAGGACCTCCAGGAAGGACACGTTTAAGATTCCATTTTGCTCCTGCAGACCAAATCCAAATCCATTAAAAGCTCACTGAAATCTCGCAGCTGACGATCCTTTGTTCTCAAAGGAAACCATCACTTTTCTATCACTGTACACAACGAGATGCAGTAATTCATGCTTTGCACTGCACAAGAATATTAATCCAGGCAGGGAAGAGCAGAGGCGATGTTATTTCCTTAAGCGCGACTTTTCCGTACAATCGCGGAGGAGGAATATCGCGTCAGTTATTGTCAATAGAGTTTCTGTTGTGTTAAAGTAGAGTATATTGGGGGGAAGAAAAAAGCACGCGAGTCTCCCTTGTTGTCCGAGGAAGGCTCGGCCAGCTCCTTTGTCTCATTGTAAGCTACATCTTCGATTGTTGTTATCGACTGTTGTGAAAAGCACACCAAATGTTTTCACTTTTATTAAGAGCTTGCAACAGTCTCTCATCTCCTTAAATTGCCAGACGTCCTTCGGAAAATACTGTGACAGGGAAAATCACTGTATTTTTCAAGAGAATCATGAAACTGCTTGAAACAGGAAATTAAAGTCCGCGGATGTTCCAGAGCAGTCTACCAGCTTTGGAGATATTCCCTTTAATGCGGGCGCCGGCCGGCCTTAAAGCTTCACTGTTCTTGCCTCTTCCACAAAATTGCACAAAATTTCACAATCTTAATCCTTTATTCGTGCCGAAGAGTAGCCTCACCTCGGTGTACATCACGATTTTATCAGCTACAACTCGTTTTGTATGTACGCACTGCCGACGGAGCTGGAAAATCGGGCTTTAATCTCGCTTCTGTCTTAGGAAATTCACGCTTTAGATGCGAATTTATTTTAAATTGATGTATCGGGGTGGTACTTGTCAATGAGGTTTTGCACTAAGCAAGTTACTGCGTGGCGTTAATATTTCCGGTAGAAAAATTTGGCCGGTAACGCGACGCGGTTCAACGTGCTCACCGTCGGACGGTTGGATTGTGACTGCATCCCGGTCGTTTCCTCGTTATTGCCCCCGCCACTTCCACCAAGATCATTCTCTGGAACGCCTCCCAGGGCAGCAACCAACTGGCAGCCACACCCTTTGGTACGCCTCTCACTTCTCTCCACCTTCCAGCCTCGCCCATTTAGCTTTCTACACTTTACGACACCAAGATTCCTTCTATCTCTCTCTCTCTCTCTCTCTCTCCCCCCCCCCCCCTCAGTTTCTACTTTCTTTTTAAACGCTAAAATTCACTACGCAAAACCTTCCCTTCTTTTTTTATCATTTTCACATCATTCTAAATTCTTCACCGCAACTAACCAATCAACATGCTCATTTCCTATGCACGGTTTACCCGAATCACGTTTCACTGTTTGTCAATATACAAATTAATGTAAACACTCGTAAATCATTTTCTTTCATTCAACTTGTCAGTATTGCTTTCGGTTTCTCCAATTTAGTAAAACCGCGCTTATATCGTCATTATAGAATTAATGTGAAATATCGTCGATCGCTGATCTTTCATTTACACACAATGAAGTCTTTGGTTAGGATTATACATTTTACATACAATAAATTTTCTAAGCGGTTAGTATACATAACACTAATAAAAGGATCCTTTGGACCTTGAACAACTACCTGCTCCGAAATCCGTAGCTATAGAGGGGCAGTTTAGAGAGACAATAATGGTCAATGGGAATCATCTGCAATCGTGTTATTGACATATGGAACAGGATTAATATGTCAAATTAAGGTGCTGATAATTACCTCCATGGCTCGATTGATTAATCGTTATCTATGACAATGACGGTCAAAGTTTTGAAGGGAATTTTGCATTTTGGAACGGCGATAGTACTGTAGTACATACTACAGGGTGTTCGGGACAAAGCGCAAAGATGGTGAAGCGAAATGACGTAGGGGGCGGGCGTGGAAACGATTGGAGGCCACCACCCTAAGTTCCCTCCGGTTATGCTAGGAAATGAGGTGCGTGCTTTTTGCCGATGGTGATGCGATATCAACCGGCACGAATTGGCTTCCTCGACCGGCCCGCCTACCCAGTACCAACTCGGCACGGCCGACACCATCGATGATCACGCGCACACGCTCTGCGCACTCACGGAACACCAAGCGAGTATTGGGACTCCGTTGGCGCAAAGGAGACTTCCTTATACTTCCAATCGAAGCGGGAACGGGATAGCTTCATATTTCGAATTACACTTCCGCCATCTTCCTACCTCTGTCTTCCCGCTCCCTTCAGCTTTTCCAGCTTACTCCGCGTCTTCTCTGCCGATGCTGAAGATTTGCTACCAAAATGGCGTGCTACTATCATTGTCCTCCACATCTAAAAACGTTATGTCCCATCTCATTATTTTATCAAAATTCTATATTTCTAATACTAAAATATCTTTTACTGACGACATGATTTTTTGTTCTTATTATTAACAATTATTAATATAATTATATTACCTGTTTGAACATTTAATGAATTTTGTGGTACTTGTTTCCTTCCAGTTCCTCGATTTCTCCAAGTACATAAATCATGGACATTTTCTGAAAAATTGATACGGTGTAAATAAATATTAAATTTAAATAAATAATAAAGAAACATTAATAAAGTAAAATAAATTTAAAAAAAACATATGAAAGATTCAAAAAAAAAAAAAAAAAAAAAAGACTGCCGAAACCCGGGATTGAACCGGGGACATTTAGATCTTCAGTCTAACGCTCTCCCAACTGAGCTATTTCGGCGCACAAATTCTCTTTAACTTGGGTAACTTTACCTTCCGCAAATAATGAATGATTCATTAATAATAATTTGATAGGAGTTTAAAAAATGTATTGCCGAAACCCGGGATTGAACCGGGGACATTTAGATCTTCAGTCTAACGCTCTCCCAGCTGAGCTATTTCGGCCGTTATTTGTAAAAAGTCTTTGATAGACTGACTTTTAACAATCGACTTTACGCCTTTCTATAAAAGAGCTGGAAAATGCAGATGGAAAAAAATTTGCCGAAACCCGGGATTGAACCGGGGACATTTAGATCTTCAGTCTAACGCTCTCCCAACTGAGCTATTTCGGCGCACAAAGATTTGTTCTCTTTAGCTCTACAAGTGTGCACGATATAACATTTATCAACATATTTAAAAAAGATTATATCGCTTCTGTTTTTGCAAAGTTTCATTTAGTTTTGTGTATCAGTTTCTTGTAAAAGAGAAAAAATAAAAATTAATAGACGAATGTGAAAGCGAAATAGCGTTCGGTCGGTAATGTAAATTTCTATTGCAAGAATAATGCATATTTTATTCAAAGAGTAATGGAACGGAAAGGAAGGAGCGTAAAGCGTTTTTATGTGCCGCGTCATTAAGTGTAATTTTTCGGTAGGTACAATGGTTAAAGTTTAAAATAAAAAAACATAACGTTATTGCGAATCACCGCTTATCTCTGACGCTTTGCATGGATTCTGACACTCGTGTAACAACAAATTGATTGCACATCTGGTAAAGTTTTTAATTATTGTAAGCTCTATTGCTCATTAATTTATTTAATTAAAAATAGTTTTATTGTTTTAAAAGGTAACTGTTAGTGTTAATTATTTTTAGTATAAATAAAAGGAACGTTTAACCTTACCAAAAAATTGATAAAAATGAAGAAGGCTATGATTCAATGTAACGGAGTGCAAACTCAAGTTATTGCAGAAGGTCGTTGGATTGAGGAAACTGCCCCAGAAGGCAGTAAAGATATAGTGCTCGTTATTCCAGGAAATCCTGGAGTTCCAGAATTTTATGAAGGCTTTCTTAAGGCGATAAGGTCAAGAATTTCAGAAGACATTCCAATTTGGATTGTTGGACATGCTGGACATGTACAACCTCCTGGTGAGCTCTTGCTTGCCATGCCTAGAGACAGTGAAGGCAAACATTATTACGATATGACTGGTCAATTACAGCACAAGGTTAGTTATTTTATATTATATATTCCAATCAGCGTATTTAATCATTTTTTCTTCTATCAGACTGAATTTATCAAAAAATATATACCAGCAAATGCTAAAGTTCATCTCATAGGACATTCCATTGGAGCCTGGTTCAGTATAAACTTGTTAAAAGATTCAATCGTGCGAGATAAAATTGCAAAATGCTATCTGCTTTTTCCCACAATAGAGCATATGGCTAAAAGCCCTAATGGACGATTTTTAACAAGTATTGTAAGTATATAAATAATTAAAGTTTAATTTCCTTAAGAATTGGATTAATTATTTCCAATATAAATACAGGCAAGAAGAATATTTAATTGTCTTTTATACCTTGCTTGGCTCTTCTCCTTTTTGCCAATCTCTCTTCAATATTATTGCGTAAGACTTTATGGTATATTTTTTGGCATACCAGCAAAAAGTATCAATGCAGTCCTAACATTAATTAATCCAAATGTACTGACTAGAGTATTTCGATTGGCAAAGGAAGAAATGACAAGAGTAAAGGATATGGATCATGATTTAATATCTCAAAATGCAAATAAGATATGGATGTACTATGGTACTACCGATGGTTGGACACCAGTTAGTTATTATGAGAATATGAAAAAGGATCACCCTAATGTAGAAGCTGAACTTTGTAAAAAAGGAATCAGTCACTCATTTGTTTTAAAGCATGAGGAAGAAATGGGACATATTGTTGCTGACGTTATTAATAGAAATATAACAACTGCCTAAAAATGCTTAATGAATAGTACATTTTGAATGTAATTATTCTATCTGAGCTAATATACCACTTCATTTTATTACATAAATCTACTCTGGTGATTGTAGAAAATATTTTTGTGCTACTAAATTTCTTCACAGGTTGTATTATACAATATCCGGACATAAAAATTATACTGTTAATTATTTTAATATATTAGTTTATAGTGGATAGAGTTACTTAAAACAGTTATTAGAAATTTCTTTATACTTTTTATATGGTTTTATACAATTTTACATGATTTAAACAATAAAGTATCTATAGAGGTTAAAAAAGTTTTTTCTTGCATACCTGCTAGGTTATTGTTATTTGTTTTTTTTTCTAAACTTTTTTTGTTGAAGGATTATGACAAACAAATGATTAACAATAAATAGATTTCCTAACAATTGTATAGCTGGAACATCACTTCAAATGACTATGGCGGTGAATCATTTTGGCGCGCCGTGGCCCGCGTAGCCGTGCGTGACAAAAGAGAGAAAAAAGAAACATCTAGCGACATCTAGTGGAAATTTCAACTAAACATTTTATCGCTGGCTTTTCTGAGAACTGTGATTAGTCATTTAGATTATTAGTATTTGTGTTCGTTGTGTTTATAAACTACATACACTACGCACACAGACACCCTACAGTCCACACAGGCACAAAGCTTCAAAGTGTGTTTGTGTTATGATGTTAGATGAGTTTGACCGAGCGCTTTAAGGTTCTCTAAAGTGTGAGGGAATTAAGTTAAATTATAGCTTGTGTGTGTGTGATGGTAGGACGTAGGAACCAGTAGGAACTAGGACTTGATTTGGTGTGTCGGTAGGAGAAGAAAAGAAAGTGATACGCACACTGCTGACTGCACAGAAGTGGTTCGTCCGGCAGCACAACAAGTAGTTACATTGTCATCAGAATAAAAGTTTAATAGTTATTCTAACCTGAAAATCTGATTAGTAAAAAATGACGATGTTCAATGCAAAAATCACATTTTTCTTCCTGGCAGCGTTTTGTTCTGGTCTCGTTTATAGTCACAGTAAGTTTTTATGTACAAAATTCATTTGAAGCATCTACAGACTACAAATAATACACATCTTGGCAGTTAAAAATCCTTTCATTGATTCTTAAACAACCGCTATTTCGGACTTCAATTGAAAAAAATCTTTATGTAATCTGTAACAAATCGAAAATGTTTTACCACTAAAATTTTATTTATTGATAATTTTCGAGTTTATAACTTTGACTATTATTGTGTGGTTCTCACACGCTATTATTTTCATTTCAGATACCAATAGGTTAATACTCTGATGAAAACAATAACAAAATCTTATTAATATGGTTTGAAGAAAGATCATTAGTATAAAACCTGAATCTTGCGAAAAAATACAAATAGTTATTCAAAATTGCATATAGACTAATATTTGAAAATATCCTGTGTTTCGAATTTTTACAATCATTTTTATCCGTCTGATTTTCATAAAAAAATCCAAAGATTATTTATCATGACAGAAGCGGTAAAAATTTGTTACAGTTACCGATGCAATGTTAGTGCATTGTGAATTTTCATAAATTTCATTAAATTTTAGGAAATAAATATTGATCCCCCCCCCCCCCCCCTAGAGAATTTTGTTATAAAATAATATTTTCTATAGTTCAAATATTTATCGCAAATCATTTGTTCACCCTATATGAACTTTTGCAAACAAATTTTTGCCATGTGATATGCCATGACAAAATTCATTGTGCAATATTAATTAGTCCAATGATCAAGAATATGTCAATAAAGTGGATTAAATGATTTCTTAATAATTTTTAATTAATTATTATTATAGGAAATTCTTGTAGTTTCCAAAAAGGAAATTTCATAGATGATTTAGTAAACTCTTGCCCGGGACTAACTGACTCTAACGATAAATCCTATTGTTGCTACGATTTTGAGCGTGAGAAGTTTGAATGTTGCGACATAGTCGAATATACTCTAAGAAATGGGTAAGAATTATTTAATAATATTAGAAATTAAATTGATAATATTTGATTTTCAAACGAAAGTTGACGAGATAAAATCCCGGTGAGTTTATTCGATATGCTATCGTGGTGTAAAACGATACGAGCCATATGAACCTTTATTTCTTAGTGTTAGTTATGTGGAGTATAAACTGTTATCGTTAGATTTGCTGCTATGCGTGCTTTATCGCCGTCGCTTGGTTTTTAGTCAGCAGCAAACTCATTCAATCCTTTAATATAATTAATTAAGTCCAATCCTTGTTTGAATAACTTTGGCGTAAAGTATTGAGTAAATAAGCGATCGAATAAATATATAATCGGCTTATTATCGATTCTCTTTCGAGAGAAGTCATTTTTTACAGAATAGAATTTCTCTTTCAGAATTGGAATTGTTCTTCCTGTGGTGGTGACAATAGCGGTAATTGTAGCGATAATCGTTGCCTGCGTCTCCTGTTTATGCTGCCGCTGCTGTCCATGGTACCGTAGACGTAACCCTGGAGTCGTCTATGGAAGTAAGTTGAGACAACAGTGTGTTTAAAGATTAGCATTCGAATCATTAAATTCACACTCTCTATAAAATACTATAAGAGCGAAAGTAAGAACAGAAAAAATTTCTGGCATTTGCTAATGAAAGACACCATTGTTAACAGTCTTCGCATAATTATTTATTATCCTGTCATATAATTCATTTTAGGACCATCATTTGCTTGAATCCAATTCACCGCGATCATCGGTTGTTACAACAACCACTGTTGCTCATCTGGAATGTCAAAATGTGCCAAAGAGTTTCTCCTTTTTACCAAAATTTCCGAGAAGGCTCAAGAATTTTGACTGAACCATTCGTGCGGCAAATGGATTCTTTTTGAGCGTCAGGTTTTATCTAGTATACTGATAAAACTGCGCAATTTTAATTTTTCACGCTCATTCGCTTATAGAAACACTTTATTCGGTATTTGCTTGAAGATACGCCCCCATATTTTATACATGTTAATAGTATTTAAAAGAAATAATACAGTGCTTGCAAAATCTGAATATTTAAAAAGCTCAGATTACTGGATGGTAACAATATATATGTAGTGATAATATTATAAAAACTTAACATTCTATCTAAACATTCCTAAAGTTTAAATGTAAGATTAAAATATTGTGCTGTTATTGTAACTTTTTGTATTGTTGGGTAATGCCAGATTAATTAATTCTATTTTTGTATGTACTACGCACATGATATACATATATGTATTCTTTAACTCAAGGCTTTGATCCTTCAAAAGTTCCTTTGTAAAACCAGCACATTCTTTGTGCAGACCGACCTCAGATGCGAGGGATCAAACTCCTTTTACTCTTGCAGAACATGTGTAATGTTTTGTATTATTTAATTTGCTATGAATAAAGTTCCTTAATCAGAAAAAAACAGGACAGAATGGAATTAATTGTATGTAAACAAACTACCGTGCATATTCATCATTGTTCGAAAGTTTAAGAAGTATTGTTCAAATTAACTGTCGTTGAAACATTTATTTCAGAAGTTGAGAGAGCTCAAGCTGTTCGCGTAGTGCCAGCTCAGCCTAATGTCCAAGCTCAACCTTATGTCAGTGCACCAAACCAAAACACATTTATTCCTTACCCGGTTAATCCATCAGGTAATTAATTAAATTCGAATATTGATTTTTACAGTTTTCCTAAAGTTATAATCAATGTGTAAATAAAATATCTTAGGTATGCCGGTAGCGCCTCCTCCATATTGCAACGAAGCGTATACACAACAGTCTCCGTACAATCCGCATTATCGCAGTTAGGAATTACTTTTTTAAATAAACTTTTCAGCTCCGAAGTTTTTGCAAGGTACGTTGTTACAGTATCTTACATAAGCGAATATTATACCGCTAACTTAATGCGCAACAAATTTCGTGTCACACTAATGGCACGTTAAAAAAACTACAAAATAATATTTTCTTACTTTCTAATGTCCATACATTTTTCATGTATTTGTACATAACGTTTATTTCTACTCTCTGCAAAAATATTTACACTTGATAAAAAACCATTTCTATTTAACCTACAGAGGGCTGGCGTTTTATACATAAATTTACTAATATTCTGAAGTAAATGTTATACATATAGGTATGTAGTCTATACGGTGAATGCAAACTGTACGTTTATTACTGATTACATACGTGATCACCCCGATCCCCTCAAGGTTAATTTATATGGTATTATAAGATGAAATAAATTACTAATAATGATTAAATAAGAGTAAAATAACGTTCATAAGCTTTGAAAAATGTTTTACCTTCTTTCAATACTATATTCTTACCTTATTTAGATTACTACAGATTATGTTGAAAACAGTACTTCATCTTAAAAAAAAAAAATGAATTTTTCATATAAGTTACGTTTCAAAACAAAATGCAACATCACTTAGAGGAAAATATAACATGTATTTATAATTAACTATATTACAATTTATAAATAATTGGATAATTATCATTTTAAATTTCATCTAAATAATTATTACTATTAATATTATTATCGTACACAGTACACATTGATTGGCATCAATTTTCAATGCATCCTAAATTGATTCTCTTCTTAATTGGCCAATGATTTTTATTGTTTTATATTTCATCCTTGTAATTAAAATAGTATTTTTAATCTATACAATAATATTATTTCAACTAAAAACTATAATAATAGATTGATAACTTAATGTTTGTCAGTTTATTTTATCAATAATATCTTTCTTCGTGACGGAATTACGAAATATCCTAATTACATTTGGCACCTTTTTAATATATCATATAAATAACTTTAAAAACATCGCGTGTATATTTATGAAAATAATTCTTTATAAGAAAAAATACTGAGACTAGTTTCATCGAAAAAGTTTGTAACTTCATCGAGTAGGTCGGGTAAAAGACTTTGGTTTATGCTTACGAAATTTTAAAAAATGGAAAGATCTTGAAAGAAATATCTAATTTTTAAAACTTGTTTTAATCTATTTTTCAGCAAATTTATATTTAGCATAAAATAAAAGTGTGTAAAATTTTCTCCTTTTTTTTAACAAATTTTCTATTCACTTTGACTATAGAATAAAAACAGAAATTATTTGAAACTGCCTACGTTATATCAATTTCAATATGTACAATATCGAACTTAGAGATCGGCAAATGTCGTAGCATAGCTTATATTTTAAGTAACCTTTCTACTACATTTTCAATAACATATTAATCAACCACTCTGCTGATGATTTTTCAAAAAATTGTTTTAATAGAATATCTAAGCTACCAATTATTTTGCCTTATTCATAAATTAATTACCCCACTGCAAAAGCCTTATTAAACAAATAATAAAATTAATAAGGCTGTTTCTTTAAAGGAGAAGTTAAATGTAGGAAGAGAAGATTGGAATTTTCTAATAGGCAGTAAAGAAGTCATTAAGATATAATACAATTTGATTGTGGTGAGGTGCTTTGTGAAGTACTAGCATTACTATAGCTCCCTCGAAACCCTGTGTCGTCATTACTAACGATAGATTCGTGTGATCTTTCTTCTTCAAGCGGCGCAGTTGTCGAAGCGTGGCTAATCGATGAATGCCGTGATCGGGATGCGTTTCCCCGTTGATTGCTGCTCGCTGATGGAGCTGGACTCGGCGATGGACTTTCAAGAATCTGTTCCTGCTCCTGTTGCTGTTTCATTGCGATTAATCGATTCAACAAGGAAATTTGATTCTGAATGCTTGACATAAACGGTCGGTACCCCAAGCTGGTATCATAAAAAATTAGATGAGAAATTTATATACAATTTTTGAAAGTACAGTAGATCGAGCAAAACTTTAGCAAGATATCATAATGAATACTCACCATTCGGTGTTTGACCATTTGGTCAAAGTAACCAGACCATCTCTTAAATTAATGGCAGAATCGTAGGTTTGCATTGGAGCATGAGCAGCTCTGACCGTTCTCGCCATAGCAGGCGCGTCTCGCAAAACTGCTGCCAAAACTGCTGCCCATCCCAAGCAGCCACCTTCTAGGAATAATTGTAGCAAGTAACGAAGTTGAACTTCCGCACGGCTAATCGGTGCACAAGTTGAAGCTGCATGGACTTCGATTGGCTCAGTATTTTCATTGTTAGAAACCCAACAAACAGTACCAACCCCAGTACCAACGATAGACTCAGCGTCGTCCCGCCATACTGTGCTTGTATCGCTCATTACACTCATCGTGTCTGGAATTAAAAATTTGTATGTTAAATTAATAATACTCCACCCATCTTCGGAATAATTTTACCGTTCAATATATTCGGCGTTAATTTTGCCTCGACAGCCGGAAATTGAGTTTCTAAGCTGGCAACGGGAGATACTAAAGCAGTATAAGGTCTGCCACTGGGTAAGCTAGTGTATCCACTGTCTGGCAAATCAACTGCGAAATTTGGACTGATCGCTTCCTCCTCGGGACTCTCAAGATTCACCGACCGCAAAGATCTCAGAGAAGTGAGACTGGACCTTCTAAATTTTTGTAGAGTGGGTAAGGATAACACTGGATAAGGGAAAATGAAATCTTCGTGTACAGCCTTCAATGCCACAACGTAATCATCGATTTTAGCTGCTCTATCGCGTTCCCTGCCTAGCCAGGTTATTAAATGAAAATCCAAACGTGCAGAAAATCTTCCTAAATCAGCTAATCTGCGCGCTGTAAGCAACCGTCTCGCATGCCGTTGTAAAATTACGTCAATGAAAAATTCTTCTGCGGACCCTTCCCTGGAAATTAAATGCGATAAAGCAATTAGTAATAGGACAAAAATAATTTAATGACTAAAAAAACTGCAGCTGAAACTCACTTGCTATCAGTTTTTTCGGTTTTAACAGTGGGCACGGACTTTTTTCGCCTCATAACGACGTTTCTCGTTTTCTCCAACATGGACGACGGTGCAATATCTTTGGATTCAGGCTGAACTTTAGGCGTAGCTGTTGTACTATAGCTTCTACTACGTGAAACTTGCATCGTGCCTAACACCAAGGACAAATCGTCCTCGTGTGGTGAAAGCGGTGGCGTGGGTGAAGGACCTCCTAATTTTGCAGTTCCACCCCAAGAAGTCCGAGGAGATTCCACATCATTTGGATCTAGATTTTTAAATATAAAAATGATATAGTATTTAATTTATCTGCAAACGTTAGAATTATTTGTTCTCACCTATCGCTCTAAGAAATCTAACAAGATCTCTGGACAGCTCCCACCTTCCCTGCTCCAGTGCAGCATCCAATAATAACGTAGCATGCTGCCTGCTAACACTGGAAGCTTCTAGATTTTGCAAAATAATTAAATAGCTCGCAGCGGTGTCTAGCTCTTGACGTTGTAAACAATCTTGTAGTAATTTCTTAGGTGGTCCAGCAACAGAAAACAAATAAGGCCAAAGAGCAATTTCAGTTTTCCTCGCGCACTGTACAACCGCTCTGGCCCATACTCCAGGAAATTCTCGAATAAATTCCACAACGGAAGGTAATTGAGCATCTGGAATTGGCTCTTTACTAGTGGCTTCCTCCTCCAAAACTTCGTGAAGAAGAAGCTCCAACGAATGAGGAAAATATGGCAGAGCGGAGCAAGATCTGGCTATTTCCCAAGCATGATAGCCCAAATTCCTATGAATGAGCTGACGCAGAATCTGGTGAAGATAAACCTGACTAGTGAGCTCCAATAAACTGAATGGAAGAGAGAATGGTGAGTTTGTATCGGATGTAAAGAGAACTGTATCGTTCTCCGCTCCAAGCAGTATTGCATCTTCGAAAAGTATAGCTAGTGGATAAATGCGTAAATGGAATGGTAGCATGATTCGTTTGCTCATAAAGGTGTGAGCTTTCTCTTGATGATTTCGTGGAAAGAGTGGGAGCCATACTCGCATTCCGTGAGCCCCGCAGAACAACCATAAAGCTTCTGTTAGATGCGGTTTGTCTCTTCGAGATCTCCAAGGAACCCAGACATTTTCGACACAGGATGCTAGTACCGTAGGAGAGCCACACGTGAATAGAACCTCAGAGTTGTCGATACAATGCTCTCTTTGTACCATTAAAAGTCTGCCAGATACGTTAAGCAACAAACTCTCGGGATGAGGATGGCTTCCAGCAGTCTCAGCTCTGATCGTTGTCAAAGTTGCACTGACAACGCAGGCTGGATGGATGCATAATCCGCTGATATCCACAGTTTGAATTCTCGTTAATTCTATGCTTCCTGTTCCCTCGTTACCTTCTAACGTCATATCGAAGATACTGATTTGAGCGTTAGCACAGAAGGTTAAAAGTCGTTCCTTGAGCGTATTCAACAAAAGAATTTGAGATGTCATTCTGACGCTTCTCACGTAACTATTATCGAGCCTTGTGTCTCGTGGATATATCCTTATTTCATCTTTGTCCTCAAGAATAAAATAGCTGCTTACTATTAAAAAGCCTCTATACCACAATAGACCTCCTGTTACGATAAAATCCCTTTCTTGCGTTTCGTTACCGAATAGTTTCCATTTCCGAGACGGTAAAGAATAATGAGCCAAACCAGCTCGACCAGCTACAGCGATACTCAAACCTTCGTTGTCTATTGCTGTGTATCTAATTGGCCAGTTAGACCCACTGTATGCTGTAGGAATTGGTACAACTAGCCACTGCTTGCAGCCTGCTAATGTCTGTATTCCAGAATCGCCAGATACTTCATTCGCCAAATGAAAACCCGTTGTATTTGCCGATACACCAGCCCCAACATTTAAATATAATCTGTCTTCACCCTGTAGATATAAGTGACCATAATGTCCCATGCAGGGATTCACTGTCAAGGGACTTTTCGCAAAATCCAATTGTATAACAGATCGTTTCGATATATCAGTTCCATTACCATTTTCTTCAATTATTGAAGGACCAGGAGATTCTCTCAGCATCCAAAGCTGATAACCCTCAGCAGACCATTCCATTGTGTGAATATAAAGAGGATTGTCGTGACTCAAATCCACTCTGAGGCCATAATCCCATTTTAAACTGCATAATAAGAGAGCGCCAAAAGTACTCCATATTGCTAAGCCACCTCCTTCCCATGCCATAGCAATAGCGCAACTATCAGGGGTCCATCTGAGACACTTAACGCTTCCCGGTTTTCCAGGATAATCCTTTGATGATAAGCTTAAAGTGTGAGATATTTCTAAGCCTCCTGTTGTATCATCCACATAATAGACAACACCTTCTGAATTTTCTCTTCCTACAGCTATCAGTCTATATTTATGATTCACTGCAGCACAGGATGCATCATCCATATCTTTTGCCCAAATTCCTTGAACTTGCTGTAAGAATTTGCTTTATTTAAAAATGTATAGAGAAGCTAACAATACCACTTACGTTTGGATCAAATTTTAAAGACTGCGCAGTAAGAAATGCAGCTTTGCCATTATTAAGAACAATAGCAAATCCACCGACTAAAGGAGAATATTCAATGTCAGTGATATAGATATTACTCTCTGTTAATGGTACAGCTACTGTCGAAATTTGTTGATCTAGACTGAATGGTATTCTACGTAAATCTAAAGAATAATCTCTGTTTACAGTACCATCCCATTTATGTCTAATAACATGACTTGTTTTTGTAGCAACCATCATTTCATCACGTATGCAAACCAGTGAACTAATTCCTCCATCTATCCAAGCTAATTTTTCCTGTTAAAATACTTGAAAAATTATGTGTTTTACAAAAAAATTATAAGATAACTCTGAAAAATTTCTTACAAAATTTAAAGCTAAAGAAGGAATTATTTCTTTAATAAATAGTTCTGCACTGTCACGTCTTAAGCTAGTCACTGGAGAGTCTTTTTGCTCATATAAGCCATGTCCAACTGGACTTGAATCTAACAATCTATAAAATAGTAAATAACTGTCCGAGGTCTGAAACAAAGGTTCACATTAATTTATGAAATTTATACAATCAATTGTTACAATATTTACTTACTGCTATAACTAGCATACTGGAGTCAGGCCTCCATTGTACTAGTACATTTTCACCATATTTTTTCAAAGATTCTGGAGAACGTTTGTTAAATACAATGGGAACACAGGGCTGGGGATAAGAAAAAGTTTGGTTTACCAAATTTTACAGAATAAAGTTCAATTTATCTAAAAAATGGAAGCAAACTATACCTTACAGTACCAAATAGTTAAGGAATTAGTTGTCAAAATAGCAAACAACATTTTGTCTCTATTACAAACTATTGCATTTATTTTCTCTGGTTCCATCGCGTTTAAAACGCGAGGCCAGCCAATAGGGAAAAACATGTTTATAATAATCGTGAACTTTCTACCTTTCCTTACATTTTTCCAACATTTTCAAACTACTACTTTTCGAGATGGTACATTTCTGCTTATGACAGACACAAGTAAACATTTTCTAACTGACATAACCTAAAAATAAAAATTTTATATTATAGATTTGCCTGAAGTTACTCGTTGTCCACGTCCTTCGATTGTGACGATCGATAAGACGATAAACTCGTTCATATATTGCAAATAAAGCTAGGAGGGAGAAACAAAAACCATCCAATGATCTAAACAGCAAGGTCTTATGCATAAACATTGGCATTGGGTCTATTTTTTTTAACTGCCCTGGGGAGTAAAGTTACTAATGCAATAAATTGGAATTAAAAAACATATGCTTGTCTTATTTCAAATAATTATACTAGTTCAGTAGAGTAGTTAAAAAAATAAACCCCATGTATATACACTGTAGAAAATTGGAGCCATACATTTCTGATCATTCCGTACTTTCTCTACCAAATTCCTACAATAAAATTCAATATCATACAATAGTGTACGTTATTTACATTAATCATAAACTCGTAAAAAATTTTTTAAAAATATTGAAATTTTTAGCATGACGTAGCATTATGCCTATAAAAATATCAACTCACAAAAATTATGCCTAAAACTAATAAAGGAAATATGAAAAAAGATTTCTAATCTATTATACACGAGATGGAATGATCAAGAATGGAATGAATGGAACTAGTCTTCACCAGGGGCTGGACACTCAGGCCTCGAAGGCTCGAATTATTTGTACCGAAGGCAATTCTTAGCCAACCGAAGAAAGTTAAATTCGAAGAAAATACTGTATTTAAGTTGGTAGCAGTGCTTGAGAATGTTGATAGATATAGCACATAAATGACATATATATATGTTGTCTTGTGGATTGCAAAATCCCATGAACTGCCATAAACGAAGACAAAATGAAGAAATAAGATAATATAAAATTATATAAATATAGGTACAAGAGGAAATTTAACAGATTACTTTGGTTTCAGAATTCCAGATTGGTTCTGAAGAAGAAAAATTCGAAAAAGAAAATGTAGTAGCTAAAGCATCAAAAGCTGGTAATATTTTTAACGTTTGATAATATTTAGTTTAATAAATTTAACATTTTAATGTTATTTCTTTCAATTTTGAGAAGAGGTAGGAGGCAGAGAAAGGACGACAATAGTCTGGAAGGGAAAAAGAATAAATAGATATGTAAAAGGAACTTCAATCTACATAACAATTAACAATTAGATATATATAGTATAGCTGTATCTTTATTTTGTGACTATAAATTGACATATATTTATAGTATATAAAATTTAGCCTTTTAATAACATGACATTTTCTATTTTCCAGATTTATTACAATTGTTCCAGTAAATAATATTTTTATTTAAACATGACTGTTACAAAGAATTTATTTTTTGTTCTTCATATAAATATTATAATTAAGAATTACTTTTTTTTCACATGTAAATATTATAATAAAGTTTTGTTTATACAATTATAAATATATTCAGTAGCTGTTCTTATATGCAAAATAACCCAATCGAATGTTCCAGTATTCAATAATAATTCTAATTCCATTGGTGTAATACTATCTTCCAACAAAATTTTATTTCCAGTCCCATAGTTAAAGCCACAAAGTACTCCAAACGAACCTTCATCTATTTGTATTGCATTATTAAAGCGATATGATGTTTGACTGCCATAGTTCCAGTAGCAGTAGTATCAGTGGTAGAATCATTTCTGTGGTAGCAGAATAATTATTGATTACAGTTACAGCAGTCTGAAAAGTTTTACCATAAAGGCATATTACTATAGTGATAAAAGAATTAAAAGAGGAAAATGATAAAGTATTGACCTGATTATTTGTACTTGCCACTCGAATCAATGTTTTATGTCACTGCCATATAGGCAAGATCAAGTGCTATTGCCAAAATGCTGTCCAACTAATCTGTAAAGTATGAGTGTCGCAGCTAGCCAAAGCATAAACAGGCTCATATATGTAGCGAAGAATGAATCACAAAGAAATATATTTAGATTTGGTGTATCTTCATCTTTTTCTCTTGCTAGAAATGCACGTAAACTCGTGATACTTGACCATTTTTCAGGTGAAGTGTTAATATAAACACCGTCGTCTGTTAAATATCGTCTGTGGTATCTATACGATACTATTAAACGACCTCCCATAAAGGTTTTAACGTTTACAAATGCTGGTAGATTGCTCTTATGTTTAACAGAAGAGATAAATTATTAACAATCCTCAAATTAACTTTATCAGCTAAATTGGAATACTGACCTGTCCGTTTCATGGTTCTTTATCACAATTGTACCAGAGTCACTAAGTGATTGATAGATACATGCACTTAGTGCAACCGTAAGATCTCTCATTGTGAATATTTCAGAATAATGTGTATTTCGATTGGGCATAGGTGCATTTCGTAGTTCAACCAGTGTTTGTAACATATTATGCGCCAGAAACCGGAAATAATAATGGATAAAGGAAGTATGAAAAAATCAATAAAAGGATACTAATTGATTTGTAAACAAATATCTTACTTGCAAATGTCTCACTGGGTCAGTGACCATAGTTTTATTGTAAGCCACACTGGCGCTAAATAGAGGTAGCGTTGTAGGGAGCTAAGCAATTGTTGCTGAGTCTTTTCCTGTTGCAATTCTTAAAATAAAAGTACTTATTCCATTCTTACAGAAGCTGAACCACCACCGAATGCTTCGTGTAACGAGTAATATGACAATAAAGTTCTTAATGACGTTTCGTTAAGCTATGGAATAAATCGAATATGATTAATGGTTTAAATTTTTTCTATTTATTAAAAGGCTATTTAGTTACCTTTTATCCACTTTTTCATTTCGCCGTTCTTTGAACTTTTGCTTCGAAATCTAATTTTTCTGCTGCAAGAATTTCATGTAAATTTGGTTGTTCTCTAGGCCTATAAGTAGGTTCATCATTAGTCATTGCTTCATCGTCTAAAAAGTAAAATAAAGTATTATGTGCTTTTATAGAAAGTTAGTGGAGAACATAATAAAATGATATAAGACCTGCATTGTGAGACATTGTTAGCATCGTTATCAGTGCTTGTGCTGTTGTTGCAAAGCTGCCTCAAAACATCATCTGCTTGTTCAAGCCATGTATAGTTGATATCTGAACTGTTCGCTGTCAACCTCAAATCCAGTTGATAATGTTGACAATTCTTCCATGAGATTTTTTAAACAGGCTATAAATTACAGCTGTTGTGTCATGATATCCAGTTGTCCTATTACCTTCTTTAGCTTCTCCTAAAATAAGAATATAAGAATAATTGATTAGAATAATATACCTGCTTGTTAATTAACTTAACGAAAAAAATACAAAAATACCTTCATCTCCAATATATTTAATGCTTCCACCAATTTCTCCTCTATCCATCTTCATTGTTAAAGGAGGACTTCCAAGATCGGGATCTTCACTATTAACTGGATCATCGTCCTAGTTTAATACTAGCTTATCTTCTTTCTTTTTACCACACTCAATAGCAAGTGTGCTCCAATCTATTCATTGCCATGAATCTACATAGAATGCAGAATAATGCTTATAAAAATAACAGATTGACATAAGTTTTGTGAGTGAGGATCTTGTTAACATTATTATGACTTCCTTCGACAGTAGTTTCTGTAATGCTTATATCCTAATCTATTATTCCAGTATTAATTTGAGAACCCTGTACCTTGATCTTACTGGGGACATTAAGAATGCCTGTTATTGAATATTAAAATAGATTAATAATATAAGAGTAACACATTATAACAGCAGCATTAAGTAGGAAAGATACAAATTCAAACTGTCCTCTCTATTAGCATCCATTACTTTATTAGGCAATTTTGATAAGAATTCAAATGCTAGAGCAGGATAACCAGCTTTGAAGAGGGTATGTGCAGTGGTAAAGTATAATTGTTGCACCAGTGGCATAATACTACCTTCCAACATTCACTATTTATCTGGCCTAAGCTTCTGTTTTCAATACCATAAGTAAAGTTAAAAATTACTACAGAATGACCCTCCCTTTTATCTTGTGTTGTTGAGGTTAATTTATTATCTGAGTAGCACTGAGTGCATATGTAAAGATACATAAAATTTGAAAACGTTTGGATTTGCTGAATCAATGTGAAAACAAAATATTAGTCAAGATATAATATAAAAAAAATTTTAGGAAAGTGATTTAAGAGATACACCGTTGCTTACCTATTCTGTCATAAGGCTTTTTAGATTCATCGTTGTATTGTAGATACATCATACCAATGTTGGTTAAAAACAGTGTATTCAGAGAAACAGAATGATTTTTTAAAATCCAAAGCACCGTACTATGCAGGGCAGATCTGTATGGGCCTTGGCATATCCTGATTTTCTCTTTCTTTCTCACATCCTAGTATTCCCTCGTACAACACTTTTCTTAAATTTAAAGATGCTATATTATCCTTGTAAAGCCTCATCAGCACCATTGCAACTTGTAGGTTATTTAACTTATTCACACAACTTCAATGGCATTTGTCAATGCCCCTGCTAATAAGGAAAATGTTTCTGCATACTCAAATCTTTGCTTCCCAAGCAAAGCAACGTTATTCTTTAAAGCTGTTTGTCTCCAGTGGTTCTTAGCAAAATTGTTAGCAAAGAATTCTGTCATTCTTTTGACTCTCTAATTCCTAAAAAGACCCCGAGTAAGATTTTTCTTCTTCATGCCTAAATGATAAATTGCTGTGTCCAATGGATCTTGCTTACGTTGGAAAGCTGCTTATGGCTATTTTTTCTATATATCTTCTAACAAATATGTTACTCCTAATCCACCATCCAACGTTTAGTTCCTTCTGCACAAATCATTTTGATTCATTCTTGAACTAAAATATATATATGTCATTAGGTCTGTTCTCGTTGGCCTACACTTTTAACACTTTCTACACTTTCCGTATTTCTGTCTTTGTCCATTGTATAAGTTGACACCCTAAAAAGTGCACAAAGTGTAAAAAGTGTAGGCAACGAGAACAGACCTATTATGTGTTATATGATATCTATCAACATTCAAGATGGCGGCCCAGCAATTTATCCCTTTATCCCCTCCATCTTGGCTTCACTTTCGCAAGCATATATAGTCACTCGCAGTCGCTCGTATTTTTAAGGAGCCCATATCTGATTCTTAACAGTGATTTATTTTTATGAACCAATTGCTTCGGCCACAAAATATTATATAATATATCGAAAACTTATTATAAATTTCGAAAATCTGTTAATTCTTTGATAAAGTAGATTCGGTCTTACGAAAGAATGAATGAACCTTTCTGCATCTCTAATATTCAAGCTACACTAAATGCATCAATTGCATATACTCCTTATATAGCTTTAACATTCCTGTTCGTTGTTAATAAGAAAAATTGAATCAAGAAGTATTATCCTTTCTCATTTCACTAATAGCGATAATGGAGCGTCTACTATTACCAGCTTCATGGGTGAGCAAGATCGCCTTTTATAAAAAGCAATCGCACAACTGCACTTGCGAACCGTCAAATTACTTTTCACCGATTTTCGATTATTTTAACATACTAAATAATCTTTATAACATTTTTAAATCATGCAGGTTTATAGCCCATAAAATTATGAAAATAACGATATAATAATCATAAAAGTTCGTGACGTCTATTTTTTTAACGAAAAAGGGTACTTGCACCGTAAAATTGAAACCTAACCGTTTTGGAAGTTTGAAAAGCATTTTTAAGATAGCTTAGAACATACATTTTCTTGTGACACAATAAATTGCAAAATTAACATTATAATATTTATAAGGGTTTGTGTCAATTTTTCTTGTAGTAACGAGGAAATGCTTCATGCATACCAATCCGGTGAATGCCCTAGGAAGGCAAAACTTCGAGAAGATCTTTATGAGGCTTCAATATTTTTGTCTTATATTTTTAATATTGCTCTTTTAAGGGTAAACACGAGATAGGTAGCATTTCCTCATTAATTAAAAAAGAAATAATAAGGGTGTCACGATCACTCATGAATATTATTACGCGCAGCTTTCACTATTTAATGGTGTAGAAGATAGTATGGTTGAAATAAATGAAATAAATTTTCTGTCATCCTGAAATTGGTGCCGAAATTTTGAGAATGTTACAAAACCTACTTTTCTTATGCAAGTTCCCTTCATTGTTTAAAAAAAGGACGTTAAGGTTGTCACGAACTTACAGCATTTTTTCCTTATTGTTGTTACTTTTAATAATAAAAAATGTATATTTAAATCGCCGCGCCGTGTGATAGGTATGGCATGGCAATATTCACACCGCGCGATACTCCACACCCCACACGCCGTGTAATGGCACCTTATTACTCTCTCCTTTGTTTTTTTTTTTTTTTTTTTTTTACATGGGAAAAATCCTCCTAGGACACCCTGGGATGGATATAACACCCCTCAAGTTAGTTCTAGGTTAGGCAACTTACGAACCAGCCCGACGGGTGTTCCACCTCAGGGTAGTGTTGGACTCACTATTTTTAAACAGTGCCTACCAACTAAAAAACCCATGCTATTTGCTTACAATAGCGATTGAACGTGGTTGACTCCTTGACGATGCTACAACTACGAGCCATTCCTCCTTCCATAATTATTCCAAGGTATCCATTATCCATGGAGTTTTAAATGAAATAAGAAGATTTATTAGTTGATACATTTTCATGTCTTCACACGTTTCACCGGGGTTGATGGAACGTTAACTCTTTATACTTGAGGTACGTAAAAGATGGTCGTTATGTCTACGAAATGAATAAAAAAAAATTAACGATAATAAGGAGGGGAATTAGAGATTTATCTTATTCAAGCGCGAGATTTAGGCAACTATTGCGTGGTGATAATTATTGGATTAGGTAAAGCGTGGTGAATGTTATGCATTATTTATTTAATGGGAAAACACTCCTATAATGCTATTGCTCAAGTTGCTTGATAACCTATGCCATTCATTGCAATAAAAAATGCTATCATTCATAAGTATCACACTTGTAAGATTCATTCATATTCACTGTCATTTATTGCCCGCACCTGTTGAACCAGAAACGAATGCATGGATATTTTGGCGATATTCATGATCCGATTTACGAATCTCTGGTCACAAGGGTGGCTAATGAAAAGTGAATCCCATTCGTATATTCCATGGCCCAAAATCCATTTCCCGATGGATTGTGAACCATTTAGCCTCCGGTACCTCCAGATACGAAGAGTAGGTACCATAGCGCGATGAGTCAACGCTATGAGGCCTAACCCCGCATATTACTGGATCGGAGCAACTGTGGAGGTGGAATATTTCATTCAGACACGCTACTCAATCGTTTCGAAATATCGAAGAGTTAGCTTTTTCACATTATACACAGCAATCAGTAATCAATGCATTTCAGGAGGAATTTCCGAAGAAACAAATTTTTATTGAGAAATTGGAAGGGCATTCACCGAAAATGTGAACTGAGTATTTAAAGAAATTTCTATTAAGATAGATTGAAAACAAATAAAAGGTTTATTAATGTGTCGGAATGACTTTAAAGATAGATAAATGTTTCAAAGGAACAGCGGAATTTTGAATAAAGCAATGAGGCCTAGGCTTGACAATTCATAAAGAAATAGGATGTTAACAAAGGAGAAATACGAAACATAAATGAACTGTAGACAGAAGGGTTGACTTACAGTTACTATCGTTCTGGCATGCGAACGGTTCGAAACTTAGCAGAATGGTTCGGATGTAAAAATAGTGAATCGGGGTAGGGTCTGTTCTTCGACATATATATATATATATATATATATATATATATATTTAAATTTATTACCTTTTTTGCAAAACGTCGAAAGAAGAAATTGAGAAAAGCATAAAAGCAATTCGGAGCGTCTAATATTATTAGTATATTGCAGTATCTTCTGATAACATTGGTTTTCGATTCAAAAATAAAGTACCATAATGGACTAAAAGAATAGAAGAAGACAGTCTTGCAAACCATTGCAATTAATTAATGTTTTTCTCGGAAAAGACAGTTAAATACTAATCCAAGTCATTTATGTACAATAATAATCCCACAGTTCATGTGTTTGTAAAATCAAGGGCGAGACAAGTTTTTCAAAACATTAATTTTTCGCTTTACCCATCTGTTGGCATACTTTTCTAGAAGCTGCTGACGCTTCTTCGTCATGTTTTAATTTTCTATTACGTTTATTACATTCCTTTTGTATCAAAATTACACATAATTTATGTAATAATTGTTCTTTCAATAATATTTCATGGTTCTTACAGATGAACCATTCGTCAAAAGAAAATTCTTCAAGAATGAATGTTTTCAAACGCAAATAGACAAATATGTCATGTAATGAAATTCTTCGGTTTATTATAATTATTCCAGCTTCTATAATATCATTCAACTTATTGCCACGTAATAAACAAGCCTTACAAGCAGGACATGCTTTCTTTTGAAAGTACCTCATAATTTGTGCTTTAATATCGTGTAATAGTTGATAGTCGTATACAGTAAGTGGTAGAACATTGTTCTCAAACCTTCTGCTACTGGGGCCTTCGTCATATGTGATATTAACTGTTGGATCATCGACACTGCTAGAAATTTTTAGACAATAAATAATGAGGATAAGCCTTCCTTTTAACGGACAAACAAATGATCATGCTTCAAATTGTTGTGGAAATACAGTTTGCTGAGAAGCTCATTGAGAATGAAAATAGTAATATTGATAAGAGGAGCAATAGATATAACCGCGTTAACGATTTATAACATTACATTCTTAATTGTAAATGTTTTAAAAGAGCACGTACATAGCGAAGGTCTGTACCAAACTTTCTTATCTAATTCACATAATACTAAAAATACATTGACGTGCAAATATTTCAGCTTCAACTAATTGTTATGAATAGTTTTCATAGAGAGAAAAAAGTTGTTCCGCAGGAATAGGACCAAAAGGAATATAATTTATTAATTTCTTCATTCTCTTCGAGCATTACTTATTTATAATGGTAAATCTTTCTACAGGAAATTTTGGATGCTACTTTATCTGAGGTTTAATTAATAAACATTCATGGATGATATGTGTATTGTTTTTTATAACTGCAACATTGAGAACTTTTGATTGTAATATAAATTGGCTTAGTATCCGATAAAAGTAAATTATGTTTTTACTATTAATTACTTATATATCATTACTTCCAAGTATGTATAAGCTTCGATTAATGGAAATTATAATTAAAAATTTTCTACGACTTTAATAGACGTCATGAGCAGTTAGCGTGTCACAACGTTTATTCTCTACATTTACATAATTTTAAGCGGAGTAAGTCTATATTGGGTAAACAGTCTAAAAAGAAGCACCAGTAATAGAGCCTTCTAGGTCAGGTGTAACCCTTTTGAATTTTTTTATAATTTGTTGTTTTAAATATAGTACATTATGCAAAACAAACAAATTCAAACATTAGAAACTTGTCGTTGCCCACCACTCTAACTTTTTCTTTAACCGTACCTGGATTTCGGTCAATTGTCTCGCGGTCGCCTTACAATGCGTCACGGGTACAAGAGTGACAGAGATATTTTAACAACGCTCTCGGAAACCAAGCTGAAATGTGCAGAAAATTCAGAGCCTTCTTCATTATAATATAATAAAATGTAAACTGTAAGGTACCACTAATATATAAATAATCGTCCGGTTATCCTCGTGATTGGGCATATTTTCACCTTAAAATTACGCTTAATCTATTGATATTACTTTTACAAATGTTTAATTAATATTATAAAAATTAAAATTTTTGATTGGGCATTGGATGACTGGTTTATAAGGGTGCTACAATTTCGATCGGTTCATTGCCATTGGATTATACCACGGGACTCCATGCTACAACTGCTACATAACATAACGAGACATGGAAAAGTGATATGTAATAGCTAATTAGGGACCTTTAAATTATATTATGACCGATTACATTTCCCAGAGTATACTTCGTAAAAACAATATTGTGGTATTTAAAGAAATGAAGAAATACAATTTTGTATACATTCGAAAGTATTGGTTTCAAAATTTTGGTTTAAAACATGGTGTAACTTCAATGATGTATAATATTTTAAAGACACATTCTTGAGGATGACGGAAGAGCATCTGAGCTAAATCCTAAATAAGAGAATAAAAGAATATTCAGAACCAATATACTGATTATTTACTAAGAATATTAGAGTACTGGACTTTTAGTCCCAGTTTGGCCTGAAGAATGTGTCTTTGAAATATTAAGCATCATTGCTGTAACACCGTGTATAGTCTCTAAATCCTTTTAGAAAAACTCGAGCATCATGTAGATGACAGAATTCTGAAAAATTCTTAATAATGTAGAAAGTTATTGTATTCTTCAATTCTTGTGTCTATAGCATATACTGTGATTCAATGTACTACATTGTTGTAATTAAACATTCAACAAATTTGTATAAATTGATAAAACAAGTTTATATTTACTTTTCTATTTCTTGCGATGTATCTAAACCAAGAATATCTCGCAAAGAATCATCTAAATCATCTTCATCGATATGTAATTGCGGATAATCTACCTGGATTTCATGTTCAACGCCAGCAGCAGGAATATCCTGTGCAAACTGGTCATTGAAAAAATCTCGCTTGCCTAACAAGTCATCGCAGCCTACTAATTGATCCATGCCATCTACTTCGCAATTAGTTCCATCGATTCTTAAATTTGAATATCTTGTGAGTAAAACGGTTCGCCACGCAAATTCAAAATGGGCAACGGTAAGATGGTTATTGTCGCCTTGCTCGCTTTTCAAAAGACCAAACAAATTTTCTAAAGGATCTTGATTTAAGTAACGAAGGTTCAATTCCTGAAAACCCAATCTTTGCAAATCTATCCATAAATCATGAAAAACGAATAAATTGCTTAGCAAGACTTTAGGTGTTGGCGTATTTACAGCACTTCCGTCATAATGATAAAATTTTAAAGTTTCTGCTTTTAATCTATAGCTTGTCCATTTACGAATATGATCGGACGTCGCAGAAATTGGAGCTCTGGTCGAATTAGATTTTTTATCATTACTACTACTACCAAGAATAGAGTCAAACATTTCGTCTATCTCGTCAAATATTTCTGCTGTAATTTTTGCCGTGAAATTGTTTTCAGGATCGTTACTCCACATTTCTCTTAAACTTTCTGCTATTGACTTGCTGACTATCTGAGCAGATTTATTTACCTTCATCTTACTCCTTGAGGAAGGAAATAAATGGTCTTCTGTTAATTTCGTCATATTACCCTGACAATATGTATAAAATAACTTTACAACATCAGACCAATACCCAATCTTCCCACCCCAGTGTATCGTATTGCCAGGATATTGAGATTTAATGTTAATACCCTGAGTAGAAGAAGGGTGCTCTTTCAACCATTTTTCATATCTCCCCCTTAAAGATGTGACAAAAGTTTTAATAATGTGTGGAACATCTGCAATTATATATATTTTATGGTCGTAATTTGGGATTGTAAAGAAATTCCCTGATTGATGAACGTTTGTCTTCCGCGCAAGGTTAGCTAAGGCCTTTCTGTTCGGACCTCCTTGATCGGATACAACAGCAACAATGGTTAAGCCCATATCTATTAAATCTTTTATGGTAATTAACAATAAAGTTTCCAGCTCTGCGCCACTCATAGCCGATTTTGAATAATAATACGACAGAGGCTGTTTCCTTGGGGTATTTATACTTTGAATCATAAATACGAGAACATGATCCACCAAATCACTTTTACCACTAATAAAGCCGGATACGGAGGCCATCCCCTCTGTGTAAATCAACCTTCTTTTCAAGCATGTCTCGTCCATTGTAAGTACAAAAACTTTATCTAAACTACTTAGCCTAGCTACATTCTCTTTAATAGCATTGTATAAAATATCATTTTTACCTGGTTTTATAGGAAAACGTTTAATTGTTCGAGAAATGGTCTTTCTATCGGGCAATATCATGGTATTACCTAAAAATGTGTAGCACTTATTACTACGACGCTGAATATCAACAGCTAGCATTTTCTCGCCTTCTCCGTAACGACGTCCATGAATGTTTCGATTTTGGTTATGAATGTTCATTGACACTATTTCTCGAAGAGCTTTAGAATTTATATTACCATAGGAAGGTTGGTCTTGCAATTTCTTTTTCAATTCTTCGCATTCCTTCATTTTGTCAAAATACTTTTGTTGCATTACACAAAAATCATTATACGAATTTCGTAATTTCGTTAGCAGTATTTTAGTTTTCGGAGAGGGTGGCGTATCTAACGAAATGCCCGCGTCTTGTGCCACCTTTTTTATTGTCAATCGTTCAGTTGAATCTATATAAATTGAAAGTAATTATTATTAATAACAGCAGAATTCTTCTTAAATAATACCAAACAAATAAAGCGAAATATAATTCACATACTTGAAGGTCGCCTCTTTCTCTTGGTATTCGTATTTTCAATCATATTACTCTCAACTTTCTGCAGAATACGGTTATTAATAATTTCATAAATGTATATGTCTCGAGAAGGTCGAGTTAAAATTAATAGTATGTGACGCATTTGCATTATTGAAATAAATGGAGATTATATTATGAAGTATCACTTCCTTTTTATTATATAAGATTAAAAATTAACGCCTGCGTTCATATTTACATATTAGTGAAAACCCATACAGCATCCACATGACTAAATGATATCTTTACTATGTATCACATGACAGTTACTATAGAAGCCTCTCGCGTTAAGGTCGAAATTTGGCACCATAATTTATGAATCATTCGACTATGAGCGCTAACGTGGAGATTAATTTAGAAAGCGCCAAGAAGGAAAGATTGTAAGAGTGACGGAAGCGAGTGTCGTGTGCTGACAAGGAAACAATTACTATTATATAAGTGATCAGGACAGGTTAATCGGGGATTTGGAGAACAAATTTTGAAAATTTGTATAAAAATTACGCGAAATTTTTTTTCAATAGACAAACTGAAATCGGGCGAGTGGCTTTGTTTGGCAGGGGCTTATAGCAAGTCACCAGGATGGTTATAAGCTAACAGGTCGGTTAATCTATACAGATTGGACTTTGGGCGATTTTTATGGAGTGTACAAACAGCGAACAAGAAAGTAAAGATAGATTAAGCAATTCGGAGTGTTTTATGACAGGAATTTTGGCTGATACTGAAGAAAATGACGTTAGGACTATTTTGAAACCAACGCATTGTAAAAGAAAGATAATAAGCGTCGATTTAAAATTTTAATTTTAATAATTGCTAGGTTTTAAGATGGCTTAATGTATGTTTTTCCAAATTATATTGTCGAGAAAAGCCACGGCTCTTTCAGCCGTGTCTATAGAATATTTGTACCTTTAGAATTTGTAATGTTGATTTTTCTTTATTATAAAAAGTAATTTGTAGTTTTCAGTATTTTGTTTTAAAAGACTACATCCCTTGGAAAAATGAAGCGTTAAAAACGATTAGTTTGTAAGTGCTGTATGTGTATGAGAATAAATAAAAATATAATACGCATGCATGTATACCTCCGATGCAAAGGTACACAGTGATATAAAAAACCATTTGTTAATTACCTCAGGATATGTAATAACCGGCTCGTGATTGTCATTCAAATTATAATTTATGAATGATGTGGAAGGTTCATTATGCAAAATTCGACTTGCACACAAAGGAGCTTCGTCAGTATTTACAGGTGTATTTACAAGTGGTATCTCAGCAGCTTTAAGAATGCGCAAAGAAATTGTTTACTTGAAATAGTTAAATAGAAATAACGTAAAGATTAAGAGAAGGCAAAGACAGGACAAAATTGTATTATTAATGTTCGCGTTCAGTTATTTGACATAAGTTTGTACAGTCAATTTAATTTTCTGTTCATCCGAAATGAGCTATTACGATAAATTTATTTAACATTTGATGTACAAAGCGATAAAAAAATTGTATGATTCAGCAGATTTAATTACGTCAGTAAACCAATTGAATATTAATGTTACATTCGCGACTATCATACTTCTTGTTTACCCTAATGAGTTTACATTATTAACGTTTTCAAAATTATCTAGTTACCTTCATTAACAACATTTGAATTAATTGTTATGAACTCTGCTACTTGTTCGTCACTTAAAGATTGTGCCCCGTGTACAATCGGATATGCTGTGCTCACAAGTCGTTTTCCAGCTTGCGTACATTTATAATCAGTAACATTAAAGTGACAGCTGCAAACAAAGCGGCTTCTTGAAAGGAAACTGATGGGTAAGCAAATTAGGTCTTCATTGCCAACAATTTGTATCCATCTTTTGCATCTGTTTTTAAAAATTTAGTAATCATAATGAATTTTTTTAAAGTACAAACACTAATATTGCATGCAGAAAACAATTAAATATTGACAAAGTGACTAATATTATAGTGTCATTGATTAAAATTTCTAAAAAAACTATATATACTAAAATCTTAGTTAACTCTATTCTGTGAACTCTGCATGTGCTGCTTGAAGTTAGTCTCTTTTCATGCTTTAACCACTATCTCTCTCAGCCCTGGAGGAACAGACTTTTCTATTTCATTGCGTATTCTTATTTCTAAATATTATTAAAACCGCATTATTATTTTTTCAAATTTCTTTCAGAACTTTATGTGACCTATTAATTTAAAATTGTACGTATATAGGTCTATAATATGCACGTACACTCTGGGAAATTGAATCGTTCCGAAATGTCAAACGAAATTAAATAGGCCTAAGTTAGCTGGTGGACAAGATTTTTCCTCGTTGCACAGCTTACCTGCTACACCACTGAGTCCCAAGCAATAAACAGAGGGCAATAAACCGACCGAAAATGACTAACCCTTATATACCTGCACTCGAATGATCAATCAAAAATTCTAATTTTAATATTATTAATTAAACATTCTTAAAACTGGTATCAAAACATTGCTTTTATTTTTAAGATGAGAATGAGCCCAAACACGAGGCTAATCGTACGATTATTTCTGTATTAGGTGTATCCTATATATATATATATATATAATTCATATTTTATTAAATTCTAATGAAACTCTGTTTTATTTTGTATTTGTGTTACTTAGTAAATTAAAATATATATAAAACAAAATAGCAGAAAGGATCGACTAACAATTATCGGAGTTAATACGATGTCAATGAAAATAGGAATTTTTCAACCTTCAAGAAAGGGCGAAATATAAATTATGTACAAAAATATTATTAAATAATGGATAAACATTTATTTCATTTAAATATATATGTAATTAAAAGATATGCGTAAATACTTTAAAGTCCTATCTAAATTTCTCAAAAAAAAAGTTTTATTAGATTTAATTAATTCGAGAACTGCAAGATAAATCTAATACAGAAATAATCGTCCAATTAGCCTCGTGTTTAGGCTCATTCTCATCTTAAAAATAAAAGCAATGTATTGATAACAGTTTTAAAAATGTTTAATTAATAATATTAAAATTAGAATTTTTGATTGATCATTCGAGTGTAGGTATATAAGGGTTAGTCATTTTCGGTCGGTTTATTGCCCTCTGTTTATTGCTTGGGATTCGGTGGTATAGCAGGTAAGCTATGCAACGAGGAAAAATCTTGTCCATCAGCTAACTTAGGCCTATTTAATTTCGTTTGACATTTCGGAACGATTCAATTTCCCAGAGTGTATATGCGTAACGAGCAGGCATGCTATGTCGCTCAAAGCTACAGCTGCATGCAATTTCAATTTGAAATATATAGTAAACTACTGAATGCAATTAAAAAATAATAGAAGGGTTTACGAAAGGTCTTGAGATATGGTACAGGAATGTGTGATATAGGCTAGCGATGTCCATTTAAAAAGGAAAAAAAAGGAATAACTACATTTAGATCTTTCTATAATTCAAATAATTAATGGCAAAAAATAAAAAGAAAGTCACATTAAAGGGACACATTTAGAACTGTGAACATAGAGATAACGTTTTCAATTGATGGAATCATTGAACAGATTTTTTCACAAAAACCTATATTATGGCTTCCCCTCTGTACACAGGGACTGTCAAATAAAGTGATCTAGTGTCCGAAAGCGAAAGAGTCGCGATGAAAATCAATAGGCGTATCATTGATTGATGATACATAAAGAAGTGAACAAGCGGCTCGTTACGTTTCTTCTTCACTAATACAGCTTCGCGGAATAAGCAACATGTTTTTATCAATGTAATAATCGGTGAAATTAGAGTAAGAGAAAGATAGTGTGCAATTATTTCTCTCTCTTTCTTTCCCTCCCTCTCTCTTATTCACATGTACATACAGAAACCTTCAAATATTAACTGTGTTATATTCAACAAAGGTAAAAATAAACCTACTACTGTGTGTATATGTTTGAAATTCAAAAAAAGGCTAGAAAAAAGAGTACCCTAATTCCTTTTCACTCTGAGTCCATCAATTGTTAGAATAGCAATTGAAAATATTTCATTGCGTGTGGAAGTAGGAATGATAGAGGGAAGAACAAGTTAGTTATGCATTTCTCTGTCTATCATTAATGAATCGTGCGCCAATATCCGCCATTAGGAATTATACGCTTTGAAAAGCTGGATAATTTTTTCTACATAATTTTAGGTCATGCTATATATATATATATATATTAATCCCCTAACCTTTGAAGATCACGTGGAAAACGGAAGAAAGTGCAATTCTCTTTTCCCTGCTTATGACCGCATAATGTAATACAGCACACTGATCGAGTCATGCTGTCCAAATTTCTGAAGTAATTGGTTGATAAATGATAAGAATCCTTTCCTGTGTTAGCCTGTTCAGTTGAAAAATCCTGTATTTAATAATTCTGAAATTATTCTAGAAGTGTAGCCTAATAGTATTGAAAAAATTAATAAAAACCAATTTGTAAACACTTTATGACGCATGTTTATTACATATTAAGGCGATTCATAATAAAATGAATGAAGCAATTCCATCCACAGAAAATTTCATGTATCATAGCATCTTATTAATTTTAATAGTCTCATTGGCTCTTGATAATAAATATATTATTCTCAGCAAAAGCCTGTAGGGATGATGAGTTTCAAAGGTTTTTGTTTTTACTGATAGATATGTAATGAATTTTCAATCGGATAAACACGTGAACAGAGAAAATGACAAGCAATTTGCAATTTTAATTCCAGTACCGAATAACGAGGATGTAATTAGAATTTTGTGGACACTTGTTTTAAAAAAACTATTTCTAACATATACTAAAAACTCATTTCATACTACAAGTTCTGTTCCCTCTATACCCATACAGGACCAAATGACTTAAAGATATCTTTTAAACATAATTTAGTCAATTGGATGACTAAAATAAGATTATAAGAGAACTTTTAGTCAAGTGTGCTGTAGAGGTATTATTAATGGGATATATCACCAAAATAAACCAAATAAATCTGATAAGTTTAACCAGTTAAAATGAAAAGTTTTACCAACTTAATTTGCACTACAAGGATATCAGCTATACTATACTACCAAAATATTTTTACAAGTTTGTCCAGAATATAAAATAGCTCTTTCAGTAAATATATGAACAATGTATAAGATAAAATATGTTACTGCATTCGAATAAAAATTCTGAGTTATTCCACAAGTTCACTATATGTGGGTAATTGCAATGGGTATGAAATGTCCTTTCGTAATAAGAATGCCTTTGGCACCACAAGTTCTGTCAACTGTATTATGTCATTGGGAGAATACGCATGTTTCACCAAAAAGATTTGACAAG